>NC_061116.1:204095467-204142417 GCF_002878395.1 Capsicum annuum | reverse complement strand
CATTATATCATTTTTCTTGTTAGTTGGTACGCTTTCTTCAATATTTACTTTCTTTTTGTACTTAGATCTGTTGCATTTGAGTCGAGGTTCTTTCAGTAATAACCTCTCTAGCTCCACAACATAGTAACATGATTCGCTTATACTTTATCCTCTCCATACTCATTATTGCATTTCATGAGATGCAAGATAGGATATTTTCCTCTGCCAACCTGATTTAGCAGACTTTAAATTAGTCAAAGAGTAGGCACACACTAAGGACGAGCGTTCGTAAACTACATGCGTATGCAGTTTTTTTCTACCAAAATCGGCACACTTAGTCATCCACCCGTAAAGATAGATTAGTTTCTCAATTTTCTTTCTTAAGTTATACTCCGTATCATAATTAATTGTCGTTCTAATTAAAAATAAATATTTTTTAATATTTGTTATTTTCATAAGATTAATACATAATTAGTTGTTTGTTTCTATTTTTACGCAAATATTTTTCGTATTTAATAAAATCATAAATATATTTATTAATCAAAACACATTTTCTTTTATAATATTGAATTGATTTTATAAAAAATTGAACCCATTAGAATAAACTGCACACTTGAGACACGTACCTTAAACTAATAAATATAAAGAGATATTAAAATAGTGAAATACTTCCTCCGTTCCAAATTATCCGTCCCAAATTTTCTAATTTGATTAATCAAGAATAGATAAATTTTTTTTTCTATGTTTTACCCTTTGCATTAATTACTTTTTCTTCAAATTAAAATGTAAACGTCATTTAATAGGGGTATTATGATAAACTAGGCATGTTGTTAATTATTTTTCTTAATTAATGCGTCATCTCAATTTGGGACGGAGGGAGTAAATAGAATGTATTAAATAAACATAGAACACGTACCATATAAGGAATAATCACGTCTAACTAAATGAACAAACATGAATAAAATATTAAAGAGTGGAATTAAACCAAAATATTTCAAATTAAGAAATCAATCGAAAACATACCTTTTCGGGCAATATAGTCAAATTCTCCAGATACAGAGTTGAGCTTAAGAAGCTGCCTACACCGCCGAAGAAACATTTTGTAATAAAAGAAGAGTTTAAGTTTGGTGCAGCTTTTTTTTTTTTACATCATCAGATGACTTTTACCTGTTGTAGCTAGTGGCGAACCTACACTATGGATAGGGGTTCATCCGAACCCCTTCGACAGAAAATTATGTTATATATACATAGTTAAAATTATTTTTGTTGTATACATATTAGATGTCGAACCTCCTTCGATTATTTTTTATATTTACTTATGAACTTTCTTAGTGAAAATTCTGGCTCCGTCATTGATTTTAGCAGGTCATCCATTTTTACATTTTTATCTAAGAAATGAATGACTTGTTACAGAACAGGTAAAAGGTAGCTGATGGTGTAAAAAAAGTACAGCACCAAACTTAAATTCATAAAAGAATATATCGTCAACTGTTTGCACTCCAGCAACGACAACGGGATGTCTGCATTTTCCAACATCAACTTGGAAATCACCTTAAGAGAAGTGAGAAGTAGAGTTTAAGATAAGCATACTGAATTCTGAACATATATCACAACATCAAAATTATATTATAGCGATTTAAAACAACAAAAACTTATATGGTTTAAACTTCAGACTTCTACAACTCACACAATGAATTTAAGATTATGCTCTTCTTTCAACCTTTGGTATAGCAGCTATATATATCTCTTTGCTCATTTAAGTTTGATACTTGTAACTGATTGCATTTCTAACACAAGGAATCGCAGTTAGAGACACGCACATCGCTTAATCTAGAGAAGTAGCAATATAATGAACAAACTTACCCATCACTAGTTGGTTAATTAACAAAAATCGAAGGACGAAAAACTATAGGAGCAATACTACAGCTACTAGTATGGATGGAAAACAAGGCAACACATTGCTACCTACTTCTTCGGCTTACCCCTACCTCGTTTGAAATTACCCATTCTATAAAATATCTTTGCTTGAATTCTTTTTTCTTTTGCAAATTTCATGAGCTACTCTACGTCTTGAAGGGGGGAAAAAGTAATGATCGTATTGCAGCATTCTCTCCCTTATCTTTTGGTATCTCATCGGCTCTTTTTCCGTTTTCTCTAAATCATTGGAACCTTCAGGCTTCAGTGCGTGCTATTCATTAATTAATCTTGTAGGAAACTTCCATTGAGAATGTTATTGATTGTTAAGTCTTGTAAGAACTTGAAGCAACCAAATTAAACTAATAGAAGGAACCAGTATTTAACCTCTCATATTTGACAAAAACTATAAGAGCAACAACGATCGTCAAGTGGAAACCAATCATCCCTAGGATGCCTGTGAATGTGATCAATCAAATGCAGCGTTCGGAAAAATGGACTATTTTTTCCGCCCCTTCCGGACCGCTTTCAAGCAGAAAATAACAGTATCGGTCAAAGTCGATCATATCTAACTCTATTAAATCTACTAACATGATTTTATGAAGGACAGTAATAGGACACTTTCTATAGATCTGTTTGGCAATAACTAATTCACCCACTGAGGTAGAAACCAAGAAGGGATCTGGGATCTTTTCAGGACTTATTTCAAAGTTTACTGCAACTCATGGGGTCACATAAGAGAAACTCGACCCGAGGTCTAACAACACATAAACATTAAGATGAAAGACACGGAGTGTACCAGTAACAACATCTGGTGAATCCTCATGCTCCTGATGGGATGGTAAAGCATAAAAATAATTCTGGCGCTGACTACTACCAGTACTAGAGGATGTCACCTGAGGAGGGACTGGGCAACCTAGAGGGGATGGTGCGCTAGTAGCCTGAGTCTAGGGATGAACATCCCTGTTTCCCTGCCTAGCATGCGGACAATCTTTGATTCCATAACCTAACTTACCACAACCATAACAACCTTTCTGTTCCAGCAAGCACTCACCAGGATGATTCTTACCATATTTAACACATAGAGGATAATTGGGCTTTCCACTCACACTATTCTGAGATCTGTACATAGAAGTCTTACCCCACTGCTCCTGCCTAGATTTGAGAGTGGGAAAGCTAGCTGAAGATGGCACTGTAATAGATGAATGATTTAGAAACTACGAACGGTTTCCCCCTCCAAACCTAGTCTGGCCGTACTAAAACTGCCCAGTTCTAGCCTTTTTATTTCCCCTCTCTCTTCCTTTCAACTTTTCTGACTCAATCTGTTAAGCATGAATCATCAATCTAGAAAGACCCATGTCCCCTATAAGCATGGTAGTCCTACACTACTTGACTACCAAACCAGACACTCTAGTAACAAACTTACTCATACTCGCCCTGAGATCAACCATCATATCAGGGGCATACTTAGACAATTGGTTGAACATAAGGCAATACTCTTTCATTGTCATCGTGCCCTGCCTCAGATTCATAAAATCTTCTATCTTAGCTTCTCTCATTTCATACGAAAAGAACCTTTCTAGGAATGCATCCTGAAACACCTGCCAACTCATAGGAGCTGCATTCTCACCTGTACCATTCTTCCACATAACTACCCAATCATACGCTACATTCTTCAACCTATAGGATGCCAACTCTAAACTCTCCTCCTAAGAAACATACATAATCTGGGTGATCTTTTTTACCTCATCTAAATAAAGCTATGGGTCCTCACCTACTTTTGACCCAAAGAACTTTGGCGGATTTATTCTCATGAAATTTTGAATTCTGGCTGCTGCTAAATCACCATTTTGCTGAAGTGGGACTGTAGCCTGATAGTTTCCCTGAACATTAGCGGTCACAGCTTGAGCTAACGCTTGAAAGGCAACCCGAAATTCTATATGGGATATATTCTAATTTAGAGGGTTAGCAGGTTGGGGTGGCTGGTTATCATTTCTGCTGGCATTAGCTCGACAAGGAGGCATATTCCACTGTCATGTAAAAGCACAAGTTTAAAGCAGATAGAGATGCAGTAAACACGATAGATCATAAAATAAAGAGATGATTTCCTAAAAATATCTCGTAGCCTCTTGCTCATAAATGTGGCGCACTTCACACCCATGATCAAGACTCTATGTAACGCGGCTTGTCTGACTCCCTAGTACTCGTATAAATCTTAGGCTCTGATACCAAGTTTGTAGCGCCCCAAAAATGAGTCCCGAGAAGTCACACGGTGCTAAAGACTACGAGTAGCCTTAAGCTAACCTTGTCTGCCTTCTACTAAATCTGAAACTCATAAAAGGGAAGTATAGATGTATAATCAAGCTAAAATGCAGAATTCTGTATGAGCTAAGCTGAAAATATCTGAATATAATATCTAAAAATAATAAACTCAAGAGTATGATCAATCAATACTAAAAATCTGAATCATATCTAGTAGTCTGACAAGCCTCTACTATTAATACTAGGGAGTCACTGGGATAAACCCCCAGCTGACTCAAACTGTCTGAAAATATTGAATCATCTATACTAATAAGCTGAAAGAAAATTGAATAACTGGATCGACAAACTATGAGGACTCACCAACTGTCGGATATAGATGGAGATACTCGAAATCACTCACGCTGCTAAAACTGAGCACCTGAACCTACATTATGAGACAATGTAGTACATAACCGTATATGTGGAAGAGTACTTCTGGAATGTACTGAGTATATGGGGGTAAATGCATAAGTAAAATAATGTCTCAACATTTTCATAATTTGTAAAATAATGTATGCTAAATGTAGATGACTCACATAAGTTGGAATATCTGAAAACTGAGAATCAAATCATGAGTAGCAAAATATGCAACATAAATCTAGTGGGTCATAACATTTAGTTCTAAAAGCTATACTGGTTTCTGTCTTTAAATCATGTTGTCTAAGTGTAGAAAGCACTCACTTTTATATCTGAAATCTGAAAGCTGACATCTGTAACTAATGTCTCATATAAAGCAATATTTGAATAAAATTTGTGAGCCTTTACACGTAGTTTCTAAAAGTTTTTTTGTTATTCTTTTCTATTTTGAAATCTGTAGTCTGTAAGCTTTAGGGAGGTTCTTCTAACCGACATACACTATGTGAGCTATCATAGTGTCCAATGTTTAGTTCCCCTAAGGAGAAAACCTCACATTGGGGAGAGGTGTCATACTCTTGCCAAATAGTATAACCCAATCTAAGTGATCACATCTGTAACTGTCATCCATATAGAAATACGAATAATCTGAACCTATGCTGGCTCATAGTTCTAGAAAAGTAGGATGCGCTAAACCCACACTTTTCACTCGGTGCTAAATACTACTCCCTTTAATCTGTATGCTCATTCTGTTGGAAATTAACTTTTAAAATCTAATATAAGGGTTTACAATGGAGACTTCTTGAAAATCTATTTACTGTAACTGTAGCTAAATCTATAAAGTGGATTCCATATTTAAGCTGAGATCAAAAGATCAAATCTTTGTTCAAAATCTGAATATATCAAGTCATGGGATGCTTAAAAGCATAATCTTTTTGAAATAACAACATTCAAACTAGGGCTTAATAACCCATGCATCAAATTCATGTCAAAACATCATAATGTTCATGCTTGATAATGTAAATATTGATAATTTAATTCAAAATCTAGAAATTACTGCAATACACATAAAATATGAAAGTAGACATGATATTCAACATCAAAATCACTTAAAGTCTCATAATCTTACAAATAACAATATTGGGTATGAACTCTAATTCAAAACTCATATAAAATTATTTTCAAAAACTAATTTTGGGCACAAGGATGAAAGGATTATCCTTGTTGAAAAACCCCACATACCGTAATTGAGGATTAGATGAAGAAACTTGACTTTGGATTCCTACTTGTGCTCTTGAAGATAGATTCTTGAAGTTCTTGAATTGGGAATCCTTAATTTTGAACTATCTTGGAAAATAATGGAGGAAATTGAATTTCTTAGAGTTGAAGATTTGATGTTCTAAGGTTTCCTTGGAGAGTAATTTTGATGAAAATATGCATATAATGGTTAGAATAGGATTAATTCTGTGTTTTACATGATTTGGGGGCTTGGAAAAAGACCAAATTACCCTTTTAAAATCAACTTCGGAACTAGAAATCCCAATTTTGCCATCCACTGCGACGCGCCACTATTGCGGTGGCTTATTGAAAAAGGACAATTGCCAATTTGCACTATGGAACGACGCGGTGAGATCGCGTTGAGCCACTGAAAAAGGGACGAGTCCCATTTGTCCCTCACTGTGGTGCAGTGAAATCGCGTCGCTTCACTGGAAAAAGGATGAGTGCCATTTTGGCCTTTGGCGCGACGCGGAGTATTTTGCGGAAATTTTGACTTTCAAAGTCGCCACTTAATTTATTTGAAAAGGAATTAAGAAAACCTTTATAAAGTAAACAATCCAAAACAAGAAAAATCACTTAAGTTTGAAGATTCTGAGAAAGCTATTTCTATTAATACTCTTGGAAGGTTGTTAAGGCACCAAGAGTATCCGCCAACTTGCGGTTATCCGGATTGTTTGAAAATATCTTTTGACTAACTTCAAAAAGAAAGATTGATTGTTGAAAAGTAATTGATTTTGGGAAAATAATTGTGTAAAATAGATTTGGACGACTTAGTAGGAATTTTAACTAAGTCAAAACAAATTAATAAAAAAAACATGTAAAAGGGGAAGGGGAGAAAATAAAAGACTTAGGCCATTGGGCCCAAATCAATAGACTGTCCTAATCTAATTAGGCTGTTGGCCCACCTGCACCTGTCCTAATCTAAATATTGGGCTTTCAGCCCACAACATGTCCTAAGCTAGTTTTCGGATCTTTGAGGCCCAGAATCCGCCTCACTTGTATTAAAATACAACTTTGGCTTCGAGACCCAAATGAATGCATAAATAAATAACTAAATGAGTAAATAAAAAGAAGACATTAGTAAAAATCGAGACTTTTCAAGTCTCTTAGTGACCTCATCAATGGGTTTTGACCCATTTTACTTCTTCATCTATCTTCTAGCACCCGCACGCCATATGGTCGATCTTGGATTTAAACTTCGAACTTGTCTCGAAGGGGTGGATCTCATTGGCCCATTATGAAATGCAAGAGGAGAGGAGTTCATTTGGAATCGAGATATTTTTTGCATGCAAAGAAAAGATAAAGAAATTAATATACGTTCAAGGTATAAAAGTGACATATTTCAAAGTAAAAGAAACTATCAAGAACCAATTTTTAAATGACAATGATAAACACACTTGCACAAGAATGAGAGTCAACAAATAAAATGCAAAGCAAAGACACCCACTTACATGCCTCATGATTTATGTTCATATAAGAATGAATAAAGATAAAAAGAAGAAGACCATATTCAATGAATTAATGTGAGAACAAACAACGCAAGTTTGCGAGGGTAAAGGGATGAGGTGAAAAGAAAAATAGCCATGACTTCTAAAATTGAACAAACATCGAAACTAATCTATATAACAAAAGAAAATAAAGGCTAACTTTTCAAGGAAGTGAATCTTTAAATTTTAATTAAGGAGAAATTAACGAAGATTCATACATCTAAGTCATGACCAACTTTAGGAAAAACATGTAACGACCTATGATTTATCGTTCTAAGATATCATTGATTCTCTTTTGACATTATGACTCAAAGAGAGACATGAATCAAGTCTTTACACATACAAAGAGCATATATAACTATCCGGAGTAAGAAAATAAGAATAAAATTTTAGCATCTCTAAAAGTGAAATATAGTTCAACAATCATGATATGCATGAGCCAAAAATATCCAAATAATTTATTTAGCCACAAAAGTCCGAACTTTCTCATCATTTTGACAAGACAACATGCGAAAAAAGGAGGAATAAATATCATGGATGGAAAACTAAGCTAGCACTTCATCTCTTATATGAGGATTTTGAAAATCCATTAAAATAGTTAACAAGCAAATGACAAATTTTAGACTTAACTAATTACTATTTTATTAAGGCGAAACAAACAAAAATTACTATTTTTCCAACATAAAAGAAACAGTTTTACATGCTAAAACAAACATATCCGCCAGCCATGAATTTAAACAAGGCATGAGTTCGTCTTTTGAGTAAAGATCAAAACTTTATACATAATAATCAAAGAATAAAGTTAAAAGGCAAAACAATCAATATTAACTATTCTTTGCAACATAAAGAAAATAACTTTAAATGCTAAAAACAAACATATCTACTAACAATGAATTTAAACAAGACATGAGTATGTTTTTTAAGTAAAGATCTAAACTTTATCCAAAATAATTAAAGAATAAGGTCAAAAGGCAAGACAATCAATATTAACTATTCTTTTCAACATAAAGAAAATAACTTTACATGTTAAAAACAAATATATCCACCAACGATGAGTTTAAACAAGACATGAGTATGTTTTTTCAAGCAAAGATCTAAACTTTATCCAAAATAATCAAAGAATAAGGTGAAAGGCGAAACAATCAATATTAACTATTCTTTTCAACATAAAAAACAACAACTTTACATGCTAAAAACAAATATATCCACCAACAATGAATTTAAACAAAGCATAAGAACGTCTTTTAAGCAAAGATTGAAACTTTATCCATAATAATCAAAGAATAAAGTCAAAAAAGAGAAACATACAACTATTGCTAGCTCATTTTTATATCATGAACATGAAAATTATTAAACGATACTACAACGTCTTATGGCCTTCAAGGCCATCTAGAACAAACAATCCCAACAAACAAAATTATAACTACGAAGAAGAAAAAGATGAAGAAAAATGGATAATAAAATTAAAAAAAATAGGCATGTTTACCTTTTTGGGAGCAGCAAAACGAGACTACAAGCTTCATCAGAATCAACCACTACCGAAAAACGTCACCGACAACTCAAAAATTTTGATTAGCCGACCAACTCTATGAAAAAAATCTTTTACTAAGTAAAAATATCTAACTTGCTCAAAAGAATTTTTTCACCTTTCTAGCCCCTTTTTTTTTTAAAACTTTTCCACCACTTCATTCTACCAAAGTAGTGGTAGTATTTATAGGAGAGAATAGAGTTTTATTTTCTCTCTTCCACCAATTGGGAAGAAAAGTATTCATAGGAAAGGATGAGAATTTATTTCTTATCATCCACCAATGTGGGAGAAAAAATAATTAAGGGTGTCTTTGAAATTTTAAAATTAAAGATAAGGTGAGGTGGAAGATAATGTGGAGGGAAATTATACAATGTAGTACAACTTTTGAATTTTAAAATTGGGAAAGGACAAAGTTGGGGGAAAATAGTACAATGTAGTACAATTTAAAATTATTTTTTGGTGGGAATTAGGTAGAAGTTATGAGAGTTTTGGGGAATTTTAGGGTTACTTAAAATATAACCCCAATTGGGATTTAAAATTTAGTCATATTTATTTAATTTTGACCAAATTAAAAATTAATTGATGGATTGCATTGCAATTATGACCAATTTGATTTCAATTATGACCAAATCTAATAGATTGACTAAATTAAATTAAAATTCGATACGAATTAATACTTCTTTTAATCCCGAGCTTCTTGATTTAATAAAATCAAATACATATTTATCCAAATAAATTATTTTGATAATAAATTATATTAAAATCAAAATTTTAATCATTATATTTATTTTCAAAATAATCCTTAATTAAAATTCAATATTCCATAGAATAAATATTTAAGTAATCAAATTATATAATCTCGTATAACTGAACATGATAATATATAATCACTATTTAAAATGACAAAATCACGTACAAAAAATATTTTTATTTTTTTAAATTCGGATGAAATAAATATTTCGATTTTATTAAAAATAAAAAAAACTTAGGATTAAATTTAGTCGTGGAGGGCCAAAATTAGGTGTCAACACAAAGCCTGTCCCATTGGGGATTTTGGTGCGATATAGGCTAATCGCGGTGAGCTACTGGAATGGGACAAGTGGGAATTGGAATTTCCCCGCAACGTAGGCCAATCACAGTGCTTCACTGGAAATCAGACAAGTGTTATTTTGCATGTCACTGCAATGCGGTGCTTGCCATTTTGAGACACTGTCTTCACTAAAAGTGCGATAACTTTTCAATCGAGTATCGGATTGAGGCAAAATTGGTATCATTGGAAAGCTGAGTCAATTATCTACACATTGGTGGATCTATAGCTTGAAAATTCTACATGTATCAAGAGTTGTTCATTTTTGAAGATAACCCTTGACCTTCTAGGAGCTAAACTGAGCTAGGAAAAAGTATAAGGTATTACAAGTGTGCATTTCTGTAGAATTTAATGTTCAGTTGTAATCGACTTAAAGCGTTGTCTATGGTAGACAACGTAATTCTGTGGTATATCTTTCACATGGTCTATAAAATATTATTTTTTGTTATATGATTACTCATCAAACACGCTATGTGGGTCTTTTTACCACCATATCTCTCATTTGAAGTAAGGAAGTCACTCCTTGTAACTCTTTCTTCAATCCATCGAGGACGTTATTCTTCACCTCATCCGTATATGGCTTAAACATAACCATGTAATCCATCTTCGTCTCACAATAGTAGGGATGATGTATGGGTGCACGTTCTACCAAAAATTAATTAATAATTACATAACATTTGATACAATAATAGTATTATTGCATAATAAAAAATAAATTCATACCTCGGTAACTTTTCCTTTATACTTGAATGGGTCTCCTTCGATTATCTTGTCACTTTTTGTAGTGTGCCATATGAGGATGCGGGGAATAGGAAAGGGCTCATCCATTGATTTTTCAACAAATTTTCCAAGATGGGGAAAGGCCTCATAGATCAAAATCCGTAAGCAGTACAGTATTGAAAAAATAACTCAGAGTCTATGACAAAGTATAAATAAAACATGAATCTATGATAATCTCACTAAAGGGTTAATAGTAGATACCATGAATGCCCAGGGAAATCCGAATAGAGCATAGGATGCCTTTTGCTTCTCATCAAATACTTCTCTCTACTTCTTTAGGTTACCTTTCTTCTTCAGATAATCCATGGTTAGTCGAAATATCTCTTTCCCCCATGGATAACTTTCGAAGAAACTCAAGGAATTGGCCATTCAAATCAATTTTAAGTCGATAACCTTTGTTGAATCTTTTGCAAGAAACATGGTGTGAAAGAACCACAGTAAACAATACTTAAACTTCTGCTCCTCGTTCAGCTTATTCACTCTGATCAAGTGTAACAAGTTGACCGCCGTAATGTTTTTGTTTTTCGTTACCTTAAAGTGTAATAAGTGTAACACCTTCTTTATTTTTTATTCACTGGGTACGATGAGTAGTTATGCCCCGTTATAAAAAAAAATCTTTCAAGCCAAAACAAGCAGTCTTGTAGTTAACACAGAACCACATTTCATGACACATCTTATTATTCTTGACGCATCGCAATAGAAAATAATGGACTAACTGCCCATTAAATTTAAGATGTTCTGGCAGGATTCTTAGGTATCCAAAACAGGACCGCTTGAATCTTTTCTTCAGCTCCTGATCGATAAGAACTTGCTTAAATTCTCGATAAGTAGTCATTCTTGATCTGACCGATATCTTTGCTGGGAAAGATTCAACCTCGTCCATTATCGTTTGAAGGTTATACCGCTCTACAGAAATGAACCTTGAACAAGATGGCACGAATAAGGGATCATTATCCCCATCAACACTGTTTCTTCCACATCCCTCGCTCTCTTCACTGTTATCACTAGCACTATGCTTGACAACATCTTTACTAGAATCGACGTATTCGCTTATCTCCTTTAACTCCGAATCTATTCAGACACTGTCTCTTCAATTTTCTTCCTTTTTGAGACATTTTCAACTGCCTCGGCTTTTTTTCTACTGCTATTAGCAGAATCAGATGCGGTACTATCTTTGTGTTTAGTAATGGGTCTTTTATTAGCAATTTTCAATAGAATCTACTCCTACAAAACAAATCTGCTATTTTCAATTCATAGACCAAAAACCTACAAACAGAGATAACTCAATGCTCAAATGAAAACCCCCAAAAAACTAATAAATACGCAACCATTAAATAACTCACTACACAAAAATACAATAACTGAACCAAAATCCAACATGCAACATCAAAACTTGTAAAACCTCGTACTTTTCCTAGCTTAATTTCACTCCTAAAATATTATGGGTTAGATTAAAAAATGAATAGAATTTATTTCATGTAGAATTTTCTAGATTTATACTCTTCATTGTGTGAAAAATTGAATAAGCTTTCCATCGATACCAGTTTTTCCCAAATCCGATACTCGGTTGAGAAGTTATGGCAGTTTTAGTAAAGCAGTATCCCAATTGGAAGAGCACCGCATCACGGTGGATGCCAAAATGGAAATCGTAAAAATTTAGTGGACCTCCGCGATTGCCCTGCATCACATTAAAGTTACAGGTCCCGTTCGTCATTTTGCAGTGGCTCACCGCGATGGTGGCGTGTCGTGGTGATGGCCAGTTTCCCAGTTGTCAATTATCAGTGAGCCACCGCGATAGTGGCGCATCGCAGTGGTATGTTAAATCAAAAAATTTGACGTATTTCTAATTTCGATTAAATTTTAAAAGGGGCACTTTGGTTAATTCCCAAGCCCCTAATTCGTCATAAACAAGAAATTAAGCCTATTCTAAGCCTATTATGCTTATTTTTCATCCATTCTCTCTCAAAACAAAACACCAAAGCTCAAAGCTCACTCTCCAAGAAATCAAATTCCTCCATAGTTTCTCCAAGAAAGCTCAAGATTGAGGATTCCCAAATCAAGATAATGAAGAACTCAATTTCAAGAACTCAAATAGGAATAAAAAATTCAAGATTCTTCATCTAATCACCAATTAAGGTATGTGGGGTTTATGAACAAGGATCCTCTTTCATCCTTGTTCCCAAAACCAAGTTTATATTTCAAATTTATATGATTTTGAATGATTATACATGAGTTTTAAATTGGGATTCATACCTATTATTGTTGTTTGCAAGATTATCAGTTTTTGAGAGATTTTCAAGATGAATTGTATGTTTATTTCCATATTTTCTTGCCTATTGCAATAACTTTCAGATTTTGAATTGAATTATCATTATTCTCAATATCAAGCATGAACTTTATGATGTTTTTACATGAACTTGATGCATGGGTTACTATGCCCAAGTTTATATGTTGATATTTCAAGAAAGATGATGCTTTAAGCATCTTATGATCAGATTATTTACAAACTTTCAATAAAGCTTTGATCTTTTGATCCTTAGATAAGATATTAGTTACAGATTTCAGCTTTCAGATACAGAAGTGAGTCCTTCCTACACTTAGATAGTATAATTTAAAGACAGAGCACTAGAACAGCTTTTAGAACTAAATGTTATGACTTACTAGATTTATAAAGTATGATTTGGTATTCACGATTACAGACTTCAATTTTCTTTCAGATATTCCATCTTATGTGAGTCATTTATATTTTACGTATGCATTTTACCCCCATATACTCAGTACATCCTCAAAGTACTAATCCATATATATGTCTATGTGCTACATTGTCTCATAATGTAGGTTCAGGTGCTCAGCTTCAGCAATGTGAGTAATTTTCGAGCATCTCCATCTACATACGATAGTTGGTGAATCCTCATAGTTCGGGGACTTAGTTATTTAGATTTTTAGCTTATCAATTTAGATGATTCAGTATTCTTTTAAGACAGCTCGAGTTAGATGGGGGTTTGTCCCAGTAACTCTTTAGATAATAGTAGTAGAGGCTTGTCAGACTGCTAGATTTGATTCAGACCCACGAGATTAGTATTTTTCAGAGATTATATTCAAATTATTCTCAGTATTTCAGACAGTTTCCGCATTCAACATGATTTTGATATCTATATTTCCTTATTATGATATTCAGACTTAGTAGAAGGCAGACAGGGTTAGCTTAAGGCTACTCGCAGTCTTGAGCACTGTGTGACATCTCGGGACCAGGTTTCGGGGCTTTACAATACTGAACTATTGCTAAAAATTAAACTCGTACTATAAATCAAACTAATTAGCTATTAATCTTTCAATTTTCACTATTTCAACAATCATATTTTAAAAGAATTTCATACGTCTAAAAATTGATTTCAATCTAGGGCATTCTAATTTCATAGACCACGGGTCTACGGATAGAAACAGGTCACTGTTTGAATGAAATTGCCAAAATAACTCTTAAAATAACAATTATTCCACCATTCAACACTTCATTGCTATAAAAAAAAACAGAACTAAATCAAAACTCCTTAACAAAAATTTTAAAATTCAACACCGTTATCAACGAAAAAATCTATCAAAAATGCCAAATAAAACCTCAACCATTGCTTCAAAATAAAATTCATTACCTATAAAATTCTCATATTTTAACTACTTAATCAACCAAATTCGAAAAAATAATAAATTTCCTACATCACTACGAATCGATTAGCAGTGAAACTCCTTTAAATGGATCTACAAATAATCAAAACTTGATTTTAAATAACCTTACAAAGCAACAATGATCCCTTAGCAGCTGGAGAAGAAGGAGAAACGAAAATCACATTTTGGGAGCAACGTTCTTGAATAGCGGAAGTTGGGAGAGAATTAAAGTGGAGAGTGTTAGGTGTATTATATTAAATTTGCAAAGTTGTAAAAATGATGAAATGGTCCCTTAGCTCATGTGTGGGCCCCACTTTTTTCATCCTAACCCTAAAAATTAAATCAAAAAAAAAATAAGTGGGTATATGGCAAAATAGTTTTGCCAAAGTATGTTTTTGCCAATTTTTCCCTCGAGATCATGCCCCTCGTAGTTTTTGGATCTTTTTTCAAATTTGAATTTGAAATTTGATAACATTACATAAATAAAAATTAATAATATGGTATAATTAAAAATCATTTTTGTGCATCTTCTTCAAATGCCTAGTTATTAGGGAAAAGTTGACAAAATCATATTTTGGCAAAACTATTTTGTCATATACCCACTTATTTTCTTTTTGATTTAGTTTTTAGGATTAGGGTGAAAAAAATGGGGAAAAGTTGAAAAAGTGGGGTCCACACGTGGGCCAATGGACTATTTCATCATTTTTATAACTTTGAGAATTAAATTTAATATACTTAACACCTCCACTTTTTTTCAATATTAAATAAAACTCCTTCTCTCTCTCCTCTTCAACTTCAACTCTCCCTCTACTCCAAGAATTTTCTCCCAAATGTTATTTTTTATTTTTCTTCTTCTCCAGCGGCAAAGGGCCCATTTTTATGTTATAAGATAAGTTAAATCAAGTTTTGATTATTTGTAGATCAATTTTATTGGTTTTTCTTGTTAACTGTTTCGTAGTGATGTAGTATAGGAATTTTTTCGAATGTGGTTGATTAAATAGTTAAAATATGAGAATTTTATAGGTAATTAGTTTGATTCTGAAGTAATTAGTTTGATCACGCTGTGAACTATTTAATTGTGGGGTAATTCTTAGTTATTTTAGTTTTTTCATTTGAGCATTGAGTTATTTCTGTTAGTAAACTTGTGGTTTATGAATTGACAATGGCAGAATTGTTGAAGAAGAAGCTGAAGATGAAAAGGAAGAAACAACAGACAAAGAAGGAGGAGAAGACAAAAAAGACGGATAGAAAGAAGAAAAAGACAAAAAAGATGTGGTATTGGATATCGTTGATTTCATTAACGATAACATTTGTGATAAGGAGGAAAAAGACATTTGAATGTTAATATTATTAATGTTTAAGACTTTTTTTATATTTGAGAAACAGGGGAGTTGAATAATCTGTTGTTAGGATATGACAAACATTTTTTTATTTTGTGAAAATTGTTATGATTGTGCACTAAATTTGTTTTATCAAAGTGTATTATTGCATGGAATTTGAATATGCATTGTGTTGTCATAACTGGTACAGTGTATGATTGACATCATAGAGTGCATATTTAATCTTTCGTGTACTATTAGCATAGTCTGTCATTACCATGCTATCCGATTTTGAGTTGATGTGTAGTTTGATCAAATATGATTTTAAATTTTGCCACACCATAAAAATTTGATGTCTCGGATCCTAGACACAACGTTGATTAACTGCTAGTAGGTGATACCTCACCAAGTCATTTAAAAAACTAGTATGCGCCATTATCCTAGAAAAAATAATTATATAACGATTTACTTAATTTTAAAAAAGATATACACGACTCACCTTCACAATTACACAATTATAAAATTTGCGATCTGAATTTGAGTCGGTGTGTGCTGTCCTCAAGACAACCACATTTTCACAATGACAAATTAGAGTCTTTTTATAATTGAATATTTGAGATGCTTGAGACATTATAGAATTTTAAAATAAAAACAAAGTGGATGAAATAAAATGATAAGGGATGAAGGACTTTATATATGGAGTAAAAAGAAGTGTTAATATTAAAGAAATACAAAATTAGCCGTGTGTTACTGTTGAGACAATAATTGTATTTTTTAAACTGTAGGTGACACTTAATAGACTGTCATCGATCATGACCTATGTCAATCATCAACGAGATATTAAAGTCTACCATAGACACTCGTAATCGATGGACCCTCAATAACATGTTTAAAAAAAATAATTAAGTAAAAAATATACTTGTGCTTTGAAGGTCCATCAATTCAATTGGTCTACCGTAGACTTATACTATAGGCAGTGCATCGATTGATCTCTGGATCATTGGTAGATCTCGTAGATGTATGTACATGATTATAGACCCTTACTAGGATGTTGTTTAAAAATGAATAAATAAATAAAAAATAAATATAATGTTAAATTCTACACATATGAATAATTTTAAACAAGTCACATAATCATATTAGAGCTTATACAAATTAGGGGTGGTGAATTAAGGTGTGTGTGGTTGGGTAGTGGTTGAACAAAAAATATCCTAAGAGTAATGTTTGTCAAAGCATAAGTATGTTTTGATGATGTTGATAATGTTTGATGTCTACCCATCCACATACTCCATCAATCACCACCCCAAATCAAAAGAGTATATGGATGGGTAGTCATCAAATACAATCAACATCCACAAAACATACTTGTGGTTTGACAAACATTACTTTAAGGATGTTGATTGTTCAACCACTATCCATTCACATAATCCTTCAATCACCACCCCCAATTTATGTAAGCTCAAACAAAATCATGTGACTTGTTTAAATTCCTTCATATGTGTAGAAACCCACAATTTATTTTTATTTAATTATTCATTTTAACCAACATACAAGCGATGGTGTATAACCATGTACATAGATCTATGTGATCTACGAATGATCAAGAGAGCAATCAATGCACGACCTACAATGTAAGTCTACGATAGACCAAATAAATCAATGAACCCTCAAAGCACAAGTATATTTTTTACATGAGATTGACATGGGTCAGCATCGATGACTGTCTATTAAGTTTTACCAACAGTTCAAGATTGTTTATTTAACCAACAGTTTAAGTGAATATGTGTTTAAACTTTTTTTAATTTAATTATTTTATTTCACCATCCCCAAATCATGTGATATTGTGTTTAAATTTTTCAAATTTAATTATTTTCTTTCAAACTACAAGCTACTGATGGTTCATCGATTCATATGGTTTATGATCAACCTATATGTCTGGTCGAGGAGTGACGGTGTCTAGATCGATGATAGTGCATAAAATATTATCTGGTGTAACGTAGATTGATTGTCTTGTCTATGATAGACTGTATATGTGATCTGGATTTATTATCACATAATTTTTACTCTTCATGAATTTAATCAAGGGAATCTACAATTGTATTCATTGAACAAGCATCTCCCTAAACACAATCCTCTGAATTTCTCTTATGCTTGGACCCTTACCATCACAAAAATGATTTACGTATAGTGAAATAATTATCTAGGATAAGATTTTCTTATACCTGCCTGTGGTGTGTTCAAAACCGCACGTGTGAAACCCAACATACTTGTATATGTGAAATCTATCCAAGCATTCGTACTTCCTTGTCCGCAACAATCAGCCACAACCACGAGATACATATTTCACCTTCAACAATTTGGTACATCTTTGTTCCGTAAAATAATTAAAAGACTGCCTCATCAATGCTCCGTCTAGTAGTATTTTCATCTCTTCCTTGTCGGCGAATGTTTGATCACAATAGAAATTGATTCCATCGGTGAAGGAATGTCTTGGTCGTGATCCCGTTCCACAATCTTCTTCCGCATCTTGTGAGTCCGATGAAACGTATTCCATATACATAGAATCATTTTCCATATTAATTAGATCATCGCCATCATTCTCATAATCATTCAAATCGTCGTCGACTGTTGGGCGCCTAGGTGTGGGTGGCGATGAATTCAACGGTTCTTCAAAGGGCCTCTCAACTATATTTATCCTTAAAATAGGCGTAAAGTCATCAACATCAACATCCACCAAATACAACAACACACGTTTATCATTATTTATGATCGTAGGATGCATTTTTTCCCTCTAATGCATTAGATAACTAATCATCACGTCGCTTGGCGTGCAATCTAGATCCCTGCTCTCCATTACGCTTGCAACCAACTCATCGTATAAATTGTTGCGGCAAAACCCCAATGGGCAATGTCAGCTTAGTAAAAGATTTTCATTTCCAACATTTGGGAGTCTCCTCCCATTCTCGCATGAAATCACCAGGAACTAGAACAAATTCTGCAATAGACATCCTAGAATTAAGCTTTGGTTGACGGTAGATTATGCTAAGGGTCTTTATCGGGGTGTATGCACGATTGATGACCGACTATGCTGGTCGATGACTGGGCAGATATCCGTACAAAAACCTTCAAATTGAAAATATTGCTTCTAATCAACGATCATTAGGTTTATGAAATAGAGAAATGAACTTGGAGTCGCCTGAGCTACTGTAATGTACTTTCTAAAGAGGTTTTGAGTAATTTGAGTGATTTGAAAGCTTTTTAACAATAGTGAAAAGTGTGTTTGAGAAGATAACAAACAAATGGGATAACAATGGATGCAATGGACAAGCTTATGATGTTTGTGGACTGACTTAGAGCTGATCGCCATAAAATAACGTTGGAATTGGGCACTACTAAAAAAATTGCAAAAATCGACCACAAAATGTAGTCGGAAAAAAACGACCACATGTTGTCGGTTTTTTAATTATTTTTTTATTTTTTTTTTGTTAAAAAGTGACCACATGTAGTTGCTTTTATATTTTAAAATATCAAAATAATCATTTCAATAATATTTATATTAATTATTTTTTTATAAATAAAAATTAATAAAAAATAACAAAGTGGTCGGTTTTTAATGAAATTATAAAAAAATTAATTTTAAAAAACCGACCACATGTGGGCGATTTTTAAATAAAATAAAAAGAAAAACAATTTTTAAAAATCGACTACTTGTGGTCGGTTTTTAATGAAAAATAAAAAATAATTAATTTTTTTTAAAAAAATCACATGTGGTCGGTTTTTCATTAAAATAATTTTTTTTTTTAAAAGCTGACCACTTGTGGTCGGTTTTGGAATTAAAAAAAGAAAAAAAGTAAATAATTATTTTTAAAAAATAATTATATAATCTAATATTTACTTTATGTAATCTAATTATTATTAGTAGTAAAATTAATATATTAGAATATATATATAATCTAATATATTATTTTTTAAAATTATATTGATTACACGTAGTCAATAAACAATATAATAATAATAAAAATTAATAAATCTTAGATTTTGTGAAAAACTTACACTAAAAAATATATCAAATATAATATACAAATTACGTTAAATGTAATCTTTATCTTTTACTTATGTTTCAATATATAAAATAAATATTTTCCTTTATATATACATTAAATGACGTTAAACATGCATAATCTTTGTATAATGAATATGTGTATATATATATCATACTGTTGGGACAGATAATTGAAAAATGATGTTTATAGTACGTATTTGAAAGCTGAAAACTGATGTTTATATAGTACGTTTTTGAAAGTTGATGTTTATAGTACATATTTGCAGTCATAATAATATAATATATAACCGATAATTCACCAGAATATAATGAACGTGTTCTATTATAAGTTAATATACTTGTGGATGTGATGTATATAGTACGCATTCAAGAGTTCATATACATAAATATCTTTATGTATATATATATATATATATATATATATATATATATATAGTGATCGATTGATGAACGATGTAGTAAAAACCTATTAGAATCTATCCAAACATATTGAATACCTTGATTTGAAATGACAGAAGTAATAATTATACTGTACGTTGAAGTTATATTAATGTAAGCTAATCAAATTAATCAATCACTTATCAGAGTATGTATATGAAATACATCACATTATATTATTGGATCATATATTCGTGTATGTATGTGATGTATATAGTACATATTTAGAACTTGATATAGTCGATGGTGTGTATATGCGTGTGTATGTATAGGTATATACATATTATATAGTGAAGTTATATTAATTACATAAGATAATCTAACGATAATTCATCCGATTATATGTGAAATACGTTGTATATTATTATGGGATCGTAAAATTGTGTATGCATGTGATATTTATAGTACATATTTGACATCCAATTTTGACCACCAGATACTCCTTTTAGGTTGTTGTTTTGTAAAAATTATTAATTTCAAATATTAATATTATTTTACACATTATTCTTGTATCAAAAAGATATTGACGTGTCACATTCATGATTTAAAAAATATACAAAATATTTTTACGCATTATTCTTGTATCATATAAATAACGACGCGCCACATTCATGATTTTAAAAAAATGTACAAATTATTTTATTTCCTTTTAGTATTATTTTTATAATTTACTAACTCAAATACGATATTTTACATAATTTTATTAACATTTATTAAATTATTGTTTTCGTAAATAGGCAAACTTACAATTTAAAAATAAATTATTATTATTATTATTATTATTATTATTATTTTTATTGTTGTTGTTATTATTATTATTATTATTATTATTAATTTATGTAACATTAATTTTTACATCAATGTCTCATTATTTTTTTTCTTTCTTCATTATTACAATAGCAGTCGATTTCAATTTATTTCAATTTATTCTCTTATGTATTTAAATTATAGCCAATTTGTATTCAATTAATGTTAATTTCAGCCAATTTGACACTAATTTTAATTTTTAACCCATTTTTAAATTATTCTAATCTCAGCCGTCGATCAAAATCGATTCGACGGCCAAGAACACATTTCCATTTTCTTTTCTTTTAAACCAAACCTAACCCTAATTTCCTACAACAGCCGCATTTTCCATCTCCTTCCCCTTTCTATTTCTTTCCTCCACTCTCTCTCCAACAAGAACCACCAGTTACCCGTCCGCCGCACCCGTCCTTTTCTTCTCTAGCGAACAACCAATAATGTAGCCACCATATCACTCACTCTTCCCTCTCCTCCGCCTCTTTTCCATTGACACCATCGAGAACAGCCACTTAACGACGCTCACTGGAGAAATCCCTCAAGCCGCCACCGCCAGCTCCCTCTATTCATACTGGTAATGACAGCCACTGGTGAGACAAATTGTTAGATATCATATTTTTTTATTGCTTGTTAGACATCATATTTGTTGTTGGATTTCAAAACTTGCTTGATTAATTGTTGGCTCTCTGTTAGCCTAGATAATCTTACTGTTGTAATATGGGTATTATGTATAGTTGGGTTATGTTTTAATGGAGGGCTAAGATAATTCCAACCAAGGTCTAACTATCTATCTTGTATCTTGTTGTATTCGTCGGATTCTTGTTGATGTTAATGTACTTGTGACTGTCTTGTTGTTATTATAGTGTTGTTTTTGTCTTGTGTTGATAATCTAGTTAGGATTGTTGGCTGGAAAATAGGTGTTAAACACCTCACTTCATTGTGTTCTGGTTATTGTTTGTGAATCCGAGAGTGGTCATCCATAGGGTCCTCAATTCTCTTGAACTTGTGGACTGTTTTAGATGTATGTTTTGGTATGTTCTTGGTCGTTGGTCATTCTTGTATCAAAATGTGTACTAGTGACTTGAAAATGGTTAAGTTTAGTTACTTGAAAGTGGATACGTATAGTGATTTGCAATGTGAATTAGTTATTTGAAAATAGTTAGTGTAGTGACTTGAAATATGTACTAGTGACTTGAAAATGGTTAAGTGTAGTTATTTAAAAATGGTTAAGTATAGTGACTTGAAAATATGAATTAGTTAATTGAAAATAGTTTAGTGACTTAAAATGCTAGTACATGGCTTGAAAATGGTTAAGTTTAGTTACTTGAAAATGGTTAGGTATAGCGACTTTAAAGCTGATTTTGTGTTTTGAATGTGGTTTGGTTGATGACTTAGTCACTTGAAAATGGTTAAGTGTAGGGACTTTAAATGGAATTTTTTTGTTTTAAGGTACTTGAAATGTGGACTTGTATTTTAAATTTAGTTAAGTGTGGTCACTTGAGAAGTGAATAAGTACTTGAAAATGTTTAAGTGTAGGTACTTGAAATGTGGACTTGTGTTTTTAATTTAGTTAAGTGTGGTCACTTGAGAAGTGAATAAGTACTTGAAAATGTTTAAGTGTAGGTATTTGAAATGTGGACTTGTGTTTTGAATTTAGTTAAGTGTGGTCACTTGAGAAGTGAGTTAGTGACTTGAAAATGCATAAGTGTAGGTACTTGAAATGCGGACTTGTGTTTTGAATTTAGTTAAGTTTGGTCACTTGAGAAGTGCGTTAATGACTTGAAAATGCATAAGTGCAGGTACTTGAAATGTGGACTTGTGTTTTGAATTTAGTTAAGTGTGGTCACTTGAGAAGTGAGTTAGTGACTTGAAAATGCATAAGTGTAGGTACTTGAAATGCGGACTTGTGTTTTGAATTTAGTTAAGTTTGGTCACTTGAGAACTGAGTTAATGACTTGAAAATGCATAAGTGCAAGTACTTGAAATATAGACTTGTGTTTTGAATTTAGTTAAGTGTGGTCACTTGAGAAGTGAATAAGTACTTGAAAATGTTTAAGTGTAGGTACTTGAAATGTGGACTTGTGTTTTGAATTTAGTTAAGTGTGGTCACTTGAGAAGTGCATTAGTGAGTCGAAAATGTTTAAATGTAGCTACTTGAAAGGTGGACTTGTGTTTTGAATATAGTTAAGTGTGGTCACTTGAGAAGTGACTTAGTGACTTGAAAATGTTTAGGTGTAGATACTTGAAATGTGAACTTTTCATTTTGAATTTTGTTTAATTTGGTAACTTGTGAAGTCAATCAGTGACTTGAAATGTTTAAGTGTAGTTACTTGAATTATGAATTAGTGACTTTTATTTTGAATTTAGGTACTTGAAATGTGAACTTGCATTTTGATTTTTGTAAAGTGTGGTTACTTGAGAAGTGAATTAGTGACTTCAAAATGTTTAAGTGTAGGTATTTGAACTTTTCATTTTGAATTTAATTTAGTTTGGTAACTTGTGAAGTGAATTAATGACTTGAAAATGTTTCGGTGTAGTATTTGAAATGTGAACTTTTGTGACTTGAACTAATTACTTGAATGTGATTGATTGTGTAGATGGAACCTGATTATAGCTGGATATATCAACGAAATATTGATAATTGAATGGGTAAGGTTGGGAATGAAGATGTGGATGATGAGTTGTAGTTTTTAGTCTTTTGTTTGTTTTATAGTTTGGATTTGGAACCTCGATAAATTTTGTAAATAATTTAATTTTTAATGTTTGTATTTTTATGGTGGTTGGTTGATTGTATGTTAAATGATTGGTGTGCTGTATTATAAATAATTTGATTTGATTTTTAATGTTTGTAAATGATTGGTGGGCTGTATTGTAAATAATTTGATTTTTAATTTTGTGAATAATTTAATTTTTAATGTTTGTATTTTAGAAATTTTCAATATTTTTTTTTACAAAATTATCAGAAAAACCGACCACATGTGGTAGGTTTTTTTGAAAAAATTTACAAAAAACCGACCACATGTGGTCGGTTTATTATAATTAGTTATAAAATATTTTATTAAATAAATTATTAAATACATTATTAAATAAAAAACCAACCACAAATGGTCGGTTTTTTTTATTTAAACTAAACAATTAATTTATAAAAAACTGACCAAAAGTGGTCGGTTTTATATAAATTAATAATTTAATTTAAATACAAAATCGACCACATGTAGTCGGTTTTTTAATAAATTAATTTTAATAAAATCGACCACTTGTGGTCTATTTTCAGAAAATTAATTAATTGATTTTAAAATAAAAATGACCACTTGTGGTCGGTTTATTTTAATTTTTTTAATTTTTAAACTTAGTTTTTTTCTATTTTAATAAAATAATAATGTATTTTAAAAATATTTTTATATTTTTAAAAAAACCGACCACTCGTAGTCGATTTTTAAAAAGCTACCACTACTTTACCGACTACGCACTTTGATCGGTTTTATGGTTGGAATTTGAGAAAAACCGACCACTTGTGGTCGATTTTTCTCTTTTTTTTTTAGTAGTGGGGCCTGAATCAGAGCTTTTTAATTTTGGATGAAAATATAAGCTACTATTTTAAACTTTTGGGTTCTTTTAAAATTATTTTTGGAAGCCCAATATATTTTATATATAATGATGGATGATGGAGTAGGTTGAAGTGTATTATTAAAAATTTGTTGGTGAATTTTTTAAGTTGGAAATATTGAGTTAAAGTGTATTATTACAAAATTTGTGGGTGAATTTGTTGAGTTGGAAAAATTATTGATAATGTAGATTAAAGTGGGTATATGACAAGTTTTTAAAAGTATAAACTACATAAATCCCTTAGTAAGTGAAAGTAATTACATAAAATCTCTCCAGCCTTTCTCTCTCCCGATTTTGAGAAAGATACTCATATATCTGGTCAACCCTCATACAGTGTTGGAATGTATGATAAAGCTGATTAGGCTATATTTAAGAAAAGATAAATCTGATAATATCAATCTGTTCCTTATAAATTTACTTCATTAATTGCTCAACATTTAGTGGTGTATTATTAAATATAATAACTGAAATTTAAATTCAAAAAATATGTTAAACATCACATTAAATTTTCTTCTTTGTTGAATTGCGTTCAATGAAAAAAAAAATCTTTTACTGCTTTCTTCAGTTCTCAGAAAAATCAATATAAACATAGATAGGTTTCTTCAATTCTCAAAAACATCAATATGAGCATACAATAGTGCTGCTAATACATATTTCAATAGAAATTGCAGTTGTCGTATTATACTTGTTAAGTTTGATATTTTTTCTTATATGTATTGTATTATATTATACGTTGAATAAATATGAGAAATTTGATTGTTATAGATTTTAAAGAAGTTCATTTTTTAATGTGTTATTGCAGTTAATGTAATTACTATTGTATTCGTTGTTCCTATACATTATAAAATGTGTAAAAACCTGGTATAATAATGTATAATGACTCATCGTACATATAGACTTATGTATGATGAAATATTTTGACGTGATATCTATATCTTCATACAATATTTTCATGAGAAATTTTTCTTTTGCAGCTATCATTGTAACGTTTTATGCTATAGTAATATACATGCAGTGAAGCGTTTGTATGGATCAAATAATTCAATGTTACAATATCTTCATACAATGTAGTTTCATGTATAAGGTTACCAAATTCTAGAACATTATTAAACATGCATGTGTAAACCGTATACAATTAATAATATAGTATTAATACATATATAATGAAATCTTATACATAGAATCATACTGCCAAAACAAATAAAAGACAACCTCATACAACAGTTTCACATATATGTGTAAACCTTTTACAAGTAATAAATATAATCTAATACTGTTTCACATGTATACGAACACCTTATACAATTCACTATATAATCTTAACAACTGTATAATGAAATCGTATACATAAAATAGTGCTGCCAATACATATTTTAATGATAACTAAACCTTCGACAGACGTGGTCGTCTATAATCATCAACCTTTTTCTTACTTGACGATTTTGGAACTTTCTTGTTTGAACTTGAACCGACAACTTTCCTCGATTTCTTCATTGTTACTGGATCGTTTCGGTGCTTCGAACGGTTCTCTGCGAGATTGGGTTTTTCATAATCAAAAGAAACAAGAACGAAACCAACAACGGGAATAACAATATGCGGCCATTAAATGGAGAAGATTCAATTTAATTTGCTTTTGATGAAATTCAGATAAGCATATATTCCCGGATTCAGAGGAGTATATATTGGATAAAATTACAGTTTTTTTCTGGGTTTTTGATGAAAATAAAAAAGATTTTGTCGATTTTGGACGGAGAAAAGATAATTTTGGACGGAAAAAATGGAGAAGATTTTTTTTGGAGAGAGATTATTATAGATCAAAATTTGTGGGAGTGGAGAGATAATAAGGAGGTTTAATGCAGATAGATAATTGGAGAGATAAGATAGCAAGATTTTAGGAGAAAAATATGGAGCTATTTGGGATGTATAAGAAGGAAGAGAGAGAAAGTAAAAAAGGTAGGGATTTAAGTAATTAATTTGGGATTTTTGTAATTTATTTTCCAATATGGAATTTTATGCAATAAGGTAAAGTTACCTTGTGTATATATGTAATTTTTAGTTTTTAAAAACTTATGTCTTAATGACAAAATAGTTTTGAAAAATGCCTTTTTGGCATGAAAGCCCACATATGTATGGTACCCGTACCACAATTATTATATGTTTCATCACGTAATTTACATTGAACATGGTTATCATTTAGTCGGTGAAAATAAAGCCATACCCATCTTGTTTGACGGCGTCAAGGTGCTAGTGGAGATAAAAGAGGATTATTATCCATAGAAGGGAAAAAACATCGTTTCCATCCTAAACTATACTCGAAAAGTCTAAGACGCACCTAACCTATTGGAGTGACCTAATACACACCTAACTACTTAAAAGTAAAATTTTTTACTCCCTAAATCTGACGTGGAAAAATATAATTATTTAATTTTAAAAAAGCGCGTCTAAATTAAAAAATAACACAAAAAAAAGAAATTAAAATATTTTCCATCCCTGCCCCAACGTCTAGCATCCATCTTCATCTTTTCTCCAAATTCAAAAATCTTCCAATCCATCTTCTTCTTCTCCAAAATTTAAAAATCCCCAAACTGAAAATTTCAATTTCAATTTCAATTCCAATTCCAAGTTGTTAATTCCAATCCATCTTCTTCTTCTCCAAATTCATAAATCCCCAAACTGAAAATTTTAGTTCTAATTCCAATTTCAAGTTGTTAATTCCAATCCATCTTCTTCTTCTTCTCCAAATTCAAAAATCCCCAAACTGAAAATTTCAATTTCAATTCCAATTCCAAGTTGCTAATGAGTTTCGAACGATTAACAATGGCTGAAATTCGTCCTTCTTCTTCTTCTTCCCCCAATTCAATTCAACCATTGAACCTAATTATCGACTCCGTCGGAGCTGCAAATCAAGCTTAATTTTCTCATGTTTTTGAGTTGCCACAATAATTTCATGTTTTTGAGTATTATGATCCTCATCTGAATAGGAAGATCTGATGCTTCTTCCCTATTTCTTTCATTGCTTTAATTTAACAGCCTTTTCTTTCTTTTTTTAAACTAGACTTGTAATGGATGATGAGATAAACAATTCACAGTTATCCCTACATTACAATGGTTCCGGTGTAAACTCTGTTGTGATGAATTTGCAAGTTTATAGACCCCGTTGGATCTGCAATTCTTCCTATTCATGACAACTTAAAAAATGCATACAAAAGCTTTCAAAGTTCATAATTTTCTCGTTTTTTTCTTCTAATCAACAGATATAAAGAGGAATTGATCTTGTGTTAGCAGAAGCATCAAGGAGGATTTAGATATTGAAAAAAAAATTGACCTCATAACAATGGAGATTTTGGATATTGAAGAAAAGAAAAAAAATTTAAATTAAAAAGAAAAAAGAAAAATTTATAAAAATAATAGATTTGTTATTTTTTTTCGTATTATGCTGACGTGGCAGGCGCGTGTAATACATCAAACCACATGCAAGTGGTATAATGTTTTACAGGGTGTAAAAAATATCACCTCTTTATAGTTTAGGTGTGTAATGGGTGTCTAGTATAATTTAGGTGTGACTTCAACTTTTCTTGTATAGTTTGGAAGGAAAACGATGCTATTTCCCTCCATGAAAATAATAGTTGACCAGTTTACCATATATACTCATGATTTGTGATACACAACATTAGTTTGAGAGAAGATGTTGACCATATATATCTTATTTAGCAGCCTAAATTAACTTTTTAGTCACTTGGATTTATTTTTTTCATTTTTTTATAAGAAATTTTCATTTTTACTCGTAAGTGATGTCTCTAATAGTTATTAAGCTAGTAATTAGAAGATTATTAGGAGTCTTTTCCTTGTGTAAATACTTCATCTACATCTTACAATTTTTAAATTACAATTCTTTACATGAAATACATAAAATTAATTAGGAGTAGAAAATGTCCAGTCTCTATATCAAAAAATAGGAATACATACTCCCTCTGTTCAAATTTACATGACACTTTTAATTTTAGTTAAGAATGAAACATTTTCATATTTAGTAACAATTTAGCAATAAAATACTTACTTCACCATTAATGAAATGATTTACAACAATTCAAACATATATGACTTATTTTTGATTACAAGCTTCAAAAGTCTAACCGCATCATATAAATTGGACGGAGGGAGTAGTAGTTATGTACATGCAGGCCAAGACGAGAAAAGTTGTTGAATCAACTTGCTGTACTTGAGCATTTCAACAGTAATAAGCTTATCCCTGGAGCTGCATATATAATATATATGCACCTTTAAGAATTATTTGTCGATTTAGTAAACTATGGTAAATCAGAATTTTAAAGCTAACTGATTCAAGAAATGTACGTACCAAAACCGGTAGCCTTCAAGCTCTTCATCAACCTAAGCCTCTTGCAAGATTCAACAAACATTCTGGCAAAGAAAGTGGATCACAAGAATCTAAGACTCTGATACCATGCTAACATTTGAAAATCACGTACATTGAAATTGTGGAAAGTTTAGAAGAAAAAGAGGGAGTTCGTGGAAGAGTCTAGAAGAGAGAGATAGAGAGAAATAATCTTGCCTAAATGAAAAATGTTCAATCTAAAAAATAAAATGAATCCGATTTCCTTTATATGTAGGATCCGGATATACAAAAAAACTAAATACAAAGAAGGCCTAAATACAAAATGAGCCTAAATCTCTAACTGTTCCATGAGGGCTCAACCCATGCCTCTACTTGGTGTATTAATTCCAACATTTATTTAGTTGAGTCGATACTCGATAGTGTATCTAATTTCTTTTTTTAAAAAAAGTGTATCTCTCAAATCCTATAGATTTGATTCCGTGGAATTTGATACATTTTTTCATTGAACAAAAGATACCAAGTTAATCATATTAATAAAGTACCATGTGAAATTTTTGGCTTTTCTCCTTCCTCGATTAGATGTAAGGGGTATTATTACTTATTTTCTCTAGTTTATCACGTAGTTTAGCTCGCGTAGCAAACTTTTTTGTTTTTGTGTCTGGAAAATTCATAACAATATATACTATTTTTAGTAGGAAGCGTTATTTCCGATCTGAATTTTGATTAGTCGAGTTGTTATGTGGATATTGAATACATTCAATAGAAAACCTAACAAAATAATACTTACAGATTGTAAACAAGTCTGTTAGAGCACTTAGCAGTTGGTCATAGGTTGTGAACATTTCCAAGTCAACTTTTCTCAAGTAGGGAACTCCATCTACTGCCACCTTCAAGTACTTGCACCACTTCTTTGTTTCAACTACTTCCTTCTTCCTCTGTGATCTCACTGGTGGCCATCCAACTACTTGTGTCCTAATATATTTTTGAAAATTTTGTAAACAAATTAACATTCCTTTGTTAATTAGAGCAAATAAGCATAGTTCAGATTAGCACAACCATCGATCTAGGGTCAAATTTTATTTCATGAACCTAATATGTTTAAAGTGGATGATCATCATCTACCTGAAATTACAGCTTAAGCTATTAGAGAGACAAGCTGTCAGTACTATTTTTCCATTCTACAGTATTTTCACCATATCTTCTACTCTCACATTTGCCAAATCTATTTTGAAACGCTTTCACTGAGCTAAAGGACTGATCTATCGGAAACAACCTCTTTATCTCACACAACATGGGGCAAGATCTATGTACATGTTACTTATTGTTCTTGTTGTTGAGGCCTTAATTCTCACATGTGGAGGACGGTGAGACTCGATCGATCATAGAGTGAGCATCACAATCTGTTCTAATATCATATCTAAATGTGTGACCATCTCATCTAAAAACTCAATCATTAGAGAGAAGGGTCAAACAATTTTTACACTAGTTGTGTAATTTGACAAGTTTTTTTGAAAAAAATTTGGGAAATATGACGAAGATTGGATTACAAAGTGGAGAACTGAACCATCACCAATTAGGTAAAAATTCAGATAGCCAATCAACTGAGCTACTAAGTAAGTTCCTAGAAAGTGATGACATGCTATTATTTGTAGTAGTAATTATTAATTTCATCTCTGATGTTTTAATATAAAAGTTCTTTTAGACTAGAATGTAGGCAGGTTAATTAACTTAAAAAGTATTTGATTAGGTTATTACTTACTCCAGTTTGAATACAGTAGTGGAGATTTCATTCTCGTGAGGATTGCTTGAAGTAGTGCTGCCAAGGCTCATCAACTGATCAATAGCTTCAAAGAGTCCACGCTTGGTACCACATATTTGCCTGGTTGAGGTATCAGATTCCACCAACAAATGCTTACTATAAGTCTTGCTTTTCATCTATCTTTCTGTACGTCTTGCGATCAAGCTCCCTTCTGCCTTTGTACTCGTCCGAGTCTCAAGTGTACTTTATGCCAAAACAAAAGACACATATGACTCCTCTAATTGGAAAAAAAAGAAGGCAAAGGATGAAAGGAATGTGTTGGATTAATGTGGAAGAAGGTTAATTATATTTTCATTCATTTAGACAATTCACGTACGTTTAGACAAATGGGAGGTTCCTTTTGGTTCATTAGGGGAGTCAATGACGGGATAGCGACCATGCATCTACATTTTATTTTGATTAATTTCCTTCTTCCTTTCTTCGCTTCTTAATTCTTATTTTTATGAATTGGTTGTAAGTTTTCTTATTTTCCAAAAAAAAAATTGTCTCTAATGTTTTCTTTTTTACAAAAAAAAAAAAAGATGAAATATATTTCCAAAAACTATGGTCCCTAAATTTTAAAACTTCAACCCAAATATCTTCGAAATTTGATTTCCAAAAATATTAAGAGTTTTATGGTCGAACATTAACTTAGATCTTGAAAATGATTTGGAAATAAGTAACATATGTTGAGAATATTAAAACAGGAAAAAATATAACAGCCTTTTCTTAATAGGTTAAAACTAATAGATTATAATGAAATCCGTTTATAATTGAAATGCTAAACAAATAAAAAAACAACGGAAGTACTCTAGAAATAAAATACTAAAAATTTAAAATTAATTATGAACTTCGTTCGTTGCCATCTCCACTCTGATGACCAATTGTATTTTGATAGCTTGGGTTATTTAACTTTAACCATTCTATGTATATATATGCCCGAAGGTGAGTGCAGGAACAAGTGTAGTTGAGTGAAGCGATAAGCATGACGCTCGTGTGTGGAAAGAGCAAATGGGGCCAATATGTATATAGCAAAGTTAAAATTTAAATTTAATTATATATTTGCAACTTTAATTAATTAAAATTATACATTAAGTTTTAAATTTATAATATGCATATATTTAATGAGTATATAAAATTTAGAATTATTTAAATATAAAATTCTAACCAAAGTTACTTAGGAGATGCAATTAAAAATGACAAATGTTATAAATAAAGATCTGTCAAATGATATCAAATTGATATTTGATTGGAAGAATTTTTTTTAAGTGGAAAACTAAGAATAAATTTTCTAATAAATAGAAGGTATAACAATTACTCTGACAGAGGGCACACCGAAATTGTGGGAAGTTCATAGAGATCCCTAGCCGCCGTCGAAGATGAGAAGTCTTGTGCGCAAATGCTATGCTATTATTCCCTTGACAAAAGTTGGTCATTCTAATTGTTGGGTCATTCCATAGTAATGATAATAATACAGTAAAGCATAAAGTTGGGGAAACTAGCAATTATTGAGGGGTTAGGTGTCCATCAAGATATGTTTGAAGAGGGGAGAATCGGCAATGAAAAAGAAATTCATGCTGAGCATGCTATCTGCCGGGCTCATGCCTAATTTATACACTAATGTCATGCTGCTCAGTGGTGATTATGGATTGTGGATAAATTATCATCTCGACGAAGCTCATGTTAGGTGTAACAGAGTTTGTGAGATGACAACTTTCATGAAGGAAGAAGCGGCTTGTCATTTGATGCAACTACAACCGTGTTATTGGCAAAAGTTATAAGGGAGAATCCCTCCTTCCTTGATACCATGGTTGAGAACAGTAGAAAAGAACTGACTCATGCTACCGGAGGTATTGACAAGGAAATTTCTGCCTTACAATCAGAGGAACAAAAACTTGTAGCTGAAATAAAAAGGTCTGCTGAAACTAATAAGACAGCAACAAAAGTTCTTGAACGTCAAGTTCTCAACCTTAGAGATCAAGTAACCATCTTGCAAGCTAGCCGGGCTCAAATGAGTAGTATAACAGACCCCATAGATGATGTTATATATAATGACGAAGTGGAAGAGGGAGCAAGGGATTTGACAAATCTGGTCCTAGTTGATGTTGCCTCACAGTTGTCAGTGGCCCCATGGGCAAAATTTCTGGAAAAAGGACCCCGAAGAATTAAGCAGTTCGAAGGTTGAAGAAACTGGAGAAGCTGTTGGCTCGCTGCACTTTGAGATCCTTCATCTCAATATCTTGGCAAGACCTTGTGGAGTTTCTCCACACATGAAACATGATTCCTGTTGCGTTTTATGTACTCCGAAAAAGTGATATGCATTGATAGTTGGTTTTCTTTGACGCTACAAACAATGTATCAGTTGATTGATGAACATGAAGATTTCTCTCATGTGCTGGTGTGTGTATTTTGTTTTGTAATCATTCATAATGAAGGGTTAATTGATAATTTAGTCAATAGTAATTATGATAATAAATTAATTAGGAGAATTAAAAAAAAATACTCTCTATTAAATAAGGTGAGATTATAAATCAAAAGGTAATTTTAAGGTTAGTAATTCGTTATGTTATGTTATCTGTCTTTTGCTACTAATAATATAATTATTATAAAAATAATTGGTTTGGAACTATTTATGTTTTAAACTAGGTACTTGGTCACGCAATCATAATTTTTTTTCTTAAGCTATGAATTTTTTAGTTGAAATACAATAATATTTTATCTCTTGAAATTAGTTTGATTATATCATATTTTTAGTTTATAATATATAATACAAGGGGAATCTTATAGCATGTTTGGTCAAACTTATAAAATATTTATTTTGAAAAGTGCTTTTCAAAAAAATGATTTTGGTGAGAAGTAGCTTATGTATGGCTAATAAATTTGAGTAAGAAGTTCTGAGCAGCAATTTACATTTGACCAAACTTTTAAAATAGCTTTTAAGTGTATTTTTTTCAAAATTATCTTTTTTAAAAAAAGAAAAAATACTTTTAGGAGAAACTATTTTTGTAGCTTATGAAAACTATTTCTTCTACTTCTCAAAGCACTTATTTTCTTCGAGAAGTTTGGCCTAACACATTAAATTTTTTAAATAAGCATTTTTTGAAAAAAAAAAAACAAAAACACTTTTGGATAAAAATAAGTTTAACCAAATGGACTATCAATAAAATTTTGTTTTCCACCTTATAGTTTCCTCCTTTTTTTTTTTTTTTTCAAAATAAAGAAAATAATAATATATAATACTTGTACGTTTAATTCTTATTTATAGTTTTTTGGCAAGCTTTTTTATTAAACATTAAATAAAGAAAGAAGTAGTAAAAAGGAGAAAAACATTCACTTTAAAATCTCATAGCCAACCCTTTATATGGAACAAAACTAATGAAAAAATCTTTTTAAAATAATATTCAATTTCCACTAAATTTATGTACACATCTTTTCTTTTTTTTTTTTCTTTTTCTTCATTATTGCAAGCCTATATTGGTTACTTCACATACTGTGGCTATAATTTTTTTTTCTTATTTTTAAAATTAATTGTCAAATTCTTTTAATTAGTCTCCTAACTTAATGTAAAATGCCCCAATATCAAAACTTCTCTTTTCAATACTAATAATATACTCTTAATAAATTGGAAGTGCTTTACATTAAAAATGGGAGAGAGAGAAGGAACTAAATTTTTTCGGTAAGTAACATAACATAAGGAAAATTAATTACTTCATGGTATAGAATATGAAGATTTACTTTCTATACCTATACATAATCATGAAGATATTTCTATTGATTCTTACTTAACATTATATTTATAATTGCACATTATTTTGGAATGTAAAATCCCAAAAATGATCATTCAACGTAAATAAATAAAATAAAGATAATACTTCCTTTAAACTCATCTTTACTTGTCCACTATATTAAAAATTGATGTTTAATAATATCTTGTCTAGTTTAAAAAATTAATAGATAATTTTTCTATTTGTTCTTATTTAACCCTTAATATTAAATATTACTCATTATCTAATATATTTCTCAAAATATTAAATTTAGTATATTGAGTAATATAGTAAAAATAAATATTATTTATTGTTTATTAGGGTATGTGTCAAGTCAATAGTGAAAAAATATTGTTGAATGAAGGAATAATATTAAGAGATAAATGACCTATAGAAGCACTAATTGGCTTTTAGGGCTATAGGAAAGTGTAGCTTCTTTCATGATATTATATTAATGGTTGTTGCTATTAATGAGTATTAATCAACTGTTATTTCAATTTTTTAGTATGATTTTTGGGTTATCCTTTACTTAGCACATAATATTTTTAAATGATAAAAACTTCATAAAAGGAGAAAAATAAATAAATAATAAATTTTTAATAATTATATTTTAATTAGTTATGGACATTATACCCATATATGGTGTAATTGTAAAATGCTTTTAATATAAGGGTGCACATATTTGATTTTAGAATAAAAAGTGTATTCAAAACTAAGTAATTTATATTATAGGTGTGTAAATTTTAATTTTAAGACACGAAAAAACGAATTTGTTAATCTAATACACTAATACAAAAGTACCAAAATAGATTATATGGGTGTTTCTCTTTCTTTACTTCATTTGACAGAGAATGCATGATATAATAATTAAGTAGCTAAATTCGCCTTATTACTCTCATTATTTAATTTGTTTGTCATATTTTGTTTCTCGCAAGTTAAGCTCAATATATTTTGACTTACATTTTAAGATTATTTTTTCATCATATTAATATGAGAGAGATTGATTATATATGTTTACTTTTGAAATGAACTTCTTTTCTTGACAAAACTTAATTTCACATATTAAAACTATAAACCATTAAAAAGTAAAAGGAAGTTGAAATTTTTATCATGTCAAAAGTGTTCATGCATGTCAAAAGTGTTCATGCTTTAAGGTATTGGTAAGTGTTATCTAAAAGAGTTGTAAATTTCAATTTGAAGAGTGTTTAGAGATATATTTTGAAAGTTGAGATTCAAATTGAGAAAATATCATTAGCTATTGTTTTTTTCTTGTTCACAATTAATTGAAAGATATTTCACTAAAATATGTATAAATGAAATTATACCTTATAAAAATCTTACAAAATAAGATTTTTAGTACCTCACATTTTAAATTTAATGGTGAAAAAATCAACTTTAATAAGAAAATACACAAGGAAAAATTAAGGAGGAAAAACATTTTAAATAAAAACATAAAAGAATGTAAGGAATTAGTAGAGTAAAATAGTTAAAAGAAATAACGACGAGCATCATTTTCGGCTCCTTATATTCCATTTTATACCTTGTTAATTGTTCTTTTCCTTTTTCGTTCATTTTCTTTATTATTTTATTTTTTACCTCATTGATGTTTCTGGAATAATATCTTCTTTCAAATCATAAAATATTTTTTATTCATTTGATATGAATTTCATAAATAGAGTAATTTTTTCTTCTAATTCTTCTTCTTGTTCCTTTGATACCTTTCATCACTCTTTCTGTAAATTTCTCTGTTAAATTAGATATTTTTTTTTCAAAATATAACATCTTATAGAATTTTTTTGAGTCACTATAAAGCCTCATATTCTCATTATTCGTGATGAAGTATAAACATTATTTTTGAGCAATTCACATCAGAATGACAGAAATATGACAATTAGTAAATAATTGCAGCCTGAAATCGCTCCACGCAATAATAACTTGTTTTCTATTGTCTTTCATCACAATCATTTTGCTCCATCTTCAACAAAATTTATCCACCTCCAGATTTGAGTATACTACTCGACCAATTAAGCGAGGTGCGGCTCCATCCTTTACACCACATTCTTTGATAGTCATAACCGTTTTACACTCTTTCTGCTTCATCTTTAACAAAAATTTATCCACCTTCAGATTTGAGTGTATTACTTGACCAATTAAGTAAGGTGCAGCTCCATCCATTACACTACATCCTTTGATGGTCATAACCATTTTTATTATACAGAAGATTTTTAGAAGGACCATGAAATAGTATTTTTTTCAATTTTCTTAAGAAGATAACATTTCAAAAAGAAAAGAGGCAAAGTTAAGTAGTCAGATACTCAGATCATCTTTTTTATATATGCTAAAAATTAGAATAAATAACATAAATACCAACCCTTTTGAAAGTAATTACACTCTCTCCCACTTTTTTAATTACTTTACTCTCTCTTCCTATTAATATACATAACATAGCCGACATATGTTGGGAGTTTTGTAATATGTTTAGAGAGTTGAGATTTTTTGTAATATTAGAAACATAAGTTGTGTATTTATGTAATTTTTAATAAAAATTAAGCAGTTTTTCAAAATGAAAGGGTTTTGGTCTTTTCATTTTTCATTTACTTTAAATGTGTACTAATTTCAATTGATGATTTAAATGTGTATTAGATAAATGCATTGTCCTGATAATAATGATACACTAATTATCTATGAAAAAGAAAATTAGAAATATATTTCTTCTCCAGTTTTTATTATTGTATTATACTTTACCAAATATACTTATTTTGCTATTATACATTTTTTTTATATCTATATAGCCTGTTGCTAATACGTTAGGTTAGAATATGATTTCCTTTAAATGTTTTTCTTAATTTAAGAATAAAAAAATAAAAAAGTAAATAAAATTGTAAAATAAGAAAAGTAATAAATATAGATGATACATATTTAATAATGTAGGAAGACAAAGAAGGCAACATAATAATTATTGAAAAATAAATAAATAACAATAATAATGAGGAAACAGAAACTGTAAAGAGTAACTAATTTTCTAAAATTTTTCTAAACATAAAATTGGAGAAAAATTCAAAAGAATGAGAAAATAGATAAATATGAATACTGATCATCGAGGCATGCCACATGAGCATACCTCTAATCCTCTTATATATATATATATATAGAGAGAGAGAGAGAGAGAGATTTATTCCTCAAGAACAATATTATCAAAAAGGATGATAATATGCTGGGTTTATGTCTCATCGATTTATGCCTAAGACGCCTTTATATGGATAAGACGTTGAGTTTGAATCTCAATGCACCATATTGATGATATTATGATGACTAAGGAAAAATAATGTGTTTTTAATGAAAAATCATGAAATATGTCTCGTTGAACATCCTCCATTCTCTTAAGTGAATGTGGTAGCAGTGCATAATATGTCTGAAAGAAGACAAGTAATTGAATATACGAATATACCCGTGCAGGGACAATATGATAATGATCATCAAAAGTGATGATATTTCCACACACAAATTATGATCATAAGATATGTTAGAGAAAAATTCTCTAGATCATATGTATGCCTCGATTTGCTCCTGAAGTAGCAATATCATGAAAAGGGTTATAAGCTATCAGAATTTGATAGTCTTAAGGCACGATTATATTTTATTCATGGGGAATAAGAAACTTATTAATGCAAATGTGCACTTGGTTGTGATGATATCACAACTCACCTCCGAAAGAGGCAAAATATTTGAGAATATTTATTTTGAAATCTACTTCTAAAGTAGCAAAATTTGAAATTGATTCATGTAATAATAAATATGAAATTTACTAAAGAAAAAACATACATGTCATGGTAAACTTGGAGTTTACTACTATAAATAAGTTCATAAGTTGACATGAACGATTATGACATCTCGAAGATGTGCATATTGAGTATTAGACATGTATTGAAGAAATAGAAGATTCTTCAAGAATTGTTTATGTCGCTTGTTCTCATGATAAGTTGGTTGGACCAACTAATATTGGGATTGGATCCCTTAAAATTTGAAAAGTATAAAAGGTGAATATGAGTCCGTTCACCAGTCATGTGATTTGTTAAGATGCATCGATATAAGATGATCACTTGTATGTTTATTGTCAACTTGTTGTTTGACATTCATAAAGTTGCTTGCTTAATAAAATTGAGTTAAGAGCATAATTTTCAGATTATGTAATTAAGATAATTCATCTTGATGATGATGATGTAGCATTGAATGCCTTCAATAATAGTTAAATCATTGAGAACAAAAACTTCATATGTTGGTTTGAAATATTATATACAAAAGTACTTGTATGCATCAAACTAATAAATTATGATTAATTTTCCCTCAAAGTTGGTTCTAAGTCAAGAATCACACGTTGTCCATCTAATAGTTTTGATGTGCGGTATACGATTAATAAATATGTCATGATGCACAAAGATGGATTCCTCAAATAATATAGAGGATGTATGCTAGTTTTCTTAACATAAGGGGGAGATTATAAACAGCTATGAAATATGTTAGGAATTATCATCAGATCCTCATTCAAAAGATAATTCAAGTCAAATGCCGAAAGCATCTCATAACATCTCATATTTGAGCTGCAAGTGCTCCTATTTTATATCTCTAAAGGACAAAGTCTACGCATGCGTGAAGCGTGGTAGACCAATCGATTCCAAATGAAATAAATCCTTGAAAAGGATAAGGAGTAAATAATCATAATAAGAAGGCAATGTCTACGACATAACACTTCATAAAACCTTATGAGAGGTTCAGGTACCTGAAAATAATGAAGTGATGAGATCTCAAAATGTTACGTCTCATTGTGAACCAATACAAAATGATATATCATTGGTGATATCTTTGATATAATATTGACGCAATATTGTGAAAGATTACGAGGATCTGAATTCTACGTTAATTTAAACATGCTGACATAGAAACATTTATCAAGTGACCTGAAAGGATGCATTTGGTAAGCGTAAAACTTACTTGATTTGCAGTTCAGACACTTGAAGATGTCACACTTGACATGTTGGATATTGTCACTTGACAATCTATATGAAAACTTTTTAAGGATTCAAAATGTTTGAAGTTTCCTCTGTCTTGAGCCGAAGGTCTATCGAAAACAACATCTCTACTCCTTTGGGGGTAGTGGTATGGACTGCGTATATTTTATCCTCCTCAGACCTCACTATATGGGAATATACTGAGTTTGTTGTTGTAAAATGTTTGAAGCATATAAAAGTATCTGGGAAACTTATTTATAATCCTTATATTGTATAAGCTTATAGCTTGGAAATTATTCCAACTCTTGAAGAGTTTCCAAAAGCAATAGATTATTTGCTGAAATAAGAAATATACCAATTTGGACTGGTTATAAATTATCATATCTTAGTACAATTGGTGCACTCATGTATCTTGCAAATACTATAAAGCCTGATATAACCTTTTCACACAATTTGTTATCAAGGTATATGTCTGCTCCTAGTAGGAGACATCAGAATGGGATAAACACATGAGCTTATTTTATTCTAAAGCTTGTAGTCCCGATCTTGTTGATTATACTGATGTTGGGTATTTATTTAACCCACATAAATCTCGGTCTCAAACATGCAATGTGTTTACATGTGGGGATACTGCCATATCTTGGAGATATACAAAGCAGTCTATCAAGCCACTTCATTGAACCATGATGAGATAATATCTATTCATGAATCTAACAGAGAATGTGTGTGTTTGAGGTCTATGATACATCTCATTCGAGAAAAATATGGTTTGAAATGTGACAATGTACCTATAGTTTTATACAGAGATAATGCAGCATGCATAGCACATCTTAATGGAGGATTCATAAAAAAAGATAGAACGACGCACACTTCATCAAAGTTTTTCTACATACATGAGCTACAAAATAGTGGTGATATTAACGTGCAACAGATTCGTTCAAGTGACAGTGTGACTGATTTATTCATCAAGTCTCCTCCAATTGCAACTTTCAAGAAGATAGTGCACAAGATCATCGGGATGCAAAGGTTTAACGATGTTCTCATTATAGGAAATTAATATGGGTTGTACTCTTTTTTCTTTACGAGGTTTTGTCCGACTGGGTTTTCCTTGTAAAAATTTTGATGAAGCAACATATATGAGTATTGTTAGAGATGTGTACTCTTTTTCTTTCACTAGATTTTTTTTCACTGAATACGAGGCACGTTATCTATCAATTAGACATTCAAGGAGAGTGTTATAATTGTGTTTACATTATAGTAAATATCTATATATATAAGATCTATCAAGATCTAGTTGATATCTATCAGAATTTGAAGTATCTGTTTTTAGTCAAAAACTAGGAGTAAATTTTCCCGTAAATAGAAGGGCTTCCTTTGTTGTAAATCATCTTCAAGAGAAATAATAATTACTTTCTATTCTCTCTCTATTCTTCTTCTTTATTCTTTTATATTTTATGACAACAAATAAGTTTTGTCAATTAAGTGGGATTCCTTCGAGTTTTAAAAATTAAGTAAAAATGATAAAAAAAAATCAGTTTTTTATTGTGTGGATAGCTATAAAAGTTATCTCAATAATTATAGAAGTTGTTGCAACAACAATAAAAGTTGTTAACTATGTGAAATTGTTGGTTCGGTGAATAGTTATCGAAACAACTAATATAATTGCGAAACAAATATGTACAGTTATTTTTAAAAACTTAATCCACTAATATTACAAAATCTTTTTATCTCTTTTTAATTAATTAATTAATTAAAAACTTGAGAGACGTTATCAACTCATTTTTCCATTACTAGCTCCGCCATTATCAGGTACTTTAATTAAGGAACAGGTCGACCTTTGAAGGGTGCATGTGGTAAACCAACTCATGAATTAAAGAGTTAATAAAAAGTATAGTAGGTTCCACAAACGTAGTCATGTGACCTTGTTGCTTTGTCGAGCTTTTGGCTAATCACTACCACCCCTTTATCATGCCTTCAACCGACACGTCCATACTCGAGTCATGATTTTCATCGAGGATCAAAAATGTATATGTGAAGAAATTTAACATCTATTATATATATAAAAAATAATCTAATTATATATATAAAATAGTATAATTTTTCATCGAAAAAAGTTCGAATGACCCCTCATTGTATCCCGGCCAGCTTTGTCCCTGCTCAAGTCTCACGGAGGAGTATTCAAGTCGATTTTTGATTAAAATCAAAATAAATCGATTTAATTGACTTTTTAGTTTTTAAAATAAAATCAAATTGAATAAAATTAATTTCATATTCATTAATTTTACATTTCTACATTGTATCTGCATAGCAATTATATTTGTTTGATTAGATTGCTCTAAAATTATATACCACTCTAGAATAAAAAAGTGGAAAGTTTTTTTAATCCTAGTTTAGTTCCCACACTAACTGCTTCTCTCAACAAGACAAATTCTCGTTAGAAATTGGTGTGTCATAACATGATATATGGCAAAATATACAGCGTGGAAAAAGATTAAAATAAAAAATCAGAGGAGAATTTGACAAGTCAAAACTCCTGGAAAGTCTTTTTTCTTTTAGGCCAAGCAGCTACCTATGATTTAATGCTTTTATTAAGTGTTGCGAAACATACCAAGGTTAAATTTGGTACTTGCTCGTACTGTCCAAAATATACAATGTTATAGCACATGCCTCGCATGAATGCATATTTAGGTGGAGCGTGTGTGTATGTATGTATGTATATATATATATATAAGTTCAGGTGTATGCGCCTTGCGTGTGTACCTCACTTTGATGAGTTCAAATAGTACACTAAATAGGATATTTGTTTAAATAATAAAGATGAATATAATAATTAAATTTAATATATTTTGAGTATGTAAAGTTGAAGAATTTATTTATTAGACCTAACCTTTACCAAAAATATTTTTAAAAGTAGATCGACATTCATCTACCATCTATAAATTACAACACAACAATACAATGATAGAGACATCAAAATAATACAATTAAATCTAATCTTTACACATAAAAATTTTCTCAAAGTCGTTCGACACTCATCTACCACCTGTAAACAATAACAAAATAATACGATAATAGAGATATCAAAATAATACAACTAAACCTAACCTTTACATAAAAAAAATTCTTCAAAATAATACGACAAACATTTATCTATCACCTATAAACTGTAACAAAATAATACGATAAAGGTGATATCAAAACAATACAATTAAACTTAAATTTTACACACAAAAAATTCTCAAAGCCGATCGAGATTCATCTACGAACTGTAAACTACCACAAAATAACAAACTAATAGAGATATTACGATAATACAATTAAACATAACCTTTACCTAAAAAAAATTCAAAATCGACTAGCATTCATTTAGCATCTGTAAATTAAAATAAAATAATAAAATAATAAAGATATCAAAACAATACAATTAAATCTAACCTTTATATAAGAAATTTTTCACAGTCAACCGACATTCATCTACAACCTGTAAACTATAAAAAAAATATAATAGTGATCATAAAGTTTCGATTTTGATCTAACTAATTCTTGTCTGGGCGAAAATTTTACCCTAAAGAATAATTTTGAATGAAAACATTGAAGATATATATATACACACATGTTGAATTCTATTATGCTAACAAAAATAGTGAAGAAGTTGAGCGCTCGAAAATCAAGCATCCATCAATCTAGACATGCAATCGAATCAAGTTAGATGAGCATCAATCATATTCTCCCAATAGGCAAACCGGTTTGTTCTCTAGTTTAGCATACATCTCAATATTTATAGAAGTATTTCCTTAACAGAGCCCTATTTTAGTAGTATTTTTTTAATTGAACAATAGAAATGAAAATATTAATTAATTCTCCTACCATATATTCTAAATTAATTCTTGTAAAATATATTTTAGGAAAGCATGATAACTAATTCGAGGCAAGTCAAGTAATGATAACTGATTCCCAATAAATACTCATCCTAACTCAACCTACGTTTTAAAAACATACTTTCTTTTTGTTTTTGTTTCTCATGTCTAATTAAAAACATAACTAAAAATGAGAATTACACTTGAAATTTTAGGAAAAATTAAAATCCAAGTAAAGAGAGAAAAAAAAAATTTATAATGAAATATAAGGAAATAATAACATTATGTTGAGAAAGAGCAAGGAACTGTTTTGTTTTATTTCAAAGCCTTTGTATTAATATAGTTCGTTAGTATGGTATTTGTTTCAATTGTTGTATTAATAATTTCAAATTTTCCTTTTTTCTTGAAGTTGAATTTTCCAAAATTCAATGGTTCGTAGGATATTTTTCTTTCCTTCGATAATTTTTCCCTCAAAATATGGTAATTTTTATTTTTAGTATAATTTTACATTTATTGGCACTACCATATATTTTAGGATTCTCATATATTTTGATGAAGTCTAGTTAATATAATAAAAAATAATTAAATAATAAATTAAAAAATAGTGAAAAGATAGTTTTATTTAACGAAGAGTTTTTTAATGAAGGACAAAAAGTTCAAATCACTTTTCAAAAGGTTTTCACATTTTTAATATATTATAGATATACACACGCGCGCATTAAAAGTCATGAATTTTGAAGATATTTTTAAAGATGAAGAAAAATGGTGCTAATAATCAGTTTACATGAAATCTACTTCAAATTTCATTACAAAATGAGGTAGCATTAGAAAAAAAGGGCTTAATGTACGTAGCCAAAATAATTGGCTAACAAGAAATAGCTGCCAATCTTACTAAAGGATATCCGAAGGCATATAGAAATCTGTCAACGGGGCCGGGCGGGGTCAACCGAAACCGGCCCGTGCTTTTTAACCAATTCATGGACCGGTTCAATTTCGGGCCTGTTTTAACGTGCTGATTTGGTATCGGGTCCAATAGTAATTTTTTAAGAAACAATCGGGGACCGGCTCATTACACGTAGACCGGTCCAACCCGGTCAAAACTTAAAAAAAATAAAAGTTTTTTCTCCAATAGACACTATATATACACATCTATATACATTTTAAATGCGTTAAACAATATACACACAATATATATACATTATATATATAATATATACTATATTAGAATTTAAAAAACATATACACAATTAGTCAATTACACATGTAATCATGTATACGACTATACGTTAAATGTATATACTATTTTAGAGTTTAGATTTTAGAGTCTATAGAAAATATATACACATATATACATATCACGCAATGAAATATATGTACTACTTTAAATAAAACATATACTACAATATATATACTGTAATATATACACACACTATATATATAGTTATATACTACTTTATAAAATATATACACATGTATACATTAAATATATACTACTTTAGAGTGTATACAAAATATGTGCACATATATATGTACCATTCAATATATGTACAACTTTAAATAATTATACATACAACATATAAACACTAAATATATACTACTTTATAAAATATAGACACATGTATACGTTAAATATATACTACTTTAGAATCTATAGAAAATATATACACATATATACGTACCATACAATATATGTAATACTTTAAATAATATAAATACAAGTGTACAACATATAAACACTAAATATATACTACTTTATAAAACATATACACATGTATATGTTAAATATACACTACTTTAGAGTTTATACTATATGTAATATTTTAGACTCTATAGAAAATATATACACATTGTCGCGCCCCATTTTCCTCAAGGAAAGCAAGATTCAACGTGACCACTTTATTTGGGATAGTTTTGAAAGTAGAGTGTGAAGAGTCGCCACCTAACGAATTAAGGTGCACTAGGGCACCGGTCTAGGCTACTACGAACCCATTTTGTTGTTTTGTCTTAGTTCACCAGAGTTTGGGTAAGGGTTTAAATTACCTCAAAAGGAAGGTGTTAGGCACCTTTCGAGGTCCACAAAGGTGGTTCCCGGCCGAATTCGTACTTTACGTGGGAATTTTGTGTGATCAAATAAGGTCTCTTATTTTATTACTAATTTAATATTTATCTAGGTGATAAAGCAATTAACAAACATTTAACTAATTTATTTTAGCTATTAATCGTCTAAGTGATAAAGCATATAAACAAGACAAACGAGAAGAAAGAAGGAAAACAACTATAATAATGGGGATTGCTTAAGTAATAACTAACCACCTCAAATAAACATGTAAAGTAAATAAAAAGACTAAAAGAAATTGTCCAAGTCAAACAAAAAAATATTTTGATCTCATTCGGATCAGAACCCAACTTGTTTAATCATCATCCGACTCACCGACCGAGCTCTTAGACAAGTAATAATGTCATTAATTTTACTGTCAATTATCTGTTGGGATCATCACTTCCGAATGACTACCCGACCCACCACACCTAGGCCAACAAATATAAATAAGTAATTATTTGTCTTTGCATGTTAATCTCATTAATTAACGTTAATGAACCAAGAGGCTAACTTGGGACAATTATGTGCTACTTGCAGTCCAACGTGTTACGCGTTTCGAGTCCTAGGCAACATAACTTTCTTTGTATCTAGAACACAAATTCAAAATAGCAAAGTCCAATGCCTCCTGGACTATAGGTGGGACGTTAAGTATTACTAAAAATGTTAGTTTTATCCTTGTCATAGAACGCCCTTAACCTTGCTAAGTGGGGTGGGACGGGTAGTCATTCGGAAGTGATGATCCCAACGGATAATTAACAGTAAGATTAATGACATTATTACTTGTCTAAGAGTTCGACCGGTGAGTCGGACGATGATTAAACAAGTTGGATTCTGATCCGAATGAGACCAAAACATTTCTTTGTTTGACTTGGATGATTTCTTTTAGTCTTTTTATTTACTTACATGTTTATTTTGGGTGGTTAGTTATCACTTAAGCAGTCCCCATTATTATAGTTGTTTTCCTTTTTACTTCTCGCTTGTCTTGTTTATATGTTTTATCACTTAGACAATTAATAGCTAAAATAAATTAGTTAAATGTTTGTTAATTGCTTTATCACCTAGATAAACATTAAATTTGTAATAAAACAAGAAACCTTATTTGATCACATGGAATCCCCACGTAAAGTACGAATTCGTCCGGGAACCACCTTTGTGGACCTCGAAAGGTGCCTAAAACCTTCCTTTTCAGGTAATTTGAACCCTTACCCAAACTTTGGTGAACTAAGACAAAACAACAAAATGGGTTCGTAGTAGCCTAGACCGGTGCCCTATCGCACCTTAATTCGTTAAGTGGCGACTCTTCACACTCTACCTTCAAAACAATCCCAAAAAAAGTGGTCACGTCGAATCTCGATTTCCGCGAGGAACATGGGGCGCGACAGAATGACGGTTCTAATGGAGATCTTAGGTTCTAACCATTACGAATTTGTGCTTTATGTGGGATTCTAGTTATTTGTTTTATCATCATATTCGCTTTT
>NC_061116.1:204043059-204092467 GCF_002878395.1 Capsicum annuum | reverse complement strand
ATTATTTCCTTGAATAAAGCCAACAGCAAGCCAAATTTTTTCAATATAAAGCTCAAAAAAATCAAAATCTTCACTTACAATTAAATTATATATATGACAAACACACTTAACATGAAATATTTCAGGTAACGACGGAGAGAGATTAATTAACTTTTAACTTTTTAATGGCAATCTTGTTGTTAGAAGCATTATCAAAAGCAATATATAAGACTTTTTTTCTCAAAGCCATAAAATTCTGCAACTTTACTAATCGATTCGGCAATAAATTCTCAGTATGTCTACGATGTTCATCATACAAAAAAGGTAGAATACATTTTTGCATAACAAAATTAATATCTATCCAGTGACAAGTAATGGTTAAATAATCATTTTTATTAACAGCACGACCAAGATCAGAAGTTAGAGTCATTCTACATTGAATATTTTTTTAATAATGTAGATAAATAATAAATATATTGTGACTGAAGTCTAAAAATATCGGCTCGACAAGTACTTCTAGGAATACCATTAAACATAGGATTATAAATTGCTTGAATATAATGAATAAAAGCATCCGAAGAAAGAAAAGTGAAAGGCAAACAACCCACAGCTACCATTTTTGCTATTTTTTTCCGACCCTTCAATTTATTATAATTCTTAGTTAACTAACCGCTTGTTGGGTTTATTCTAGTTTGTGTTTCCGCACCAACAGTATCACCACTTTTTGCAATAAGAAACTCTCTAGCGTGATTATCTCTTATATGTCTCATTAACGAACCCGTACCTCCTTGATTGACTCCTCTTTTATGCCCATATACTTGTTGACAAATATTGCATTGCACCTGAGTTTTTCCTTTTATAGGTGTAAAAAATTCTCATGCAATACTAGTTTTTCTACAACTCTTAGGGACAACGGGAGGACGGGGAGGAAGATTAATCGATTCAGATCTAACATTAGCATTTTCTACTGCGGGTGTCCACCAATATTTTCATCATCTTCATCTAAATCAACCGCATCTACTTTATTTGTTTCTTCTATACCGTAATTCCTGAGCTTCTAAATAATCCATACCGTGAGCACCTACACCTACTTCTTCCTCAAAAGGTTGGCTAAGCGGTACCTGAGGCACACGGGTATATCTACTACTTGAGCTACCTCTATCGCCTCTAATTTGCTTTTTACTACCACTACCACTTTCGGGACAAAAATTTTGACACTTTTATCGAGGTTTCTTAATTTATCCATAATATAAATCAAACTAAAAAAAATCAAAATACACAAAAATAATAAAAATAAATATTCAATAATTAATACACTAATTAAAAATTAAAAGTAAGAGATGGAACGACAATACCAAATTTTGGAAGTATCTGAAAGTTGCGACTTTAGAAAACTTTCACTTGTATTTGTAATCGCAAAATAAAAAAATAAAATTGAGCACTTTAGGAGATATATAGAATATTTGAGAGAGAATGAGATTTGAGAGAATGAAAATTGTATGAAAAATGATTTGAAAGTATAGGGTATTTATAAGATTTTTTTTGAATTTAAAAATATTTTAAATTAATAAAAAAAATTTAAAAAATGGGCCAAATAGCTGTTTGAGGCTTCAAACGGCTATATAGCCGTTGAACCCAACGGCTATTTTGGCCCAAACGACTATTTCCAGCTTTTTTTTTTTTAAAAAAAGATTTAACTGGGCCGGACAACCGATGGACCTGGTCCGGGTTAGGTCCGAGTCAGGTCAATCGGGCCCAAAAAATTGGCCCAACCAGAACCGCTAGCCCGTAGGCTCACTGGATTGGGTCAAATCGAGCCAGACGGACTTAATGGGTCGGACCGGATCAACCCGGCCCATTTGACAGGCTATACAATATCGTCTTTTAGGGCTATTACTGAATATTGTAGATACTTATTGGTTAAATGTCTTAAGTCCTTTACGAAACATACTTGGAAAAAAATGAATCAATGTGTGTTGAATTTTCGGACAAACGAAGAACACATATGAGCTAATAAAAAATTGCAACTTTGAATTAATTAAAAGTTGGCTAAACCATAGGGGGTAAAACTTACACGCATCCGATGTACAGGGTAAAACTTACACGTACCCGGTGTATATACCAAGCCAATACATGCATGCCATGTGTTTGAATTTAAAGTTCATGTTACTTAACCGTGATTAATCAATATGTATTTTACTTAATTTAATTACATAATCATGATAAAGAACATTAGCTTGGTATATACATCGGGTGCGTGTAAGTTTGTACCATACATAGGTATATCAAGATTTGCTAATTTAGGGAAATACGTTCAAGTATATGAAGTTCTTCCCTAAACAAACAAGTAATATTACTTCTGAAAGTCTATAAGTTACTGTAATTTATTTATTTTTTCCAGATAAATATATCTAAAAATACGTAAAAATAACTAAGTCAACACCATGAGTTATGCAGTGATCACAACAATTTCAGTAGTGGGCAGACTCTTCATTAATATTTGAACGAATAGTATAAAGTGAGTAATTTGGGGAATGGACAGTTGGAGTGGAGCAGTACTTGATTTGTTCCAACATTTTAAGGTTATTTTTCTTGAATTGGTAGAACATAACATATTTTCCAGTTAGATTGTATCATTTCTTTTCTAAATAAATTCAAACATATATTGACCTCTCATAAACAGGGACAATCATGATATCCACTTTTCTCGTGCATGGTGTAAGTTGTTTTTGGAAATTCATTCCAAATTAAGAGTCGTCCTTTTGGCATAATTTTAAATCAAGATTTAAAATTTGGTTGATTTTAAGTTAAATTTTTTTTTTTATGGATATGTAATTTTGATTTCTTAAATTGTATTTTTAATTGCTCATAATCATGAAAACGAGCAAATAATAGTTTATGGATTGAGCTCCTCTCTATTTTCATTCTCTCCATTTTTCTCAAATTTCTATTTGGATGAAAAACACATGACATGAGTTAAAATAAATGGTTAAGATTTGACTAATAAATATTTTATGTATTTGCTTTCAAAATTTTTAGTAATTCCACAATTATAACTACAAAATTATTTTATTCATAAATATATATATTTTTTTAAATTCTCTCTCTTCTTACTCTTTTTCCTAACCCTGATGTAACCAGAAAAAAAAAAATTACTCTATGATTAAAAAAGTATTCTATGGTAAACAAATTAATAGATACACCTTTATTATTTTAAACACTTTATTATTTCTTCCTTTTCCGAATTTCTTAACTCTTATCATTTTTCCTCTTCATCCAAAAAAAAAATAAAAATATTAGCTATAAGAAAAATTGAAAAAGCCAAAAATCATGACGACAGTAAAATTTTTTTTCATAAATATGAATCTTTGAGTAAAAAATTACTATAATAATACGAACATTATTAATATTATAATAAAAATATTCAATTAGCATAACTAAACGAAACTTGATTATTAAAAATATTGAAGTTCACCATTTATACTCATAGCTAATTTTAAAGAAAAAGTATCTAATGGTTGAAATGAAATTAAAAAATTAATTTAAAGAAGTTGAAAGATAGATGATGAGTATGAATATAGAACACAACGTAGAAAAAAAAAACTTAGAGATAGAGAGAATATTTTCTTAAAAATATATTAGTGGATAAAATAAATTTGTAACTCTAATAATTGTTGAATTACTAAAATTTTGAAAGTAAATAGGTAAAATATATATTGTTCATATCATGGTTAGAATCTTAGTTTAGTTATTAAATCTTAACCATTTATTCTAACTCATGTCATGTGTCTCTCATCCAAGTAAGAACTTGAAAAAATGGAGACAATAGAAATGGAGAGAGCTGGATCCATAGTTTATAAATAAAGTGTTAAAATATCTCTGCATTAATAAATCACATATATTCATGTTCTTTTTATAAATAAATATTCACGATTACATGTAATAGATTTTTAAATACACATAATTTTACAAAAAAAAATACGAATTTATAATAGTATGACCTAGCTATTCTTTAATAGCATAATTCTTCCATATGGTACAGGCAATCTATTCACGATCAAGTTGAATATTTGCTTATTTTTGTAAAATAGTAAATGCCGAGTATTTTTTTTTTCAAAATATAAATTTATGGGTCAAGTTCTGCATTTAAAAAAAAAAAAAAATTGAAGTCACAACTTAAAGTTAAAATCTTTATCTTTTTTAAGAATTTGAGATTTCAAATCATGATTCGTAATTGAAATTAAAATTTTATTCACATTTCATAAACAAAGGCTAATTTCAAATTAAAAGTTTAAATCTGAACCCTAAATCCTATATAAAACGCCTACTAAATATTAAACAGAAAGGACAAAGGAGAACTTGCAAATTTAGAGCTACAACAATACAATCAGATGAGCAGTCTAGGCTTTGTGTACAATTTACTTCGACAAGTAACAAATACATGTAGGCAAAATCATGAAATATGTCAAAACTAGGTAGCTTATGTGAAATTAAATTTATATCCTTGGACTAAATATCCCAAGTGAGTGGTTACCATCAATTATATGCAAATAGTCAAGAATTACTTAATTAATTTGATTGATGAAAGAAAGAAGAGAATGAGTGTTAAGTACATTAATATTCACAATATAATTAAATACACTAACATATTTAGTGTATTCTATCCACAAGGTATGTATATAGAGGGTAACGTATTTATGTAATCCATATCACTATCTCAGACGAAGTAGAGAGAGGCTATAATCGTTAGACCCCCGACTCAGGTAGTATAAAAACATAAAAGCAACAAACAAAATGGAATAACATATCAATAACTAATTAAAAAAAAAAACGAGAAATCCACAAAGTAATAATATACACAATCTCACAATATAATTAAATATTAAAATTATTCTCTTTAATAACATAATTTTTTAGACGAAATGCCCACATTTTTTCATAATATCAAAATAGATAAAGATTTTAAGATTGAATTTCACTAGTCACCGCCACCCATCATCAAAAATAATTTGCACTTGTTTAGCCAATGGAAAAAATAAATAAAATTAAGCTTTGATGTCTTAAATCTTAATCATGTGATAAGGGAAATGGATCAATGAACCTAATCCAATTTAACAATGCCTTCTGTCGGACGTATCTCTGAGAAAACCATGTGAAATGCCTTTTGTCTGAAGGAAATACTTTTTTTTATTTATTTTAATTATTAATTATATTAAAAATAGATATTTATTTTTCTTTTTTATTTATTCCATTTGAAAAATAAAAAAAATAATTTATTACAATGTTATAGTTGTTTTGTCCAGCACTATTCATTTTCCACAAAATGGGTGATATAGTAAAATTGAAATTTTTAAAGAACATGTCAAGTCAAATATGAATAAGAAAATATAGGCGGAGGATGTTTTCTTAATATTCATACAATGTATATAAAGTCAGATTTCTCTACAATGTTATTTTGTTATAACAACATTTCCCTATATATAGCAACTTTATTTTTTTTTTCAGAAATTGATTTTTCATGATATATTTTACTTCTCTATAACGATATTCTACCTTTAACAACAATGACGTTTACTATAATGGTACATTCTTTGTCAAATTACCTCTCTATAACATCATACTGAAATATTATGTAATAATATTTCGTACAAAATAAAATAGCAAAATATTTATGGTAATCATCATTGTGTCATGTACAAATTTCAAGTACGAATATCTAGATCTAATTTAAAGAAAAAAATTGTATTTAAATAATGTTCATTATTTATTTTATAATTTCATTACAAAGACTACTAATGTTTTTTTCCTTTTTGAATTCATGTCCTTTTAATTTTGCATATTTTTATTTATAACAGTTAAAGTAGATTTGAACATCAGATGTCGGTATACAATTATACATATATAATAACACTTCTTTATAGTAGTCATGAAATTTTCGTACCTGTACATACTTAATTCCCGTTCTACGTACGAGATTAGAAAAACTTGACCTGAGAACATGGTTTACAAGTTTCCCATGGTTTCTTGAGTCATTTTGAAATATTAATTAACTAATATTAGTGCGGCTTGTTTTAAAAAATGGACTACGTTTGACTGGCAAATTAAATTAGTGTTGTGGAATTAGGTCCTATCAGCATGCATGCATGTAATTGTTAAAAAAATTATGCCTTTAACTGGAAGCTTTGCAATGTTCATCTGTATTTCATATATATCTATATATAAGACAATAGTACAAAGAGAAAGATGCATATATATAATGCATGGGAAATTGAGTTGGATAGATGCAGGAACCTTTGCTATTTTACCTGATGCATGAACCTATATGTAGTTATTTTATTTACTTGCTTATTCTTTGTTTTTCTTTAGAAACAAACAAATATATATATATATATATATATATTTCCTTGGTGTAAAGTTGTTTTAACATGTTCAAAATGGGAAACAACCTCTTGAACAAATTTAAGGTAAGATTATGTATGATAGAATATTGTGGACCATCCTTAATCCCCTACATAGCGGCAGTTTTATTGTATCGGACTGTCTTTTTAAAAAAAAAAATATTTTTGTTAATTATTAGCTCTTCTAGGCCAATTCCAGAAGCCGTACGTGCGATAATGATTTTAATTATACACACTGACATATAAATATTTCTTATACTATATCAATGTAGTTCTATTTATGGAGTACAACAAATTGTTTTTAGTTATCAAATTAGATTTATTATAGATAATTATATATCGTTGTGTCTCCCTACATAGAGTATGAAAACTTTTTTACACTAAAATATAACCTTGTGCTATTACAGGATATCTGTGAGTGTTTGCCTTTACCATATTTTGAAATTAAACATAACTAAATAAATAAAACTATATTAGTATGCAGAGGTCTTGATTTCGAAAAATAGTAGAATAAAAATATTCTACATAGCCATAAAACAAAGATACCAATAATAAAACACACATATATATATATATATATAATGAGACGATAAATGAAGAAAAGAAAAAAATTACATGTACTATATATAAAAGCTAATGCTATAGCTGCAAGCTTTAAGCACGTTATCTTGATTATACATAACAAAATTATTGACCAAACATAAAATCGTTAGCTAGAAGGGGAAATCATGATATAATTATGTCTTAGAACACATGAAATTACAGATACACTATATATATGGTGCAGAATAAGATACAACGTATTATAACATTAACATAATTAATTATATGAGAGATTTCTAATTAAAAACCCTCATTTATCTTTGGACATTAATTCTCTTGAGAAAGTCTTTTGTTCGAAGCCCTATCACTTTTGCATCCGATCTCTTCATTATCCTTAGCCTTTTGCACGATTCACAAAACATCCTGTAAATTAAATCAGTACTTACTAGATATAGAAAAAGAAAAATACTTCCTCCATTCTTTTTTATATGCCTTTGTTTTTTTTTTTTTAGAGTCAAACAATACAAATTTTTACCAACATTTTAAGATGTATTTCTTAATCAAATTGGAAAAAAAAAAATTGCAATTTATACAACTTTTCATATAATTTTTGAACATCTAAACTTTATTAATCTAATCTAATTTAGCTTCGAAAGTTAGTCAAATTAATTTCGAAGCATATAAAAAAAGGAATGGAGAGAGTAAAAGATAGACATGGTACGGTAGTAACAGTAAGAAATATTGAAAACATATACTAATTGAGTATATAGTGTAGCAGTTGATGATTGTGAAAGAGTTTTAAGAGCAAAAGGTGGTCCAGAAAAGCTTTGAATGTGATAATTACTGCTTGGCCCCTTTGTATTTGTCCTTTGGGACATTCTTGTCTGATTCAAACAACCTAATTTCTTCGAAAATTACGCGTCTGTCGGCAAATTCCACTGCTTTTTTCAATCAAGCCAAGGTGTGGTCGGTATGAACAAAAATATTTTCCATCAAAAATCAGCAAAGAAAACATAAACCCAACACGTAAACCTAGTTAATTAAGTAATACGTATCATGAAAAAATCCGTAGAAGAAGTCATCGTGTTATAATATTTGTGACACATAAATTAAATTAAAGTTGGTGACTGATGCACAATAAGAATCTGGTAAATGTGAACTAGCATTACGGTAATCCAAAAAACTGTATATCTTATTACTTGTATCAATTATTAATAGGAAAAATTGGAGTAACTATACAATAAATTAAGCAAAGGTAGAGAAGTGAAAAACATACTGCCAGGGAACGTCACCAAGAAGCATCCAGTCTCCATCTTTGTCTTGGTATATGGGAATGTACTCTGAACTACTCTTTGCATCCTTCCAGGCTTCACCTGACCACAAATATATTAGTAAACTGAATATACTCTTATTATGATTTAAAACTTTTAGGAGGAATTTATTTTGTTATTCGTGCTAGTGGTTATAGTGCTAGTCTTATTTTGTGTCATCGTTTGTCGTATTATGTGTTACTACCTATTATATTGTTTCTTGTTCCCTTTACCTTTTTTTCTAGATTGTTATTTTGACTCAGAATTTCTCTATCTCATCTCTGAGGTAGCAGTATGACCACTTACCCTCCCACCCTCCCTGTTGTTATTGTTTAGGTCTGCCACTGATTATAGGTCAACTACAATGGTTTACTTACTCCAAGTTATCAAGAAAGAATATAGTACGACTCCAATCCATTTGTTAAATTCTTTTTTAGCAATTCAGCCTGGCATATGTTTATGTTTTAATTACACTACTATACAACGGAACACTACAACTAATAAACAAAAGGAAGAAGAAATTAAACTTACAAATGCCATAAAAGTCGAAGAGCTTTTCAAGATTCATGACAAATTCAGAATAGTCCTTGTGGCTGCTCAAATCAACTTTTCTAAGAAAAGGGGCACCATCCATGCTAACTTTCACGTACATTTTCTTTGATCCTTGGCGATTATAATTATTGTTGTTATTATTCTTTCTACGATAAGCACAAACTGGTGGCCATCCAACAACTTGGTTCTTGTTTCTACACTTGTGTGTACCATCATCTTTAACGTTGCTGCTGCTTCGATCACTCTCCATCTCCTTATTGAACACCCTTTTCTTCTCACTTTTCTCCAATGAACTAGTGTTAATTACTTCCCCTGGAAGTCCCAATCTGAGCTCTGTAATGTCAAGTTCTGTTGCCATTTCTTTTTTGCACTTTTTGAAGAGTCTATTTTTTGACGAGAGTTTAAGTTGTTTGATGAGAAAAAGGGTACATAGTTATTATAGTTTAAAGAAGTGAGGAGCTAGCAATGGAAGGCCAATGAAAAGTAAATGGTGGGTCACATTATATACCATGATATATAGGGAACTACTCCTATATCTTACCTTTAACACTAATATGGACCGGCAACTTCCTAATATTCCTATGCAACCACTATCGTAGGTACGTAGACAGAGCTGTCTCAAGGGTGAGAACTTTGCTTAAGGCCCTCAAATTCTCAAAGCCTCAAATATTATTTATTTTATATTAAAAAAATAGCTATATTGAATGTATAGAAAATGCATGGTATTATTAACTTGAATCAATTCTTACTATTATAAATAATAATATTATTATGTGAAATATTACACTACACTAAAAATAATAATTATGAAAAAATAACATTAATTTTTTATTTATATTTTTAAGGTCCCAAATTAAAATTTAACTTTAGGCCATTAATTTTATCGAGACGTCCTTGTACATGGATAAAGTTATACTTTATTCATAAGCAGCGACTCAATGATATTGATGGTCTATAAAGTCAAAATATATTAAGAGGGCTTGATTTATTTTCTAAAACTCACATAATGATATGATTTTAAACATGACACGTGAAAAATTGTAATTAAAAAATTTTGCTAATAAAGAAAACATTCATGTTTTGAAGCGAACTAAAAAAAAATAGTTCAAACATATTAAAATGGAGGGAGCATTCTTAAATTTTACGGAAAAGGGTCAAAAATACCCTTAAACTATTTGAAATGGATCAAAAATACCCTTCATTTATTTTTTGGCTCAAAAATACCCTTCTGTTTGATTTTTTGGCTCAAAAATACCCTTCCATTATGTTTTAGGCCCAAAAATACCCATCTCTTTAACGGAATGCCACTAAATACGTCACGTGAATAAATAAAGTCACTTGATCAGTCCACGTCAACATACACAAATAAAAAATCTCTTCATTTAATCTATCTAACCATCAACCCATTTTTTTAATTTAAAGACCCAACCCCACTCATATTGGTAAAAAATTCGACGCAAGAGGAAAAATATTGAAGAATTTGATTGCTTATTTTTTATGTGATGAGTTCAAATATTTTGGATTGATCAAGGCGAAAGATGAGGAAACAATTAGGTCATTAAATTGTTGATCTAAAAGAATCGGATTTTAATAGGATCGACCCTAAACAATTGGATCCTCAAATAGTTGATCCAATTTTCAACAGTTCAGATTGCTACTAGATATCCTATCTGAATTTGTCTAATGAGGAACCTGATTGTAGTGAGAGGAACGATAATTCAGAGACAAAATTGAAATTTGAAGAGTGAAAGTTTAGTGGCAATGTAGGACAACCACAAGTTGATGAGGTCAAGAATTTCTCAAGTAAGTCTCGTAACTTTAAAATGTAAAAGAGAAAATATATAAAACTCCCTTGATCTTGTCCGAGTTTTTCAAAAAGACACTTAAATTTTACTTTCGACCTATTACCCCACAATTCTTCCTTAATTCGTTGTAAATGCACCATTTTTCGCTGAATTCCAGTCACGAAAAAAGAAAGTGAATGCACGCACCAATCAGATGTTGCCACGTGTTAAATAATTCGGAATAGGTAAAAATATGCCCTCAAACTATGATAAATGGTATGTATGTACCCTCCGTCATACTTGGGGTACATATATGCCCCTCATACTAACGGTAGGGGCATATGTGTACCCAAAGTATGACAAAGGGTATATACCATTTATCATTGTTTGAGGATATATTTGTCCCTTTTTCATTTTAAATTTTTTATTCTAAATAATCAATCCAAACCTACTAATCGACCCAGTAAACCAACTACCCCACCCCATCTATTTTAAAACCCAAGAGACACCTATCTAACACACATGTTGTTTCCACACGCAGAGGGTCAAAATGGTGTATCGAAAGTAAAGTTTAGGTGTCTTTTTGAAAAAGTTGGCCAACATCAGGAGGGTCTTTATGTATTTTCTCAATGTAAAATAATAAAATATAAGGCGGTGAAAGGGATGATATGAGGAAAAAAATTAAAGAATTGAATTTTGCCTCTTGGTTCGGGTTTTTTGAATATGGATCGGATTGAATTTTTAAATAGAATAAAATAGGTTGATTTTTAGGTGGATTAAATGGAGTAATTTTTCACGTGTATGCTCATGTGGACTGATTAAGTGACTTTTGTTTATCTACGTGGTATGTTTGGTGGCATTCTATTAGAGAGAAGGGTATTTTTTAGCCAAAAAATTAATGGAGGGGTATTTTTGAGTCAAAGAATTAACGGAGGGGTATTTTTGAGCCCAAAAAAAAACAGAAGGGTGTTTTTGATCCATTTCGAATAGTTCAGGGACATTTTTGACCCTTTTCCGTAAATTTTATGCTAAATAAATATAGACAAAGGGAGTTACATTTTTAACTTTGAAAATTTTGTTTTCAACCTTAAAAAAAATACAGAAATTAATTTATATGGAGGTAAAGTTTAAATTTTGTGCGCTAATAGTGTTGATTTTTATATTATCATATAAACTTGACTTACAGTAATGTATAATTTTTCATATAAAGTCTGATTTAATAACATAAAAAATGGAGCTAATTAATAACCTCTAACATATAATACTTATACTAAGAATGTATTAGTGTTTGTCTACATTTATATAAAGAATTTAAGTTCGAATACTAATAGCATAAAAGGTATATATTACAGATCATATTGATTTGAGATATACTAGTAGTTCGCTTCTAGTAGTTAATCGACTTGTTAGTTACAACACCCAATCAGTTGTCCAGGTACAAAGAAATAATAAAAATATAAACATCCACCTTTCTAAAACTTGAACTGTTCTTGGTACATTCCTGCAAGCTAGACTTCATCAAAACATAGCTTGGTTGCTAAATGTGAAGTATCTAAAAGCAAAAAAGGAAGCAATACAGGAGCTTCCTTTTGTAGTGCAGCAAGTATATTTTTAAACAACTTACAGAAGATAAATATGATGCATCCTAGAGGAAACCTATAGGGAATAAGCACATTACTTTCCAACTTTTGGAAGAAACAAACTATCAAACGAAAGAATCTATTGAAAGAACGTATTTCTTCACCAAAGTGCTGAGTTTCTGGTCAAGCTGCCTAAATACGGCACAAAACAGACTAGGGAAACAGATAAAGAAACTAAGATCCAGTTAAAGGCATAAAGCTTTAGCATATATACGGAAAATCATCCCCGCAACTCTTTATCAATTTGTAATTTTCTCCGAGTACTATCACAAAAACCTTGACATACCGTGTTCGTCCATTAAAAATGCTTGACAAAACTGAATAATACACAAGCCTTCAGTGTCATCTAGCTTGGCATATTGTTCTATGCTAGTGGTACACAATATTCAGACTCTGAAGACTTCCCGGAGAGCTCACTCGATCTCTAAGTTGTTGAACTAGGCCAAGAAACTCCTTTTCTGGTATCTGGCCTGACCCTGAGCAACCAGACAATGCTATACCATCATAACAATATCAGATCAAATATACACAGAAGCCAAGAAATTGAACCCAGGGATGGAGAACTGTTGCGAAAGGAAGTCTGTCTGAAAGCAAGAAATCATCAGATGTCTCAGTCTTCGGGAGACCTTAATCCCATTTGATCCTTGCCATCGGTGTAGGAGCACATTCGGAGGTCAAAAATATGGTTTCAATTAGCTTCTCCGGTACTCTTGAGGGCAACTTACTTCAGCATGAAATATACAATTAGATATGTAGATCCTTCAGTGTGTCCAGCTTATCTAATCTCCCATTTGATGAAAGCAAAGCAGAAGTTTCACCAGTATTCAAGTTGACAACCCCATTTCCAGGGATTTTCTGTGTCTGATGGAAAGCTGTACTTGTAGCTGAGCTACGAATACCTTCAAAATATGTTGAGAACGGGAAGAATTCGGCGCAGCGCGTTTTCCATCCTACATGAGTGTGCCAAACAGATCACTCTCCAGAGAATTATCAATTAAGTATAATTGTCAGTGAAAGACGAATAAGGATTTTGCGTCTCCATTTTGTCAAAAAATTGTCGGCACATAGTTAAGTAACATAACTGAAAATCACATCAGGACCTATACACCCTAATAAAGAAGGCAAAAAATGACAAAGGGATATACTACAACTAGAAGACACAGCAGACGAAGTAAAACAGACCAAAAAATCCAATCAGAGGGGACTCCACAAATCAGAGGTTAGAGCACGTCACCAACTTACTCGAAAAAGATGCACCGCACCTTTTAAAATAGCTTTAGAAGCTTAACCTATTTGGATACTAAACTTCAAGGAGATAAAATGGAGAGAAGTAGGGGTGCCCACAATTCAGATTAAACACAAAAAATGACCGAACTGAAAATTTTGGTTTTCTCAGTTTGCTTTGTTCGGTTACTCAATCAGTTTTGGTTTGAACAATTCAGAGATTCAGTGTTCAATTCTCTAAACGAACCACCGATAAACCTGAAGTTTATATACTTAGATGCATTATATATTTAGTTTTGGGACTCATATAACTTGCTCAAAAGTTTTGGGAGTTGGGGAGTAAATTGCAAACACAACTAGGTTTGCTTCAAAGTTGCAGCCGACTTCATGAATACTGACTAAGTCACTACACTTTATTGTCAGATGAATACTGATGGACCGTAAAAAATCCACTATTTTGGTTTATTACAAGTAGAGTTAATGGAAGGCACTACCATTTCTTAAAAATAAAAGAAAAGAATTATTGGCTGGCTAATAGGCGTTTAGTTGCGAAGGCATCACTTCTTACCTGACTCTGGCAATGGCAAAGCTCCTTGTTGTGAAAATTAATTAATAAAGAGGGTAAGCTGTACTTCATTCGCGGAGTGTCCTAAAGAAATTCATATCCTATTGCTCAGACAGGTAGTTAAGGCCTAGATAACTGATTAGAGATACTTTGTTTGACAAAGAAGAAAGTTAAAGTGAAAACCGAGTAACCAAACAGAAAATTTAATAACTGAGTGAACTGAGATAACTTCGGTTCAGTTTCGGTACAATGAAGGACCAAATCAAACAGACCAAATGACCACCTAAATGAGGGTGGGGGCAGAAGTGCAGTAATCTTGTCTTCAAATAGCTTAAATGTTTGTGATGCTAGAGAACACTGCCAACACCATGAAAATCATGTTGCAGAATAACTATGAGAAAAATGGATATGACCGGTCAAGTGGTAAATCCTATCAAGTCAATGATGCACGTTCCAAACTTAAAACCATTCATGCAGGGGAACAGTAGAAATATGGACTAATTGAACTCTCCTATACCTTTATCAAAGAACCAGCAAGAAAATCTCGTCAAAAAAATAGATGAATCAGAACAGAGGAAGAAAGGAAACGCCTCTGGAAAAAAATAATTAAAGAACAGGAACAAAACAAAAACACTCAATTTCTACAATGTAGCAGTTTGACATGGAATGTATGGCTTTTTAAGCCACAAAGGTGTATTGGTCACAAACTGAAACAAAATGAGTGGCTAATTTAGCTTAACCCCGTTCAGATTGCAGAAATACGATATGTATATTTTTCTTATCTTGAAACAGAACAAGAATAGCATGCATGATATATTGATATCAAAAATCAGAACAGCATGAGATGGCAAAGAGCAAAGCACTTACTCAATGCAGCATCATGGTCATTCAAGGTTTTCTCCAGGATTTTGTGAAGTGAAATGCAGTCTTTCAGTTTCCATGTCCTAACAGCTCCTTGTACACCATCTCTAATTTGGAGAAAAGTTAAAACAGAACCCTTAAAAGTTTAGACAACATATATACCGAGGCATTATTAGCAATCTGTTAGACTGCTAATTGATTCATAAATACAAGTCCTTACATAGAAACAACATCATTAACCCAGTCTTCAATTAACTTGACAGCCGCAGCCTTCCTGGTTGGTTCCAGGACATACATTAACTCAGCCACTGCAGCCCTGTGCATCAATGATTCTGCACACGTACAACAAAGAACTCATACTTCTCTTAGGAACAAGAACATAGACCAAATATGACAAATCCATTAAAATGACAGTTGAAAATGGACCTTTATGCTTTTCAAGGAAAACGTAGTTTGCCTCAATTAGTGATTTCTCGTGCAACTGACTGAAAATGCCAAGAGAAAGAAATAGGTACCTCAGTTCAATAAAAAGGATAAATCACTGTTTAATAAATCAATATCTAAAAACATTTAAGACAGAAAATGGAGGATACAAGGGAACCTAAAGGTAGGTCGCTCGACTTCTAAGACACGCCACACAAGTTTTTCGGTCTCGGTCACTGGTGAAGGCAACTCTCCTACTTTATGGAAGAATTTTATCTGCAAGAGATCACATTCTATATCAATAAAGAGGTACAAAGAGTTCACGAAGAATTTGAACCCAGTGCAAAAAAACAGTTGACAATGCAAACAAAAATAATCTACGGTGCTGCAGAATAATTATTCAGAAGTCTTGAAACAAGATAAATATACCAAACAGAGATGAGATTCTGGATTTTCTGCATCCAACCTCAATAGATGCTTTACAGCCTGGAAAAGATAGAGATCCAAGAGAATGTTTGTCAATGGTTACAGAAGGAAAGGACCAACTCTTTTTATAAGGAGAAAGAAAAGGAAAACTTTGATTCCTGATACAATTAAACAAGAAAAGATAATAAGGATGGAATTCAAGAAGTTGAATTAAAATGCACTGGAAACAGTACCCAACATAGGTACACCATACAAAAATGATAAGACATTTGACCAAAAAGGAAGAGAAAGTTTTCTAACTGTTGAATTATGAAGGAACTTACCTGCAAGGCAAGCAAGATTTTCTGTTTCCTCATGTTTACTTCAAAGGATAGTAAATGTGTCCCCAAGCAATCACACGAGTGCTTAAGTAGCAGCTTCAGGTACTTCGTAGCCTCAGCCAGAGGATCTTCAATCTGAGTTTTCTCAATTGAGAAGATTTTATTCAATCAAAATATGCAAAAGTTGTAATAGCCTCAAATAAATAAAGTTCCTTTTCTTCCATTTTATTGGACAATTTTTTTTTTTTTGGATTAGACTCCAAATGTTTGACACGACCTCACAGATTTTCATGTGCTAAATCCCATTGTAACCACAAATTCAAATGGTGATGTAGATATCCCTCGGTACACTAGAACTCGATAAAAAATGAATTCCAGAATCCTCTATCATCACTAGGGCTATACATTACTAATTGTATCAAATTGTGCATATATCATACATGAGATTATTGCGTCCAAATTCACAATACCTACAAGATATGACAGAAACAAAATAATACCTGAACCAATTTTTCACCATATGGATCAGGATCTACAGGCTTCACCTGGCGCTTCCCTGATTTTGCAACACTAGTTGAACTTGATTCCTCATTTTTGACATCTGCATCCTAAAAGCACAGAATATAATAAGTAACTTCAACCTAAGTTAATTTTTCAAAAGCAATAGAGAAGCAACTTCAAGTACTTTCTTAGCTCGGGCCTCTGCTTTCCTCAATTTTTGCCTTAATTTCTTTTTCTGAGAGGGAGGTAGCTTAGACATCTCGTCATTTTCTTCAGCTGCCGACTTTGGAGGACAATCATACAGCCTCAGGTAACATCTGAGTTACAAGCAAAGGATACCCAAATGAAACATAAAAATCTTCAGTCACAGAAACGTTCGGTAAGCTAGCCGACAATCTAGGACAAAACATGGAACGCAGAATCGTTCCATGGTCATATTGGCAAACTGATAATCTAGGACAAAACATGGATATCAAGCAGAATCCTTCCTTCCAGTAATCAGACTAGCAGATGTTTTTCCTAGACAATACTTCACAGGTTTTGACAGAAAATAGCAAACAAATTAGTAAATGTTAATAACAGCATTATAACAGGTTAAATTCCAAGATTCCTGAAGATCCCAAACATTTTAACAAATTTTAGCAAGTCAAAATAAATACCTGATAGCACCACTTGCTGCTTTGCGAAAATAAGCGTGTGAATGGAGCCGATCTTGAAATTTCAGCATTTCAACGTAGGTGCGTAGTGTCATTTTCCTTAAGCAATAAGAGTGAAAATCAAATTGGTCCTCCGTGATATCTGAATAATGTTTTTCTACAGCCAGAAATTTCTTTAAGGCCCGCCCAAGCTCGCCTTGGCGCAGATAACTTTCCCCAGATTCCAGTTCATACCTTTCCAAATTCATCAAAAAACTGCTGCTAAAGGATCCCAAAACCAAGCAGATCATGATCAAGATCAGTGAAGAGACTTACCACATGCACTGCATATCGTAAAGGTTGTTCAGTTGATCTCCTTCTTTTGTGAACAAAAAAGCCGTCTTTTCAGCTAACGCCACCTACAAAGATGTGCAGCGTAGGCCATAAAGAAATCAAGAGACTAATGTAGGATAATTCATAGGTATTGAAAATTACCAGCAAAGTTTAGAGATTTTATTAAAGATAGAAGAAAATCAGCAAAGTGTAATACCTGATCAGCCTGAAGCATACGCTTGACACATTCACTGTTAACATAGCGATCTGAAAGATCCATACACCTGGCTTCATCCGCCAATGCCGCAGCAGCTGTCAAGTCACCACTATGCTTTAATATGCGGCTCTGTGTTGGAGAGAACCAAAGACAAGTTACATACATCACAAAAGTAACGATTAGACCAACATATGTCAAGTTCATCCAGGGACCAAGATTCATGTGTAAATATATGATCATAAAATTTGAGAGGCATGAAAAGAGTAGAAGATTACTTGATAAACTAGCAATATATAGTGAGTGGATTTGACTTAAGATGTAACGTCAAATGAGACTATACCAGATCGAATGGATTTTGATCAATGTAATACTTATGCTGCTTAAGTTTGACAACTAAAGAAGATGGACAAAAAGAAACAACATGCAAAAAATGATAATGAATCAATAGGCAAACATCGGAAAACATGTATGTCAGAAAGACCTATATTATATGTCTAACATAGGTGGCAACAACTAGAAGCAAAGGTTAAAATAAAAATCAATCCATCATCTACACCTCAATCCAACTAGTCGAGCCCTGGAAAATGAATCCTATATCCATTCTCTGTCCAGACCCATTAAGCAAAAACACATAATTAAAGATGCAAATTACAGTTACTTAATTTTGGCAAACTCTGATAGCAGACTTTACTTTCACAACATTTTGAAAATGGAAGTGCAGTTTCACAATAAACATTTTTCAGAAAAGTAACTTAAGAACCAAGAAGGGATATTGCCAAATATCAAAGTCAACAAACAAATGGTAAAGGCAAAAGAAACAAATAATGAAAGATTCACAATTATTTTGATATGGATAGATCAGCAAATATACCTTGACAGAGTATAAATCTATGACCGTCGGAGTATGTTCTATTGCCTCATCAATTTTTACAAGAGCAATGTCATACTGTCCACATCTATCATAATGCTGCAGAAGTAAGTATTTCAGCAATTAGAAGGTGAAAGGAAACAAAGAGAAGGACATCAACGCCGTGAATATTTATTGAAGACATGTGAGCAAACCTGAGCCAAATAGAACAAAATCCACACAAGTGTTGAAGGGGGCTCTTTTCCCTCACTGCAGCATGGAGCATAATGTTACATGTAGAAGTGTATTTTTTTTGACAAAGTAAATGTTCCATTAAAGGCATCAAGAAGATGCAAATTAGTTACAAAAGTAAGAGCAAAAGTAGTTGGGTCTGTTAGCTCTGGTACAATTATGCTAGAGCTAGGGAGCTAACAAAGTTCAAGAAACTATCTAGGGAATCTACAAAGGACATATTAACCCAACTATACAGACAAATGAGACAATCAGCTTTGAGAGAATGGAGAGGCGTTGATAGGCCATCAAAACATCTTCTATTACGTTCCTTCCAGATACTCCAAAGAATTGTTGCAGGTATCATTTTCCAAGCTTGTTTGATGGTGTTGTCAACTTTCCAGCAGCACCAACTCTCAAGAGCTGCTTTGATACTATGTGGCATGACCCAACTGAGTCCAAAAAGAGAGCAAAACATGTTCCACAGACTTGCTGTACCAGTACAATGCAAAAAAAGGTGTTTGTTGCTTTCTGCTGCTTTCTGACATAAGTAGCATCCATTCACAATGTAGCGTTTCCTTCTATAGAGGTTGTCTTGAGTTAGGCAAGCTTCATATAGCACAGTCCAACTAAAACAGATGATTTTGGGAGGTAGCTTGATTTTTCAAATTAGCTTCCATGGCCAGGGGTCATGACTTGATTAAGTGCCCCCGACTTCCTGTAGGCTGCAATGACTGTGTAGTTCCCTGCTCCTGTAGTGTCCCACTTGAACTGATCTGTCGCCCGAGTACTGAAAGAGAAACTCTGTAGAGTCTGTAGAAGTTTGACCAAGTCGTTAAGCTCCCAATCATGCATATTTCTTCTAAACATAATGCTCCAAATTGTTTCATCTCTATTTGCGAGACTGTTGAATCTGGATACCTGGCTAAGTGGAAAAGACCTGGATAATCATCCATCAGAATTGTGTTGCAGAGCCATTTGTCTTTCCAAAATTTTATATGGAGTCCATTCCCCACATGAAGTGTGTTTATGCTGAGAAAATTCCTCCCATATCTTGCAAATGTTTTTCAAGACTCCAACCCCATAAGGTGCTCTTGAAAAATTGGTGCACCAATGACTCCGTATTCCATGTTTTGCATTGACCACCTCCTTCCATAAGGCATGTTCCTCTTGTGTGTATCTCCATAGCCATTTCATGAGTAAACACTTGTTATGCAGAGCCAAGTCCTTGATCCCTAACCCCCCCCCCCCCCTTGTAGTTTGGGAAGGAGGACTTTGGGCCATTCTACCAGATGATACTTGCGCTCCTCACTGTTTCCTTCCCACAAAAAATCTGATCTTGCCAAGTTGTTTCAACACTTTGCTAGGAATAGGGAACATGGTATGTGGGAATACTATCAAGTACACTGTTGATCAATGTAAGTCTACCCCCCATCGATAGATACTGCATCTTCCAAGAGGCAAGTTTTCTCTCAAATTTCTCAATAACTCCTCCCCAAATAGTTGTCGACTTATACTTGGCACCTAATGGCAGCCCCAAATAGGTGGTTGGGAATTCACCGATACTACAACCCAAGATAACCGCTAATTCTTTTAAATTCAACACCTCATTAACAGGATAGATCACACTTTTTAGCATGTTGATGTGCAAACCTAATAGGGCTTCAAAGATAAGAAGGGTTAGACTCACAAAATATCAGAGTGTCATCTGCATATAACAAATGAGAAATGTTTTTAGTGATCCTGTTCCCCACATCAAAACCATTCAGCCACTGGAGTTGCTTAGTTTTGTCTAACATTCTACTTAAACCCTCATTTGCAAGTATAAAGAGAAAAGGAGAAAGTGGATCTCCTTGTCTCAAACCTCTTTGCGGGGAGAAAAACCCAACTGGATTTCTGTTGATGAGGATTGAGTATTTAACGGTAGAGATGTTGAAACTGATCCATTTGATCCATCTTTCACCAAACCCCATTTGCCTAAGGATGGAAATAAGATAGGACCAAATTCAATTGATCAAAGGCTTTCTTTATCCAACTTGCATAGTATGCCTGCCCCTCCATTTTTCAGTATACAATCAAGAACCTCATTTGCAATCAATGAAGCATCAGTGATTTGCCTATCTTTAACAAAAGCATTCTGATGATTAGAGACTAGCTTTCCCATAACTGTTTTTAGCCTTTTTGCCAGGACCTTAGCTATGATCTTGTAGATACTCCCAATTAAACTAATTGCTCTGTAGTCTTTGAGATCTATTGCTCCTTTTTTTTCGGAGTAAGGGCTATGAAGGAAGCGTTGCATGACCTGACCATCCAACAATGCTGATGGTAATAGTTCATAGCAGCAAGTATGTCAACTTTGATGAAGTCCCAAGATTTCTGATAAAATGCCATTGTGTACCCATCAGGCCCCGGTGCCTTGTCTGGAGCACAAGATTGAATTGCTGCCAAAACTTCATCTTCTTGAAAAATCGCCACCAGATTCATTGTTTCCACAGCTGAGATCGAAGCAATGCCCTCAAAGTTGGCTGATGACTTTTCATAAAAATCAAGAGTTTCTTGTTTCATCCTCTGCTTATCCACAATGATCTCGGTACCCACTTTGATTTTGTCTATGCAATTTCCCCTTCTATAAGAATTAGCAATTTTTTGAAAAAACTGTGTTCCTATCCCCCTCCTTAAGCCATAAGCATCTTGATTTCTGCCGCCAAGAGATTTCCTTAGCCTTGACTAGTTGTTGAAGCTCAATTCTCAGGTTCATCATCTGAATAGTTTCCGGCATTGTTAGTTGTCTACTTTCTGCTGCTTGCTCAAGTGCTGACAACTCATCTAGGGCTTTGGTTTTCCCGGTCTCTACCTTGCCAAATTCCTCCCTATTCCAGGTTGTTATATCCTTCTTCAGCCTTTTCAATTTCTGTAGTAGTACATAGTCAGCCCTACCCATTATATTGTAGCTCTGCCACCAGTCTCTCAATTTCTCTAGAAACCCTTCTGATTGAAGCCACGTGTTTTCAAACTTAAGTATGAAGGGCTAACATCCCAATCTCCGCTCTCAAGAAGAATAGGCTTGTGATCCGATATCACTTTTGGAAGGGCTGATTGTTTTATAGCTCTGAATGAGCCATTCCACTCTGTGGAAATGAGAAATCTATCAATTCTCGATGCTTGCACAATGTTATCACCCTTTGACCATGTAAAATGAGCCCCCTGTAGTGGCAAGTCAATCATGTTAAGGTCTTGAATGGTGTCTGAGAAGGATCTCATGGCACTAGTCCTTCTCAAGCAGTTCAATTTCTCGCTTTCAAATCTGCACACATTGAAATCACCCCCCAATACCCAATGTCCATCCCATAGCCCCCGAACTCCAGCAATTTCGTGCCACATCTCTTCCCTTTCCAGATTAGTGTGAGGTCCATAAATACCAGTAAAACACCATTTGAACTCCTGTTGAATACTCTCTAGCATACATGATATGGAATAAGAGCCCTGGAGGGTGTCTGTCTTGACCCACTGCCTCTTATCCCAAATAATTATGATACCGCCCCTAGTACCACATGCTTTTAAAGCTGCCCAGTCAGCCCACTTGTTACCCCATAATTGTTGTACCCAAGCAGTAGACCAATTTTCTACTTTTGTTTCTTGCAAGCACAAAACATCCACTTTCCATTTTCGAATGAGAGATTTGATTGTGCTCCTCTTACTACTCTCATTCACCCAATGTAGAAGTGTATATTCAAACATCAAAATTGGAAGTAAGAAAAAAACTGAATCAAAATCCACAGAAATCATAGCATCAAGGTAGGCACTGATTAAACCTCATAAAATTGTAAGACATTGATACCTTTGAGCTTATATCTCAATGGAATCCAAGAGAAGGTTGATTGATAAACATTGAAAGTATGATACAGTAAATCAAAATAATCAGGCGTGAAAAAGACAAATAGTAGCTACTTAAAATTCCCTTATTGAAGTTGTCTTGACAAACAGACTGGCTTCATCTGGTTAAAATTGAGAAATCAGCTTTGGTGCAGAATGTTATAATTTTTTTAAGGATGAAATATGTAGATAATCTTTGACTAGTGTCCTGATGTGGAACCTCTATAATGAAACAAAAAACTTTATCATGAGAATCATCTTGAATATGGTGATTGAAGGTTAAAAGAAACATAATAAGACAGGTGACCACATTTACGGAAACATAAAAATAATCTCAGCCTCAAACTAGCAAACTACAAATTTATTTGTTACAGAAATTCTTTAAAATAAAAAAGTAACCCGAATGTACCTGGTAATAGAAACCTATAACTAGTACAATAACAACATACCCAATAAAATCCCACAAGATGGGATCTGGGAGGATAGAATGTACGCGGACCTTACCTCTACCTCAAGGGTAGATAGGCTGTTCCCAATAGAAACCTGTAACTAGTAACTGTCGATATCTGAAGTGGTCTCAAGAAGGTCAAGGTAGTGGAAGAAGAAAAGCAAATGAGATCCAATTACTCATCCAACATGATAAAGGGGGCAAAATAAATAATAAATCAGCACACGACAAGGATCTGTAAAGTAAGAGCAGCGGTTTGTTAAGCCTAATTGTGAGAATGACACACAAGTGTATCATGAATCAAAAAGTAGACAGACTTTGCTAACCTCTCGGGATATCCACCAGTAGTCTTAATTGACTTCTCCATACTCAGGAACAATTCCCCTAGAATATTGGCCTGTAACACATGCAAATAGTTATAAACACCAAAAATATGCAGGAACACAATAAACCCCTGCAATCTGCTATGGTACATGAAGGAACATTTGATCTAACCTTGCCAGCGTGATGGTACAGTGGATAAAGATCAGAAAACAAGGAAGGAACGCCCTAAATATTCATCACCACAAAACATGTCAGCTTAGATCAAAAGACCAACGAAACCAGAAAGGGTGATGGCATATAAGTACTTTTGTCAGAAGAGGTCGAACATAGTTCTCGGCTGCTTCCCGAAACTTGCCATCGCTAAGAAAATCAAGTGGAATTCTCTGAAAGGGACAAGAAAAGAAAGTTCACTGTGGATACTACTTATCATATTTCCACAAGATAGGAAAAGGTAATAATGGCGATAGATTAGTCATAAAATGTTTACATCTCAAGTCATTGAAGACAGCTTGTACTTTTAGCATTTAAAAAAAATGAAAAGTCAATTTGCCCCAGGGTTTAGTTCAAGTGGCAAAGGATGAGGGACTTGTGACATAGGTCACAGGTTCAAGCCCCTTCGCCATATGAACTAAGTTTGTTATTTAAGTGGAGAAAGATAGAGGGGCATGCCCATTACCACTCAGCTTTAAAGAATAAAGACTGGTTGGTCCTAAGGTTGGCCCCTGACAGTTCTTTTTTAAAACCAAAAAAAGAATTAAGTCAACTCTATCAAGAGAGATTATATCTAATACTTAAACCATAATAAGGTCCACAAAGACAAGAACGCAAAGTAACTAAATCAGCCATCTAAAATTACAGTACTTTGCTGAAGGCAGATAATTATGGAATTTCCTGAAAACAAATTGACAGGATATGGGTAAGAGAGGTAGCCACTGCCCACAATCATAGGCAATGGGATCAATTCAAACATTATTGGACAGAACGAGAGAGCTACTATCCTGCTAGTAGGCAGGATAAAGCACACATTACCTTTACAGCAGATGATCTACTATATTGCTGGGCATGTGACTTGTACAAAGTTTCAAGCCTATCAATTTCATCAGAACTATACTGCCCGTTTTCAGAATACAGTCCCAGACATCTTTGTAACCCCTCATAGTATCTGAAAGTTAGAGAAAGTATATATTACATGAATAGTTAGTACTCCACTCAGAAAGGTCACGACGACAAGAAAGGAGCGCGCATGTGATTAAGCAAACAGATAAAGATAGGGCAAAAACAAGGGCATTAGACAGCAGAACTAAATACATGAAGTGTTACTCTGCATTCTAAGGGTTCAGGAAGGAAGGGAAGAAAAAGGAATGCAAAATTAGCTTCTTTTCCTTCTATTTTACGTTGCTTGGTTGAAGGAGCAGGTACCAAACACGGGTGCAGATCTAGAGGTTGGATTCGTCATCACATAAATTTTAGAATTTGGGGCATGGCAAAGAAATATAAATAAGAAAAATATATCCGACATTTAGATTGTTGAACAATAACATATATTTTTAGTCAAGAAACCAAACATAAATTTTAGTCCGACTACACACTTAAACTTTGTGGGGGTTCTATTATTTCCTTGTCTTTGTCTGAAATGCATCCTTGACCGCCTTACACAACAAACACCATTATATGCTTGGTAGGTGGTAGACACGTGGTGCTATGTGCCAAATTCTAAAAAAGAAAAGAAGGCATTGTGTCTATATTAACAGCTATCCACACCGCCCAACCCAACCTTTCTCCTTTCTTCAAATGGCATTCAAGCACCTTTCTTCATCTCCCATTTTTCTTTAACAATCCTTAGTTCCCAGCCAGCATCCTACCATTCTCCTCCTGTACAATGCATAAATATCCGACACATATTTGGCTTTTAACCAATATCTAATAATAATTCTAGTGGTATATAAGAAGAGAGGATTAAATCAGTCAATTCATATGAATTCGCCAGAGGGGAGAGTGTTGTTTTTTAAGCTAGTTGGTCTTCAATGGCAAAAGGCATGAAGTAGTGGAGATAAGAGGTAGAGGAGTCGGTGTATGGAATTAAAAATGCAAAGGTTGGATCCGTGAAAGTGGTCTATGCTAGCACAAAGCTTGAATAAAATGGAAATGGTGAGAGATATGAGTAAGGTGGCTCGGTTGTAAAGGGTTGTGAAGTTTGGAAAGTAGAGCAATGTTTTTGACTGATGAGTGGAGCAATGGGTCTTGTTTTATGTATTTGTTGAAGAAGATTGGGAATGGCTTGAGGAATGTAGTCCGGTGGTGGTACTTTATTTTATTTTAGGGTGAAATGGTGGAGAGTTTACATGGTTCTTTGGCGTGAGAGGAGGAGGAGGGGGAGGGAGGGTTTAGATATTCCGAGTCAAGGATGATTTATTATTTTACAATGAAATATTTTCAGGTGAAGAGCAATGGGTTGGAGAAGAATGCTGGAGAGGTATTTATATATCTCCCTTTAGTCAATGATGTTTGAGACGAGGGTCTTTTAACAGCTTCTCTATCTCCACAAAGATAGGTGCAAGATCTGCGTACATATACCCTTCCCAGACCTCACTTGTGAAATTACATTGGGTTTTCTTACTTTTTTACTTGTATGCCGCACTGTCATTGTCTAATTTTTGGTTGTCTAATCACACTTGAAATTAGTAGTTGTTGTAGTCAACAATGTAATTTAACTCGACTCCATTTAATTATAGTAAAATGACTAATGACTATTATGTAACTAAGACTTGATTATTATATTTCAAATTAATTAAATAGACATGGTTTACAAGTTACTAAACTTCATTGACGGGTGCTGAGATGAGCTTTGCATTATTGGAGGACCCACCATGGATCAGCAACATTTTAGGAGGAACCCAAGCAATCTAACTTCTCTTATGCCCTTTACAACAACAATGTAAGGCATAAAGTTTCATGATAAACCTGAGGTACCAGGAAAAGAGCCCGTCCTTAATTTTTTTAATAAATTCCAAAATATTATATGTAGTTCTAGCACTCGTAACAGCAGATTCATTGAACCAACATATGTGTCTAAGTTCAAGGCAACTTGATATGAAAAAGAAGAAAATAACCACAAAACAAGTTTCATAAACATATTCTCTGGAAACTGGACCTTCTACATTATGTGAAACGACCCTTCTGGGTTATTTTGGTTACTTTGGATCTCCACTTAAAAAGGACAAAAAGAAACAAGGCAAACAAAATTGTCTGAAAGGAAGTAAGCAAAGATGACATGACATGTACAAACTACAAAGTACGGAAACTCCGTTCTATTTTTTAGCTGTACATTAAACAGCAGGAAACTAGTTTTCTGAAAATTCGCATCTTCTAATCATCAAAATTTACGTGGATATATAGAAGTTAATGTTACCATTCTCAAAAAAAATCATCAAAATTTACCAGAAAGAACACCACAATGAATACTGATGTATTACCAAGGAACGATCCTTTTTTAGAAGGAATTACCAAGGAGTTGATTTTTTTTTGTGAGAAGGAATTAGCAAGGAACGATTTAATCCAAGTATAATATAAGAGATAAGATATGCACATATAGAAAAATTTAAGTTTAACTGCATAAATGTTCTTTATTACATAAAGGTGTTATCTAAACGTCTCAGTATTTTTTGACAAACAAACTGCTATAATAGTGCACCTGTAATTGTCAGGATTCATTGAGAGTAGCACTCTAAACAATCTTTCACCTTCTTCAAAACGGTGAAGCTTCAAAAGAAGCGAAACCTCTTGCTCCTTGTAGCCCAATTTGTCAAACTACAGTGAGCATAATAAAATCAACATCCAGGAGTAAATTCAAACAAATTTCCATAGGATTGCATCATATGAGCTTACAATCTTAGACTCTTTCTTGTGCAACTCTTCAAGGGCCCTCTCAAAAAAACCACATTCCTCTAACAGAGAAACCTGAAACAGTTTATAACCAGGTGAAATTAAAGTTTTTCAGGATAAAAATAATATAAATTGATAACAAAAAGCTCCAAAAACAGAATTATTCATTGGGGTAACTCGGTAGTTGCATAAAATCACCACATGAAGAAGTAATTTGCTTCACATATTGAAGAGTTGAAAAGCAATTGAATTTTAATTGAGACAAGGCTTGAGCCACTGAAGCCTTGTCCAAATAGACATAACCTGATGGCAACTAGTTCAAACACACATTCTAATCAATTAAACACTCGAGCAGGACGCTTCAAATCAGGAAGATCTAATAAATTAGGTCCGTGAGGGTGGTTACACAACCAAACCATTTGCATGTTTAAATTCACAGCTAACCAAAGAGCTTTCATTAAAAAACACTTTCTAGGAGCCGAGCAGAACTACCTCAGAAACAAAGAAACAACCATTTTTCAGAATCAGTTTATATAACTATCAACTATGTATCATGGAGTCAAGCTTTCCCAATGTGTTGCTAAACTAGCACTACCCTATGTCAAAATAAAAAGAATCAGATGGGTAGCAGGAAAATCTTCAGCATGCTGAAAGTATGGCCCTGGAAAGCAGCATCTCCAAAAACTACTCTCATGTGATTCCATCTATTTTGGGCAATAATAAAATAAAAATTAAAAACAAATTGCATATTACTGGAAACTTCAACCCTCTAACCACAAAACCGAAATGGGTATCAGGCAACACAATGGTACCGGAATATTTTAAGTGTCACCACACTCACCGAACACACTTCCCAAATAAATGAAAACTTAAAAACAGAAAACAAAATATTCTGAAGCATGCATAAACATTACTAGCAGTTATTGTTACCTTGTATAGAAGCATCTCCCCGTGCTCACAACGTTCATTTTCTGGAGGATAATCATCTTCGAGAGTCCCTTCAAATGCCTCAAGGATATCAACAGCTTTTGACCCACTAACATACAACAAAATGAAATGTAGATTGATGTTTGAAGTCAATGTTGTGAATTATAGAAAGCAAAAAATAGAACCAAAAAATTATCCATTATCACCAGTGTGACAATTTTTAAGTAACTACGCATATTCAGGCGAGGAAACAACTGGAGCAACTGTATATTAAATGAAAGAAGAACCTAGCTTTATTTTAGATACAATAAACACATGTTTGATCATATAGCATTTTCACATTTTGTTCCATTAAATATACCTAAGTACCCACTTTAACTCATGTGATGCCACTCAAAATTTTCTAATAGTTTCTCTTACAAGAGGGTTGTTATTTTTTTGAGAAAGGTAACAGTGTCAAGAGGCTCGTTAGTACTAGAAAATCATGTCATTCATGTTTGTTTAGAAACTCCGAACACTGAAACATTACAAGGACAAAAGCCAAGCATCTTCAAATTTCATGAAACCTAACAGATGACATTTTTGTTCTACTGAAGTAAACAGATCTGACAACCTTTCCTCCAGTACACACCCAACACAAGACCACCTCCCCCACCCCAAAAAAAATGTCGAACTAAACATTTGCATGGCCCATAACTAGGGGTCTTCATGAAAAAACAAAGGAAAAACAGACATTTTTTTGTATTTTAATCTTAAAAAACAGACATAAATTGATTTTGGTTTTAAGCAAAAAATAACCAAAAATACCCAACTATATTGAAAGATCATAATTACACACATACATATGTATATTTTATATAAAAATTTCAAAAACTTACGGTACATAATAATCTTTTGCTCTCTTAGGGGTCGTTTGGTAGAGTGTATTTGAATAATGCAAAATATGACGTATTAGTAATGCTTGTATTAGCAATATTTGTGTTAGTTATGTTTGCATTAGTTATGCTTATATTTTTCTTATGCAGTGTTTGGTTTGATGTATTAAAAATAACATGAATTACATAATTTCTAAAAAAAAAAAATTACATAATACCCTCCATATATATGTTAGAAAGGAGGCAAAAAAAATTTCGAGAGATAATAGCGTCTTTAATCATGTTAATGCATGCATTAGATCCATTGCATTACTAATGCCATGGATTTTGAGGTATTAGTAAAACACACCTCAATACACAAGAGTGTGTAACTAATGCAAGCATTAGTTATGCATAGGGTGAAAAGATATAACAAACAAGGTACTACTAATACACATTAAACTAATGCATGCATAAACTTTCCAATAAACTCTACCAAACGACCCCTTAGTTCATAATCTAGGTATTTATCTTTATAGTAATCGAAATTTTTGCCGTTACTTCCTAGTTTGATTAGTAGTGTTCATTTTGACAACGCCAAGAATATATCATGTTTAAAATAATGTCACTGAGTCATTTAATTAATCATCATTGTTTAATTCAAACATCAGCTAGATATCTCAGTATATCACACAACTAAATCTTTTATTTTTTGCTCAAAAAAATTATTTTTTTTGAAACTGGTAATTTTAGCTGTAAGAAATGTTGAAATTAAATATGTATATTTCCTTCTTTCTTAAAGGGCAATTGAAGTAGTATTATGTTGAAATTAATCAACCTAATATGTACTTGGAAGTATATTATCATATATTTTATATAAAAAAAAAACTGACAAAAACCGAATAAAATGAAAAAGTTGAAGCGATGAAAATCCGACTTAATTGGTTTGGTTTGATTCCAACATTTGAAAATATGCCTTAACTGGTTTGGTTTTCTTTTAGAAAAAAACCAACCCAAACTGAACTGCTAACACCCCTACTCAAAACCATTGTAGGGGAAAAAGAAAAGAGAAAGACAAGAACTAAGGAATCAGACCAACTGCCAGACCAGTCATACTTTATTCACATGCAAACAAAGTCAAATTCCCCAATATGAATATCCAACGTCTTATACACAAAATCACCACATAATGCAGCAGTTCTGCAACTCCTCAACTAGATTCCTATTAGGCATAAAAATAGAGAATCACCAGGAGAGAAACACACATATATGATCTACCATTTGTACTAGATATTACTACAATAGTAGAGCAAGTTACTTGGAGTTTAAATGATGAGAAACAGCAAAGCCAATCCAATTCATGCGATGATTTGGCTTCAGAGTGAGCAATTGCTGTCTCGTTTCAACAAAACCTGACAAGTCACGCATTTGTGCCTGTAGAGAATATTTACCAACCCATAAGTTTGGACAAAGGAGAAAAGTACGCTAAAGAAAAATGAAAAGGGAACATAATGAGCATGACAAAGGTAAAACAACAAACGGCTACATTTTACAAGGTAAGCTTTCAGCAATCACTCTAACGAAATTTTTAGATGCTAATCAAGTAAGAATTGCTTGCTTTGTCATAGAAATTGATGATCCACAGGAATGCCGGGTGAATAAGCCAGCGATCGAAGAGAATAAACCACAGAAATGTCGCGTGAAATACAGTACAACTATAAGTATGGGAACAAGAAAAAGGAGTTGCAGGAATGCTCAGACATGACAATTTTACAAGCATTAGCAAACACTCATTCACTTGCATCAGTAAAGGGTGTACAGTGACAGTCTCATCCAATACTCCAAAATACACATCACAAACGAGGCAATAACAAATGAATGTGCTTTAATTGTACGTGTAGCTCAAAACGAAACAAGAGAAAAGTCACAGCAGAAACCATGACCAACTCTTTTTAAGCCTCTTTTTATATGACAGCTTCTTAAGTAATTGGGCAACTCACTCATTAAGGAGCGTCTATTTAACAACAGTTAACACATGATTGAGAAGCAGCCCAACTATTATCTTTCGCAACCCATTGTGAGGCTTACACTGATTACTGATGAGCTTAAATGAAAAACATTTTAAGTGCAGGCACACACTCAGAAAAGGAAGAAGAATGTTATTAAAAGAATCTCACCTGTAAAAGGGATAGGTCACGTAATATCTCGATGTTGTCAGGATCAATTCTAAGGGCATTGCGATAGCACTTAATTGCTTCTCGGTACTCTCTATCTGACCGGTATAGGAGCCCATATACATGCCAACAAACATGACTCTTAAGGTCTTTCTGCAAAGAGAGAAGCGTAGTTAACCCTGATATACAGTTTAAAAAAAAAAAACAAAAAAAGGACACTAGAAGTTAAAAAACGTTCATTCCTAAGAGGGGAAAAAAGGAAAATAAATGAACTCCACCTTCAATCCAAGCCGGACAAGTTCATATGCTTCTGATTTGCGGTCTACACAATTCAGTGTTAATCCTTTCATTGCTAGTGTTTCTGTAACCAGATCACTAAGTAAACAGCAGCATAATAACTAAGAAGGACTCAGAAAGAAAGAAGAGTCATTAAGATACAAAAATAAAAGAACTAGTGCTATTTTACTCAAAGCTCAATCTCAATTATCTTACATCCAGCATAAAACATGGTCTGGAAGTTAGAGCTTGAACTACTGACTGAAAATTTAAAGATAAATTTTCAGTAGGCATGTCTAATAGAAGTTTTTAAAAAAAAGTAGAAGTTCCCATTGGCATGCATATTGCCTGCTGTTCACATAAATTTTATTATCCATCATACTTATCATTGGTTGCTTTATTGCATCCTCTCCTCTTTGCCATAATAGAATTGCATTTACCTCCATGGTCGGGAAATTTCTTGAGAATAGTGTCAGCAGCTTTCAAGCCTTTCTTGTACTGCTTTGTCTCATATGATTTCTGCAACATTGGGAAATCCGGAGCCACATTACACATACGTTAGTCAATCAGTCATCATGAAATTAGAAAGAGAATATATATATATAAAAAAATTTCAAGGATCATATGTACTCCAGTCATAACCAATTAACAGGAATATCTCATGTTAATTAGTCATATAATCTAGAACAAAAAGGATTATATGTCGAATCTTACTAAAAAGAACACCTGGTGTTGGAGTTCGAGAAAAAAACACTCAACTTTCAGTGTGAATTCTTTTTGATTGGTAAACATGAAGTGTTTTATTCAAAGGCAGCACTAAGCTTGTGCTATGAGATTACAACAGGAACCCTGTAAAAAATCAGTTGCTGCCAAGACTTCGGGAGGTAATTGACAAAATCTAGTAGGCTGCCTATATCATATACATTTTGCATTTCACCCCAAAAATGCTTAAACAGAAAAAATAATAGCGCAAAACAGATTATTTGTCAACTTATTATATGAAGCAAAGTACGCCTTCTATCACTTAAAGTAAGTATGAGATAAAGCATCCAGCTTTCGGCATGATTTTTTGTTTCTTTTGATAGGTAAAATAAAAAGTTTCACGGATCAAAAGTAGCACTAAGCTTGTGCTATGAAATTACACAACAGAAATCCTAGCAGACTAACATGTGAGGCAAAAAATAACTCTAATATGCTATATACATCACACAATTGGCATCTTACACCAAAATGTCAAAAGAGAAAACTAGTAGATTTTATCATGTGTATGTTCTCCTTTCCACTCTTGAAACATTAGTGATTCTCTTCCCTTCTAGAATTACTCACCACATAGAAACAGATAATTTCTCCTTTATCTTATTTTCAAGGTAAGTTGCTGCCACGTGACCAGGTGGTCACGGGTTCAAGCCTTGAAAATAGCCTCTGGCAGTAATGCAGGGTAAGGTTGCGTACAGGACACTCTTGTGGTGGGCCCCTTCCCCGAACTCTGCGCATAGCGGGAGCTTTAGTAAACCGGGCTACCCTTTTGTATGATTTTTTGGGTGACTTCGGCACCCTCGGCCAAGGATTCCTTAAATTTTGAAAATAAAATTATTTTTTATAAATAATAATAATAAATAATCGATAAATAACTATTTTGCAAAAAAACTTACATATTTGAAAACTATATGCAAAAGTGATATTATTCACATTTGGAAAAGTTTGCTAACATCGTATTTTCTTATTACTTGTTAGTTGTGTGAAAAAGTTGTTGTTGACAATATAAATCCTCTATATGCTTTCGAAAGGTACAAGTACTCTACATATTTTGCTATGTTCCAACTAAATTCATGCCAATGAATATATTCTAACCCAAACACAATTTTTCACACTAAATATATTTGGAAACAATTCAAAAGGCTGGTAGCATAGTTGTTTGTTGGTTGTTAGAAAAAGTTGATCTCATCAAATAAATCCTCTATATGTTTTTGATAAGGTATAAATGTTCCGTATATTCAGCTATATTCCAACTTAATTCTTTCCAATACTAGTAATTAGTAGAATGTTGGGTCTGTGATCCAGAGTAACGATGAGATTGACGAGGATGTCTCGCACCGTATTGGGGCGGGATGGATGAAGTGGAAGCTCGCGTCGGGGGTGCTGTGTGATAAGAAGGTGCCGCTCAAGCTTAAAGGCAAATTCTACAGGGTGGTAGTCCGTCCGGCCTTGTTGTATGGAGCGGAGTGTTGGCCAGTTAAGAACTCTCACATCCAAAAAATGAAGGTGGCAGAAATGCGGATGTTGCGCTGGATGTGTGGGCTGACTAGAGGGGATAGAGTTCGGAATGAGACTATTCGGGAGAAGGTTGGTGTGACTTCAGTGGAGTGCAAGATGCAGGAAGCCCGATTGAGATGGTTCGGACACGTGAAGAGGAGGGGCATGGATGCCCCGGTCCGTAGGTGTGAGAGGCTAGCGTTGGATGGTTTTAGGCGGGGTAGGGGTAGGCCGAAGAAGTACTGAGATGAGGTGATTAGGCGGGACATGGAGCAGTTACAGCTCACCGAGGACATGACCCTAGATAGGAAGGTCTGGAGGACGCGAATTAGGGCAGAGGACTAGGGCCAGTTTGGGTCGCTAGTGTAGGGAATTACTTGGTAGGGGTTTTATTCCTGTTATGATTCCGTGTTCCGTGTCCCATGTTTTATTACGAATCTGTGTGCTTTCCTCTGCTTTCCTCTGTTTTATATTACTTATGGGTGCCGTATTTATGTTATGTAATCTGCTTCTGTGCTCTACTATGTGTTTGTGTGGTATCTCGTGCCTTGAGCCGGGGGTCTATCGGAAACAGCCTTTCTACTTCTTTAGAGGTAGAGGTATGGACTGCGTACATCTTACCCCCCAGACCCCACTAGGTGGGAATACACCGGGTTTGTTGTTGTTGTTGTTGTTTTTTTAGGGTTCTCCAAAACTAGAAGTTCACAAAATATCAAACTTACATTTGCCCGCACCTCATGTAAGTCTATAGGTATCTACATAACCATAACATGTTGTCATCGCTTATATGGTCCTTTGCTTCATAACATTATTTTCTTAGCTAAGTCTTGGAAATTGTAGGTCTCAGAATATAGATCTTCCGTAATATCTTCTCTCCAATGTAATTTTTAGGTCTACTTCATTCCCTTTCAACACCTCCAATCATCATACTGTCGCATTACTAATGGGTATATTTGGAAGTCTATGCCGAACATGGTCAAACCATCCCAAACGATCTTCCATTATTTTGTTCTCTCTGTGTGTGATTTGCACATTCTATGATATGGACACTTATGATCTTGTCAAATAACTATGACAGAACATCCATCCTTAAATTCGCATTTCCACCTATCTATCCAGCATAATTAACATCTATTATAGATCTACCAGGTTCAGAGTTGAACAAGTTTTCCATCACCCATCTAATGTCCCGAAGTATGTACTTAAATACTCTTTTATAAAGTTATATTGTATGATTCATAAGTTCAGTACAACTTTTTTAAATTAGCACCACCAAGAACGATCGGGGATTAGACCAGACCCCAACCTGTTCATTGATCACAAAATCAATTACATGGAGGAGGAATTTAAACTTTCCTCTGATTGACACCAATAGGATGATAAGTTCATCCTGAAACAAAAAATGGTATGTAAAGGGACCTGAAATACTATTAGGGAAGATCCCATCTAGTCTAGTGGTTACACAGTATTGCTCCTTTACATCTATGTCAGCTTTCAAAAGAAGGATATACATCCTGTACACAATAGTTACAGTACCCATCAACAAAAGTGAAGAGTTTATTCTAAGTTTTGATCCTGAGGTTAGGACTCTCTTCCGGGTCATTCTTCATAGAGGGGCTTTGACTTGATTAGGCAAAAATACAGCCTGGGTAAAGAACCGGTCTCCTTTTTCTATCACTCCAAAATTTGCCAAAGCATCAGCCACTATATTGGCTTCCCTAATAGTGCTGAATCTGAAAATTCCCTAGACTCATCAGCTGTTGGATATCCCTGATAAAATCCGTAATCTGCCAATTAGGATTGTAATTATCGTTGATCATGCTTACCGCCAGCATTGTATATGATACAAGACAAGATACGAAAGACGAAAACAGGAGAAAACGAAGGAAACGATACAATAAAGTAAAGAATAGATAGATTGACATAAACCGATAACGAGGGGACAACCAAGGGTATACTAAACCCTAGACCTTCCTATCAATCACCGACAACACCAACCTCTTACGAGGACACAAATGAGAACGGATTACCGAGCACCCACGTTTCTGACGAATCAAGAAACTCCCAACAAGTTTCTACAAAACACTCTCAAATGTATTCAAAACATCATCATTCAATCACTAAGTCTAAAATAAAGGAAAACTAGCTATTTATAACCATGGGCTATTTATTACACAATGGGCCCAAAAGTGACCCTAAATTGCTATTGGGCCCAAAAGTGACCCACGAGCCCAAAAACAATGCAATTGGCGCATATGCGCTCTCGAAGCCCAAGCGATCATCCAAACACGTCATGGCTCAATGCTTCCGTGGATGACTCATCAAATGTAGCTTCTCCTGCGCTCCAAGCTATCAACATATTGTTCTCGAGGGAGCTTAAAAAGGGTACTCCAAACATGCCTTGTAATCCTCGAGGTGGTCATGGCTTGGAATCCCTTGTATTGGCCTCGAATTATATGCTCAAAGGCGTTGATGCCAATTTGGATTGTATCAATAACAAGATTCAGATGGTGATGATTAACACACCGTTTAATACCATTGAGAATGGCATACATTCGGCAGCACTAATGGTCCCTGCCCCAAGATAAGAATAGAAGGCCATAATCATGTTACCATTTTGGTCTCTAAGAATTCCATCACAAACAGATTCACCTGGATTGCCTTTTGAGCAAGTCATCAATACTAAATTTCAATAGTTGACTTGCAGATCTCATATACTTGTCTATTTTAACCTCCCTCGAAGGTTTAGCATGCTCGACTTTAGTAAAAATAAAATCTACATAACTTTAAAAGCATATCCCCTCTACTCTTATGCATCAGAAGGAAGGTACTCATTTGGCATATCAAACGTAACATTAAGCTTGGTTAGTCATATTACTCCCACCTCTCAAAGGCAATTTCAGACCTTTCATAGGGTTACCATTTAACCACAAGCTTTTCTCACCGCGACGCTCTCCATCTTATTTACTCCCACCATCCCAATGCATGTGATGTAATTTGATTGGGCATAGAGTTTAACAAGTATGGGAGAACTTCGCATTGTTCCAAAACTACCCTTATAAAGAGTACACCTTTGTGGACTATTAGCCAAAGACCCAACATGAGTAAAATCTTGATAGTGTCATTAAATATTTGCCAAATAAGGAAATGTGCCTTTTTGGGACTGACTAAAACAAAAAGTGTGTCATATAAGTTGGGACAAAAGGAGTACTTCTTCTTGTACTATCTTTGTTCCAATTTATGTGGTTCCACAAAGATTGGCAGCTTTCTAAATTTGGAAGCAGTTTAACCTAAACTTCTTATTTTGCCTTGGTGTCAAGCTTGTATAGCCACACGAATGTTATGGCATGTTTAAAATCGGAACTTGCAATAATGATCTTATAATCATACTCGTATTAGAACATCTTTAAGACCATAAGTTTCAAAACTCTTCCTTCCTTTCTTAAATTCTATACCTAGTCAAACTATATCCACATAAAACTAAATTTGAGGGAGTAATACGAGAATAATACCCCAAAACCCCAATCCAGACTTCAAAATGGTTGCTTCCCACGTTACTCATTCGATGGTTTGTAATCTCGCGGTTGGAGGTGCAATGCATTTTCCATTGGGACATATTCTTTTCTGTGCATCTAATTTCATGAATATAGAATAAGTTTTCATGTCCCCAATGTATTAGAATCAACAACATTGTATCTTCAACAACAACAACATCAACAACAGACCCAGTGTATTCCCACAGAGTAGGATCTGGGGAGGGTAAAATGTACGCAGTCCATACCGCTACCTCCGAGGAAATAGAGAGGTTGTTTCCGATAGACCCCCGACTCAAGATATAGAACAATATACCAAGGTAGCATAACAAAAATCAAAGGTAAGAAATAGTAACACTAGATATCCGAGAAAAGAAGTTGAAAATTAGAAGTTGATCAAAATTGTCCATCATTCTCTCTTTGATCTCTACTTGTTTTTTTGTCTCTTTCTTTTTATTTGTGGGAGGGGGATAGGGTTGACCTCACTATCTCTTATCAACACTTAGTAAGAACATCCCTTAATACACTAGGCTTATCAAAAATTAAACACTTATAAAGAATATACTTTAATCAACTTAAAGAGTGTTTGGCCATGAGACTTATTCACTTTTTCCCAGAACAATTTTACACTTTATTTACAAAATCAGTGTTGGATATAAAATTTTAACTAGAACTTGGAGTTGGATTCCAAATTTTGAGAAGTACTCCAAACCTATTTTACAACTCAACTTCATAAATTCCAAATAAAGTGTTCTCTTCCCTCCTTTACAAAAAGTATAACCAAATACAACTTCATCTTCAACTCCAACTTCATAAATTCCAAATAGAGTGAAAAATATTTGGAATCAATGGTCAAGTGCTTACTTAATTAAGCCAGGTCGTTCTCCTTCTTCTACATTAGCAGTAAAAAATATTACTTTCTTGGATTTTAATAGGTAAAATGTCATGACATAGTCAATTTATCAATCCTAACAGTGATGACATGACAACCCAAGCACAAAAGTATTTTGAACCAACGATTCTATACTTGTATAGCACAAACTCATCTCCAAAGTAGCTGACGCTAGTTCAAATTCATAATTGTACTGCTATACAAATTCCTAAATTCTCATTGCAATGTAAACGCCTCTAGCGCGTCCAAAGTCAAAATTGCAAAACAACTTAACAGATACAATTCCCAGCAACATAAGTATTTAGGACCAATGATTCTATATTTGTCCATCACAAAATCATCTGCAAAAGTAGATGGCTGCTAGTTCAAATTCGCAATTGTACTACAATACAATTCCTAAATACGCATCGCAACGCAAATGCCTCAAACACGTCCCACGTCAGAACTGCATACACAACTTAACAGATACAATACCAATGATTCTATATTTTTCCATCACAAAATCATCTCCAAAGTAGCTGACTGCTAGTTCAAATTCACGATTGTACTACAATACAATTCCTAAATATGCATTGCAACGGAAATGCCTCAAGCACGTCCAAAGTCAGAACTGCATTGCATAAACAACTTAACAGATACAATTCATGCAACAAACGTAGTAGTACAATGTCAACTGAAGTAATATGGCATAAAATACATGCTACTAAAGTGAGCACGAGCAAATAACACACGTTGAAAGAATTAATTGTACTTGAGAGAGAAACGAAGAACTTACTACGATGAGTTTGAAGAGGTTGGCCTCTTTGGGAGGAAGCGAAGCTCCCATTTTTTAATAGGCGAAGGTTCTAGAAAGAGAAAGAGGAAGGAGACAGCGGAGATGGTGGCGTTTATCTGCGGCAACCCTACTGAGATATATTCAAGTTGAAGCTCTTTCGGACTGGGGAAGCGCGCAAGGGGTATATTTTGGGTAAATTGGTAATTTTGTTGCATTCGTGGGAATTTATAATTTTACTTCGTTTACTTAGTACTAAAAAGAATTAGGTGAAAAAGAAAGGTTTACTAAAAAAAAAATTAGGTGAAAAGAAAGGTTACAAAATGGGTAAATTTGGTAGGCATTTGGATATGACTTCCTTGATGTTTGAAGTTCAAATTAAAAATAGTATTTAAAATTATGTTTGATCGTACATTTTACTTGAAGAAAATTAATATTTAATTAAGTAAAAAGAAATTTTACTTATTTAAATTTAAAAAATGTGTGTACGAAAACTCATCAAACAAATTATTTTGAAAGGAAAAAAAAGCTCATCTCCAATGAGCCCCTATGATTTACTATTGAATAGCCTTTCAAAACTCGAACTATTATTAACGAAGTCCGTATTAATTTTCCTTCTAGCAATAACTGAAAAATAAACAATTGGCATGTGTTGCATTGCACCAATGACGAATGAAGCATCGCGTCTCAAATTTAAATTTCATCGGAGGTACAAATGTCATGTGATTTCTTCAACAGAGTTACCATATATCCATTGATGAACGATAACACATACCCCGACATCGTTTTCTTCAATCCGTAAGTGGACAAAAGATCTCAATCCCTTGGGAGGGGTTTGACCTTGGCATGGCAATAGTTCTCGAGCTCACAATAATATAGGAAAATGGGTTGTCACTTTCTTGCGTGGTAATGCTTGAGCTCATAATATGCTGTCAATCTCTTTTGGCAGGTTGAGTTCTTACAACATCCCTCCAAAAGTAATTAGTTTTTTGTACTTTTTATAACAGGTAAGTGACAGATGATAACTCTTGGATGTTGATACTGAGTGCAAATCCATTCACAGGCCAAAAGAAACAAAACAACCAAAAAAATGAGGAGAAAGTAATTGAAAACTACGTTAAGCAGATATCCACCTACTCTACCGGCTACCTCCCATTTTTACACTCGCTGGGTGTTTTTGATGGTAGATGCTACGGCATTATAAGCTTGGTTAATTTCCTCTTCTGTCATCTCAACGGTATCATCACTGTCATATGCAGCATTATCTTTGGCAGTAACACCGGTCTTTCCACTTACACGAGTCCTCTGCTTTTTCATCTGCAAAAGTTCGTCTTCTCCATTTCTGTACTCCAGCTCATAAATTTGTTTACAGGTCACAGCTTGCTTCCAAAGATCCTTACGTAGTGTAGCTGAACCAACAGAACTACCATCAAACTTTGCCAGCTCCTCAACCGCACGAGGGATGCATTCCCACTGCGCAGTTATTTGACGCATATCCTACAGCGTTGACAAGAATAACCAACAAAGAGAAGATAAATAAATTGGGGGATGAGTACACATCGTCAAAAAAAGGAGAAAAGAAAAACAACTGCCAAAACCTTTTACTTTAGTGATTACTTTTTAAGAAAGAACAAAATCACCACAACTTGAATTTATTCGTATGCCCACCAAATCATGTTCAGAGAATCAACAGGAATACAGCTAGAATTCTTAAAATTTTTACGACTCACAACATGATAAAGTTTCTCCATAGGAAAGCACAATATTCAAAGGATAGGCTAAGCAAAAAAATTATAACCGACCCTTCCTTTTCCTAGAATACAGAGTATTCATTCAACTTGAAATCCAGATCAAAGGACCCTCCTAGGCTCTAGCCCTAACAGTGAACGGTATACCTTTTCAAAAGGGCAACTCAAACGTCTCCCCAAAGGAACAACCATTTTTTTAATAAGGGCACCATCACAGCCACGAAAGTTTTACAATGGGTTCATCAAACCTTGGTCAATCATCTGTCAGAATATTTGTTCCCTGTTTAGTTATTCACTTAGTAGGGAAACTGATATTCCACCCCATTTTGCTCAATGTTCTCTCTCACTTAATGGGACTCAAGTAAGGAAACACAAAAAATAATGCCCTTCATGCTAAAGATCAGTCTGCTAGAAGATGTAACCGAGGCATTGGCTCATTCAGTTCTATGTAGCAAGGCCATTGTTCCACCTTCTGTCATCACATACTTGGAAACCAATGGATTTTTGTCCTCATTTAACACCATTGCCAGTTTCCTATCATTTGCCACCCCTCTACAGTGCAACCATCAACACAATACCCTATAGAACCCCCTACAACCTAACGTGCCTCCGTGATAGCCAGCACACTGGTTACTACTTACTACCGCCACATTTATAAGTAGAATTGAGTCAATTGACTGCCTTCACTCTCACTACCTCGCTCCATGTGCATAGTGTATTTGTTAGTACAGAGTACTCAGAAAACACGAATTCCTGATGGCATGAAAAATTACTTAGGTAAAAATTCTTCATCGGGTGTTTTCACCAAACCAATAGATGTGTGACGTGTTTAAACACGCACTTTTATCACTTAACCACGATTAATTTTAATGAATATTTTTACTACATTAGATCACTTAATCATAGGTAAATACCCGGTGCAGGTTAGTATTTACCAATTACTAAACACAAATTCTATCATGAAAGTTCTGTTCAATAATACATGATGGTAATATCCAACGAAAGAGTGCCGTCTAAGATAAAAATGATAAAGAAATTTCAATGCTATCTGTCATAGAGCACTAACTATTTTCTTTATAAAGCAAATATAAACAGCCAGTAATTAATTTGTGTAGAACAGAAAATGCTGCTTCATTTATCATCTATAGCAATAACTAACTTGCGAGAACAGTCCAACATCAATAATCGATTAATCAACTATGCATCACCCCAAAAGTAGTTGGCGTCAACTACATGAAAAAGAGTCCAACATCAATGGTGCTAATTATTTGTTAGGAACAGAATACATTACCAGGATACTGGCAAGAAGAAAATCCCGAGGCAAAACCATAGCAGTTTCAAATGGTGATAAGGTGGAAAAAATTTACAGCAAATGTTAAGTTGATAAGAGAGATACAATCCCCCTCCAAGCTTTTTCCACGGAGTTTGTGTAGATTATCACTAAAGGGTATCCAAATTGGCAAGTAAGAGACCACCAATATAATTCTTATTCAATATAAACCAAAATTTCAATAGAAACAAGTGGGGAATTGTAGCAAAGAGTAATGTACCTGCCCTTGCTTAAGAGAATCTATGGCATCCTGTAAGCAGGTTAGAATTCCCTCAGCAGCTATTTTTTTCATCTCATGGGGCTCGGGCTGTATCAAATCAAATTTGATGGAGTAAGAGAACTTGCTCAAATAACTACATACAATTATGCAGGATCAAGCATACATCATTCAGATAATTGGATAGACTCTTTCTCGCAATTCCACCAACGTATTTTTCACCTCCAACCCCATCCAAGCCCACCCCCCAACCCCAAAAAAAAGAAGTATAAAATTCTTGGCCAATTCTGTCAGAACAAAGAGGTACTTCTTTTTTCTTTCCCCTTTTTAATAAGACATAAGACGAAGCTATTTTGTGTCCAAATGAAGAAAACCATGCAGATTAGAAACATTCTTGTACACTAAACCACTGATTCCAGAAAATTAGATACATCACTTTACCTTTTCATCTTGATTCTCCAGCCATGAAATTGTCCGGTTAAGATCATCTATAGCCCATTTTTTCACTTTAGATGGAGAGAAACCATCTTTTACTTTATCACAAGGTACCTCCTGCCACAATAAGATAATGTGGATCACAAAAGCAACTTCTGGTAAATTGATTTCGAATCCTATTTTATATCTATCTATATATGGTAAACCTGTGTCAATACAGACAAGTAAAGATAAGGACCTCATATGAAGGAGCAGTAGTTGTCTTAAAAGGTGAACTTTTCTCTGCTCTTGTATGAGATTTTCTAGACGTTGATGGTTTTTGATCTGTAAGCACCAAGATGGGTCTGTTATAGAATATAGAAAAATGGAAAATAAGTTAAGGATATCTCTCCTTTTCAGAGAGTTAACAGACAAAAAGAAAACTTCTATTAACAAAATGACAGGAAAATGAGTAACACTTTGTCCCACTGTCATCAGCTCACCAACCTCCTTGACATTTCGGCACTGGCAGGTGTCAAACCCATATGGTTTTATAACTTTGTGGAGACCTTATTTTGGGTAATAAAGTCACCATGATGAGGTAATTGCATAAGGAATCACCTCTTCTTCAAAAGTTGAGGCGCTAGTTAACCAAGTTCATTTGAAACAAACACACACACAAAAAGATATATATATATATATGTATGTATGTACTTATCTATTCATTTATTTAGAGTCTTTATCCAAAGTATATTAGTACATAGACCTATCCTAGAGATCTTTATGAAAGGCAACAGTAGCCAATGTCATGATCAAGGAGTATCTGCCTATGCAGGACTGGCAAACAAATCCAAATAAGTTATTGTGTTCACTAATAGAGTCACACTTTAAAGGTTAATCAAATTCCTGAGGGTGGAAAGGGGTAAATAGTGCAAGACAATTCTTCTTTCTATTTCTTCTGGGGAGAGGGGGTGACCATATATATTAAATCCTAACAGGGTGGACCTAGACAGACCCTTATTGCAATTATCGACTGCAAAAGCATACTCTTATTGCATTTATATATGGAATTCTCAGAATCAACAAATGTTCTACCCCATCTCTCTTGTAACTGAAACACTGGTTAGCTAGAAGTACCATTCAGTATATTGAGTTTAATGAACCCGAACCTCACGTAACACAAACAGTGTGTGTTTAGGGGTAGTGTGGACGAGGTGAGGAGGAGAGACAAAGACAGAGAGGTAACCTTGGTTGGATTCAAGAGAGACACTTTGACGTTTCCATGGTTTGCCAGCATGCACAAGGAAAGTTTCAATTTCAACAAGTTTTCGTTGTTTATAACACTCTGTTATCCACTCCTGTGCAAAACAAGCGAAAAAAATTTAGACTTAGAGAGTGTAGAGGTTGTAGAAGAAAAAATCAAACTCCAACAGTAACTGTCCACACATAAAGAAGGCAGTGTTGCACAAAGCGGACCAATTTAAGCAAAAAAAAAAACCAATGTCAATCACAAAATTTCATGACATGTGTATGTCCACTTCCACATACAGCACGCCTGCCACACACACCAAAACAAAAAGAAGATGAATAAAACAAAAGGAAGGAAGTCAGGTTAAAGAATAAATAAAGACTTATATCAAGATTTTTTTCACTCAATTAAGTTACCCCTTGATCTTGAAGAAATACCAAAAGAATATAATTGACATCTAGGTCTAAGAGCCTCACATGTTAAAATACAGAAGGAAGTATCATCTACTGAGGAGAAAATGTCACTAATAAAATACAATGCATTCACACAAAGAAATTATGAATCATGCAGTTATAAAAAGCAGAACGGTATTGGCACGATGAGAAATGATCAATCAAAATAGTTCTGTTTCAAAGACAAGGACAAAATTGAAGTCAACATGGATAGGAAATAGAGAAGGCACTAGTAGTACAAAGCAGTTAAATTTTGTTCATTTCATTGAAGCACATATTACTTGACGCATCACTATCTCCTTGGGCATCAGTCTCCTTCCTATCATAATGGACTTGCAAGAAATCAACATCATGTATACGTATACACCAAAAGGAAAGAAGTAAACCTTCGATACAATTGTCCCATTATCTGCTTCAACTTGACGAAACTTTGGTGTATTGGCAAATGCACAAATCAAGAGTGTGGAGTCCGAGTTCCAATCAGGTTGATACTTGGCCCCCATTCCTAAAGCCTGCGACCTTAATGTACCACGCTCGGGATTGACAAAACCTGATAGGACAAATACAACCCCTTCCTGCAGCATTCGGAATACAGAACAACCATCATGATTTAAATGAAACAACAAACAAGCTAAATCAATCAATCAACATACTCCGTCAATCCAAATTACTTGCGCTGACTATATGAAATCCCACAAATTTATTCCACTAAAATAATGACAAATGCAGCTAGGTTTGACTATGTTAATCCTCTATTTTCGCGCCATTCAACGCTGTCGGACCAATTTTGTAACTAAAATTAGTTATTGATAGATTCTGAAGCCTCTATGTTCATTCTAAGCTATCCGATCCATCTCATAGCAGACACAGCTAAAATTAGTTTCGGTCCTGTAAGAATCATTAGTATTCATTCTACTACATTTGACCTATTTCATAACAAAGGCAGTTATGTTCACTAAATCTTCCGCCATGCACGTGCTGCCGAACCACAGAGGTTTATTGTACACACTGTTACCTTGCATTTTTGCAAGAGGCTATTTTCACGTTGCCTCCTGGTCACATGGAAACAACTTCAGACGTTACATAAATCAGTACTCAGCCTATTCAACCAATTTCATTCATTCTGCTCTCTTCAGTCAATTTAACTACAAAAACAGTTAAAAATTAGTTCTATCAACTATATGAACCACTCCTCCAAATACAATTCGGCACATTTCATAACAACCGAAGCTAAAATTAATCGCGGTTGGCTATTCAAATGCCAAAAGCAGCTTGTACAATAGGGGAGAACTTTACAATACCATAATTTTCGAGAAATTTGAACCACTTGAAGTTGAGGTAGAAATGTTTGCTTCTTTCTCAGCTTCATCGTTTGATTTATTCTGACCCGAACCACTTGAACCGGGTCGTGAACTCATCCATGAAGGCAGATTACGTTTCCTCCCATTTTTGTCATCGTCATTTGACCCAGACATGCTCAAACGCCACTGCTTATCGATCGAAATTCGCTGAATTTCAGGCTATTAAAGCAAAGTGAACATGCAAATGCCTCAATTTACAGTATTTCCAGAACGAATAATCACATTTACGTTGACGATGTCGGCACTGTGAAGTGTGAAACGAACGTTGTGCAGCCCACTCGTATGTTTGGTATATAAGCAATAAATTATTCGAGATTAAAAAGTTAATCCTAAGATATAATTTGGAATATACCAAAATTAACTTGAAATGAAATTTATCTATGATATTTTGCGTATCAAACAAACCTTAGGATTTTTATTTTCACACGAATTTTGGTAAGTATTTAAGGAATTATATAGTGTATCAGATATTAATGTTAGGTAATGTTTTAGTTTTATATAATTTTTCTTTATTAAGTTAGTCTTGTTTAGGTCTTTTTTATTCAAATAATGCTTATTCGTGTTATTTATTTCGCTTCCATCTAGCATTTTTCTTTGGATGAATTTATAATTTTTAATTTTTTTTCTTTGCTATTTTGACTTTAAAATAAGTATTTAACAATTGTTTTTAACTTTATTCAAACATTATAGAAGTGTATAAAGGCCTTAATCATAAGAGTTTGAATATAGCTTCGTTTCAATATCAATTCATTTTTAGGAAGATCCTTATAAATTTACAAGAACAAATATGCAACACCGTAACCATTAGTATTTAGAAAGTTAATACTCCATGTGTATTCTTTTATGTGATAAAATTCAACATCTCAAAGTTAAAATTTAAAAAAAATTTAAATACTATTTGATGCGGCTAATTCAATCCACAAAAATAAAAAGCAGTTAAAAATAAAACCAACAAACCCGCACTACATTGATGATCAAATCTTCATATTGATTCTGTATACTAATTTATGATCATGATTATAACAAATAGAAATATCAACAATAAAATACATGTTCTACCATATAAAATTATATTGGAGATGAGATACAGCTCTTGTGATCTTATCATCTTCTAATACATATAAAACAATTTAAAATGCATTTTACTGTAACATGTGCATATGTGAAAAATATTTTGCCTGCTAAACTATTCTTTATATTACTTCAGAGTTCAATTAGGTATAGTTGTATAACATGTAGTGATTTATTCCAATCGAAGAACATGACCGATAAAAAGTTAAACTTTTAAAGGTTGAAGGAATAGTGTTTACTTATTGATTGATGCTAGCAATAATCATGTAAATTGAGCATAAAGGATCAGGAGTCATTTGATAGCTAATTTGAATTATGTATGAATTAGTTATCTTGAAATTTATGTATTCTATTATACAAGTATTAGTTATTATGGTTTTCGTTGTTCATGTAATTAGTTATTACACTTTTAATTGCACATAGGGAATCAAGAGCAAAAGAAATGAATAAAATGTGAAGCTAACAATGTTAATCTTAAGAGTAGCTCAGTTGGTTGTTTACTTAATTTACACTTTATTGAGAGGACTCGATACTCCCTTATAATCTTCTCTCCCATTTCCTCCAACCCCTGTTTTTTCTTTCTTTTTTTTTAAAAAAAATGTTAAGCTCAAATTAAGTTTAGAGGCTTAAACTGCATATTTTATTTAATTAAATATTTAATGTGTTGCCTCTATCAATACAAGAAGCAAAATCAAATATGGATACTCACGAAAAATTTCAGCTCATCAAAGTTATTTACAACTTAAATGACCCAAAGTTAATTTAATTACCTGAAATAGCCCATTTGGATCTTTTTGTATATTTCAGTTAATAACACGCATTAGAGAGTTAGCTTCCACCAGCACAAACATGGGTTAGACATAGAAACTTCTCCCCTTTCTCACTATCTTTTGTACTTTACTTTCTTGGCTTAGCTTTCTTAAATAAAATTTATCCTAGCTGTAAAAGTTAATTATATCTCCTAAACTAGCAACTGTAAATAGCTCCATCCCACCCTGTAAGTAGACATGGCAGACAAAATAGCACCAATACAGGATGACTCAAATTTCATACCATTAACTTCAGAGGAAAATAATCGTATTTACAAACCATGGAAAAATTTCCTAATCATCAAACTCATCGGAAGAAGAATGGGTCGTCAACTTTTGAGACAAAAGTTAACAAATCTTTGAAAGCCATCAAAGGAGTTATCTCTGGTTGTCTGAGGAGCAGACTTCTTCCTAATTAAATTTACAAATGAACAGAACATGGATCACAATGGACCATAGTTTGTGTTGAATAACTACCCGTCAGTGCGAAGATGGGAATCAAAGTTTGTGGCTTCGCAAGCAAAAGTTTCTTACGCAGTGATTTGGCTTCGACTTCCAGTATTGCCTGGTGAATTCTATGACTTAAATATCCTACGCAAGGTTGGACAAAAAGTGAAAACCTTATTAAAAATTGACTCATGTACTTCTACAACTTTTAAAGGTAGATATGCACGAGTATACGTTCAAGTCCCTACGGAACAACCGTTGATTCAATACATCTACATAGGCGCACATAAGCAAGTAATACACTATAAAGGCTTCGGCCTACTATGTATTACATGTGGACGACTTGGCCTCCAGTCCAGAGTGTGCCCCCACGCTTTATTATCTCAAAAGGTTTGTATGGAGGATAAGACCAGCAAAATCTCAGGTAATAGCCCAAATACAGAGTGGAGATTAGTGGAGTTTACACAATTCTTGCGTTGGCGAACCCCAAATCGAGCACAACAACCTGATGCAAATACTAATAGGATCAATGAGTGCAATAAAGGTAAGATCGCTACTAAACTGCGTGACCCCACCTGCGGCAATTATAGGGGTGTTGAGTAAGTTGAATCTTACTAATCCTAATTCCTCCACTTCTAACAATTTGCCAGCTAGCAAAGAGGCAGGATCCTCAAAATATTTAAAATATATCAATAAAACTTATACACCTGAAGCACTTAATACAACTATAAATCTTCAAACTCGTTTGAGTTTTTAATGAATAAAAATAGGGACCACATGGACTCCACCATACTCAATCCCTTCAACTCCACCGTCACACGTTGGCCCCATGCAAGAGACCCCTCCTTCCAATACTTCTCCAATTCCCAAATTGCTGACTCTTCCATCGCTATCTCTTCGATTAATACACAAAATTAAGCTAATGATTACTCAAATAAAGAAAGTTCTATCCAACCTGCAGACCAACCCATGGATATCCAAAATATTGCGTCTAATACCACTGTTCCTACAGATATAAATGTACCTAACATCATTAAAGACCATAATAATAATACATCCACTCCTTTACGTAATGGTTTTCCATCACAATAGTTGCCCTTACACAAGGCTTCACATATATCATCGCTCACTAGGCCCGTTCCATTAACTGATACGCCTTGTTCGTATGGAGAACATAATTTTGATGGAGAGCAATCCTCAAAATCGTGGGATATACATGTCGATGAATCTGCAACCACCTCATGGTAACACCCCGTATTCAAGTACGTGTATTGGCGTATTCAAGTACGTGTATTGGTCTTATTTATATGGAA
>NC_061116.1:203859935-204040059 GCF_002878395.1 Capsicum annuum | reverse complement strand
GTACCTCAGCTCATACACCGCACAAGTAGGAGCCAGGATATCCAGCTGCCTTTGGTGAGCTCCAGTTTGCTTCGGGGTTTTCCGTGTCATATCCAGTCACTTTTGGTATTGTATAGAAGTTAGTTATATGGCGGGGTGTGTCCCGATCTTAGTTAAACTCTGTGTATTGTCTAGAGGCTTTGTAGACCTAATGTACAGTCAAGGTGGTGTTTTGTTAATAGACGTGATGGCTCCAATGACCAAGTATTGTATATACATATATATGTGTGCTTGAGCTTATAAGGTGATTATTTCCTTTTATATGTGACATGATGTTGTCCGAATTTTGAGTTGTCATAGAGGTATGCATGGGAAGTATAAGGTTATGAGCTGGTTCTCCCGGGCTTCCTCAGTTACGGGTGCCAGTCTGCCCTAATAGAATTTGAGGCGTGACACTCATCCGCCCACTTTTTGGATAGAGATGGGGTTTGTGGGGCTTGCGTTAACCTTCAACCTGGATATCAATGGAGAACATATTCTTATAATGATCCAACATCTAGCAAACTTAGCACAAATAGTCACGGAGGGAATAAGGCTTGGTATGGATGCCTTCATGCAGCATCACTGGTCAGTAATCCAACCACCCTTTCCGCCTCTCCTAAATACTCAAGTGGACTTCCATTTCTACCATCAACTGCCACAGGGAGTGGAAATTGTGCCTTGGATTCAGCAGTATATAGCCATGCCGTCAACAGTAGCGAACCCCATGCATGTGCATCCACATGCATCACCACCCCAGGGAGCACCACTTCAGACTCCACCCCAGAACAACTAAGGGGAAATGAAAGCTATAGTGGAAAGAATGCATGCCACAAAAACTGATTCAATCCATCTAGAACAGGTACGAATCTTTCTCCTAAAAGAACTGTCCAAAAAAAGATTGGTATAAACTGTCCCCTAAGTATGTACAAATGCTCTCTCCATATATGTCCAACACTCAATCCGACAGTGGAGAGGTACGCATTAGTTTTAAACCCCTTAATGAGGGAGATTACTGAAGGAGATGTTACAACCCATCTTTTCTCAATGAATTTTATTATCTGGAATTATCGTGGGTTGAAAAGAACACACTTTAGAAGGAATTTTAAAGAACTGCTAGATTATCATAGGCCATCCTTAATTTGTAGTCTTACTTGAAACTCATCAGCAAAATTACCAATCTATTCGTCAGGAGTTTCATTTTTCAAATGTTATAGCGGTCCCTGGAATAACTCATGCAGATGGAATTGCTATACTTTGGCATGAGGATATCCTCAATGTCACTATTGTGGGACTCACTCGCCAAAAAATTCACTGCAAAATCCAGGTAATTCCCTCTCATGTTGAGTGGTTATTCTCATAATTTTCTGCTAATAATAATATTTGTGACCGCCGCTGGTTATGGAATAATATAGAAAGAGTTGCAGACACTTATAAGGGCCCCTGGATCTTAGGAGGTGACTTCAATGAGATTTTATTTAACTGAGAAAAATTTGGTGAAAATAATCTTAGTAATAAGAGAGCTAATTGACAGCGCCCAAGCAAACACACAAGTGTACATGGTGTATCAAGTAATATAGTGGTCATAAAGAAAGTCGAATATCGATCCCACAGGGACTTGTTCTAATAACTATTCAATTCTTGTTCACAATTGAGATTAATCTAGTGCAAGCATAACCAAAAGAGAGTTTGAAAGTTGTAAACTAAAATTAAAGTAAACAATGCATAAAGTGAACAACTTGAGACAATCAATAGAGTAAAGCCCAGGGTTAAAGAACTTCGAACAATCCTACTACGTTATTGAACTTCATTCGTTAAATTGCTTATCTTGGTTGTTGATTCGTAGGGTTAATTGCATGATCGTGGTCTCCGACCTCTAATCATTTACCTAACTTGGACATTACAACTACATCGTTGGGCGGAGATGTAACAATCCAATTAAGTTCTTAAAGCTATCATCCTACATGTGAATCAAGTAAGCCTTCTAGGTACATCCCTGTCCTATATGCTAATTCAAATTTCTTATTTTATAAAAGAATAAGAACCCTACGTTGTTCATCCCCACATTCTATCTTTCTATTCCCCCTTCTGAGATCACAGGGTTGACAATATATGTATTCTAAGGGTGACAAGAAAATTAAACAAAATCAATTCAAAACAATATTCTTCATGTTCTTGACTTTAACCCCGAAAAGGAAGTTTTTAGCCACTAATAGTCATAATCATCATCCAAAGAATTGTATGAATGATAAAGAACATAAAGAAGCTATATTAAAGTAATTAAAACCTAAAAACGAAGTTACAGCAGCCTCCTCAATTGTCCAAGATGTCCAAGATTATTACCTAACATACATAATGTCCTATTTATACTAATATGGCAAGCCTTAGCCGTGTAGGAGAAGGATTTGCCAATTGGCCGTGTGTGGAATATTCAACGCGTCGCCCTGCCTATCTCATGGACTAAGCAGTGCGACGACTTACATTTTGCGTGGGAAGACCAATGCGTCCATTGCAAAACTTGTCAAGGGAGTGATGCATCGCGACTCAATCGTGTTGGCTCACTGGAAGTTGCATCCATATTTTTGGCTAAGTATTCCAACGTTCATCTTTTTATCCAAGCCTTGTGGTGTTATTCTGCCTTCAATTGTAGCTTGTCCCTTATCAAAATGTCATCAAATTCAAATCCTCAAGCATCCTACAACATCAAACACCAACATTAGAGCTCGAAATAACACGATATCCACAACGATAGACCAAAAATATGAGTTAAAACTAGGCTAGTTCAAATTGATCTTCAACTTATTGTTTTGACTCTTGACTTAATCCAGTTGAACCTTACACATTACCAACAAGTTTTTCCACATATATTTACACATTCAAACCAAAGAGGACTCATTAGACACATTAGAATCCCTCAAGAATAACTAGAACGATACCTAGCTCAAGCTAGCAAAACTAGTTTTCTCGCCTAAACTCTAATTAAACGATTTAAACCCAAACTTGTTTGAAAGCACCTTTACTCATTTTAAACCCTCACTTAAACACTTATATGATTATTTACATCATCATCACACATAAAGCACATGAACTGTCCTCAAAATAAGGCTAAATAAGCTAGAATAATAACACTAGAGTGCATAAATACACCCAACATCACCACCCCACACTTAAAGCCTTGTTCGTACTTGAATAACTCTTTACTCTAAGCATCATAATCTGAGGAGACTCTAAACCTATACTACATACAAGACACTCAATCTAGTACTACACTGACTATAGAGAATACAAGTTTACAACACTAAGCATGTTATGTACACAATTGATAGTTCAAGAACACTAATCCGAAACATCCTTGCCTCAAGAATTGACTCACCAAGTTGGCAAATTTATGCGGATTGCTCAATACAATAAATCATACAAATCACCCACATTCATCAAACACGTGCCCTCACAACAAGAGACTTACCTATAATCACTCATATAAAAGCATTTTATAACATAATGGGTACAAAAATCAAGTTACGCTTACTCTCACAAGGAATTCACAAGTTACACATAATGAACCATAGGCTTGCATTTGGTGTAGTACTCCACTTAATATCAGAATGATGAAGCTTAGGATCAAATAGGTCTTTAAAGATTGTAATGTAGGCTAAGAGATGTGTAGGAACTATTTTGACTTAATTGTGACTATCTTCCCTAAGTGCTTTAATACATCACTTTTTGACAATTACCATCAATCTCCAACAATCAAATTACACCATTTTTGTCTACTCCATTTTTTATTTTCACCCCATCTTATTAAGCTCATTTAGACACACTATGGTGGGAGGATTCTATGCACAACTCATTAAATTTGAATAAATTTCTATTCTTTTCATTACTCAACTCCCCACCAAAACACATATTATATTTTTTTGAACACCAATAGCTAACACTTTAGAGGCTTCAATTTCAATTTTTTATTCTTCAATTTCATACTCCTTAACTCACTAAATTTACACTAAAGCACTTAAGAGCTTTGGATAAAATTAAGGTCTATCAAAGAAAGGATTAAGCTACACATGAGGCTGCTAAAAAAAAACTAAGGCTCAACGGGGCTTACTAGGATTATGCATAGAGGTAGGTTAAAAAGAAGGTATAAAACAAGGTTATCAAAGAAATACCTATATCATCTCCTAAACCCACACTCTTTATTTCGCTTTGCACACACACCAGGCAAATTCTAGCATCACATGCAATCAGGAATATACAAAGGAGTAATTCGAGACTAAGAATAATTAGAGCGTAATCAATTAGGAATGAATCTTGGGGCTATGCTTGACTTGAGGAAACTAGTGTGTGGGTACATGAAAATCAACTTCAAATCTTAGCTAAGGTAGGCTTGGGTAGGCTCGATTAGGGATTTCGATACTAATCTTTCAACAAAGTATCAAACCATCACCCACAGATTCTTTCGAATACCTCGTGGGTATGAGCAACCAATCATCACAAAGCCTCAATTGGACATCCCTATTTCTAGGATGATGTCCAAGATATAGCAATTCCACAATTTATCCTTATTTTTAAGACAATAAAAAGGGAATAACCATTATATATCTTATTGTTCAAAAATGTTCATGTCGCCTACATTTCTTTTTCAAGGATGATGTGGGATCTAGACTACCCACATCCCTCTTTCAAGGATGATGTGGGGTTTAGGAAAATTGAGGCTTTCACCAACAAGTTCCATTTTATTATCAAACATTTGTGAAATCCAACAATATTAACTAAGAATTAAAGCTAATAATCACAACCCATACACACTTGAACCCTATTCAAACATAACCCAAGAGAAAGAACTAGCAACTCATAAAGATAATAAACAAAAATATACCAAAATCTTCATCAATTTGATTCATGAAAAATAAAGAAAATACAAACCAAACTTTAAATTCCAATGAATCTTTAATGGAAATTTGCTAATCCTTCACTTAGGAGTTACTCTAATGTAATTTTAGCTTAAGATTAGTATAAATTTTTGCTCCAAGATCCCAAGAGATGAGATAAAAAAGTGAACCAGAAAAATAGGATAAAAATGGTGAAAAATGAGCTAAAAACCCATATTTGAGCCCCAATTCCACATTTGCCAGATATTACAAAAATGCCCATGAAACTTTTCCGCTTTACTGCAATCGCCACCTCTTGACCGTATTTGCGACTCCTGCAAACGCAATAGTCATATCACGATCATCCTCCGGTTAACTTGTTGAGGTCGCAATCGCGTCAGGCCACAATCGCGATAACTGAGGGTCGATTCTTAGGCTTGATTTTTAGCATTTGGCTCTTTTCTTTCACAATGGACCTCTTTTTCACTTGAATGACTTGATCATCTTTCCTTTTCAACTTTTCTTACACAAATGGGCATTAAGTAAGAGATTAACATAAAATCAATGGAAAAGCATGGTAATTTAGGCTTAAAAGGTACTAGAAAATCCTCAAATTGATGACTTATCAATCATCAAATAATGTTTATTCTTCTCTTCAAATACTACTCAAGAAAACAAACATTATGTTTGTAATTCTTTTAGGATCATCGAAGGTAGTACTTTTGGCTAATATATGGGCTTTCCTGTTACCTCTTCCAAAACGGCCATAGCGGACTATCAGTTTTTGATAGATAACTCTAAGCGGAGACTCGCTAGGTGGAAAAGCAAATTTCTTACCATTGCGGGTCGTGTAACGCTCATAAAATCGGTACTCAACAGCCTGCCACATCACATTATGCAGATTAATAAATTACCTACCCAGATCATTAAAAAATTGAAAAGTTATGAACGTGACTTTTTTGGGGGAACAACAGAATCCCACAAGAAATCAACTTAGTGAAATGGACCACCAGAACTACTTCTACAAAGAATTGAGGTCTAGGAATTCAAAAGCTGGAAAAGAAAAATCAAGCTTTACTAGCATCTTTTACTTGGAGATTGTTTCACTCCCAAATCTCGATATGGGCTCCCCTATTAAGAAACAAACACCTACATTCATCCGCTACTTTGACTTCTAGATCTTATATTTGGAAAAATCTCCAATTAGGTTGGAAATACTGCCGGAAAGGCCTTATATGGCACTCGACGAATGGGAAATATATTAAATTCTGGAATCAACCTTGGATAAAACCTAAAAGCCCTCCTCTTGTACTTATCCATGGATCCCTGCCACAATATGAGGATTCCAATACTATCCATGACTACCATCCAAACAACTCATGGAACCTATCATCCCTTCCATTTAACTTACCCGAACAATTCACAAATCAGTTAGCGGCAACATATTTTCTTAAATATACAAATAATTATGATCGGATCAAATGGGGTCTTACTAACACAGGTAAGTTCAAAGTAAAATCATGCTATAATTGCATAAGCTTCGATAAGATGGAAACCGAGCATCCAATGGGATCTTTCACTTGTCTATGGAAACTAAAAATTCCTCCAAAACTCATGACACTTTCTTTGGTTATTAGTGCTTAATCGCCTCCCATCTGCTTTATTCTTGAATCACATATCGTGTCTCAAATCACCAAATTATAAGTTATACGATCAAGATGTTCCAAAAATAATACCACACCTTTTTGTTGCGTGCTCGAGACTTGCATAGTTCTGGAATAATTTAACCGCTAGCATGGGTTTTTCCATTCTAAAACAACCACACGACTTCTTCAACTTTCTTATCGCGTGGATTAAAATACTCTACAATACAAACACTCTCAACCCTCCATCGTACCCCTTGAGGTCCTTATACCTAATTGTCTTTAGTTTATATGGACTTGTTAAAATAGACATCTCCGTCCCTAGCTTTCACATTAAATCTGGCAAGCCAATACTAGTTCCTTGCAGGTGACTCATGGGTAAAACGAAACCCCTATATTTTATATGTTAAATAGAACCCACCAAATGAGAACTGTCTGATGTTAAATATAGATACATCACTATATTTAAGGGATTGGGTAATGGGCTTCACTGCACCCACAATTGCACAAGATATTACTAACCTTGAGTTATTGGCTTTATCCATTGGTTTACAGCTAGCAATGCAGCACGAACTAAAGTCACTATAGATAAACGTGGATGCAGACAATCTAATTAATTTGGTTAACAATACAGATGCTAATAATGCACTATTATGTGATTTTAGGTTCCTTCTCCATCAGCTGGGAAATCTGCTATTTATCCATATCTGCAGAGAGAAAAATATATTAGCGGATAGTCTAGCAAGGAAAATCGTATCCACTACACAACCATCTCTTTTGTCTAACGCCTCAGTCAGGGATACTAATACTTTTTGGTTGCCTCCCCAGGATATAATACAAAATTTTCATGCTGATAAGCTGGGGACATAGTAGATAGACAAGTTAAATCTTCGAATACTTTGCCTCCTAGTGCAGCTGTAAATTTCCCCACTACTACTGCTTTATATTCTAGTGGATGGTTTGTAAATATTGCATAAGGTGCAGGTACTATGGTGGCAGTGCTACCACAATCCTTTCTGTAGTTTTTTTATGATGCTAGAATATAATATAAGTATCCCTATTACCAAATAAAATAGACATTAAATTTCTCAAAAACTTCAACACTTTTTTTCTTAGCTGCACGTTGCTAGAGTTCCACCGGAATATAGAGCTCACCGATGTGGATTGTTGTTGCTGTTATACATCAATTTTGGGTTCAAAGTTGGTTGTGATTAATGAAGATCAAATAAAAAAGAATAGTGAGTATTTGGATGGTGATTGTTGGCTCATTGTCAGAAACAATGGTAGTTAGGCAGACGTAGGAGAGAAGAGGAAAAGGATATTGGTATGGTGTTTGTGGTTTAGATTGGTTCATTAGAGCTGGAGCTCCACGTCTGAGCAACGACAAAGATGAAGAGGTGGGGTTGTTTGATTGTTTGGTCAGAGAAGCTATTTGTGGCTGTTTCTGGGGGTAGTTTGCAAAATAGACATTTTCAAAACTTATTTTGGCATTTAGACACAAGTCTGTAAAATTAAGTATTTAGACACTAAAATGACATCATCACTTCTTACATACAAACCTACCACACAAGTTTTATACTTTACACTTTAGTTCTCCTCCTCATCCATTTAATATTTAATATTTTCCACTATTTTTTTTATTTCCACTATTTTTTCATATTTTCTATTTTAATTTAGAAAATTGTCCTAGAAGCCACCAATAGGAGCTCCCTTTTTCACCAATAATTTTTTATTCCGACAACTTTTTCAATGAAAAGTTGCCTATCACAACTGAAAATCTCCATTCTTGATCATTGCCTCCATTGTTGTTCCATCCTTTTTGAAATAAAATGCAAAAAATATTTTTTCACCATTTCTACTAGCTTGAAAAGCTTTTCAAATCCACTCAATACCTCGTCATTAGATATATTTCAGTAGTTTAGAAGTCCTACGCATACATTTGTCCATCCCATAGCTAGGAGGGCATCAATTATATCCAAAATCAGTCCATACGGGTCTTTGTACGAACGTTTTTATACCAGTGATCGACCAGTCATTGACTAGCTATAGACCAATACCTTAATATATTATCGATTTATGTGATTTATTATGGCAATAGATGAGGTAATTGCCATGGGTAGTAATTATATGGGTGCGTGGGAGGAGGGTCCCAGCTATTAAAAGTGAAAATCACTAGCAAGGAGATAGTGCCCATCCCACTGCGTCGTAATGAATCGTACGATGACATGGTTCGAAGCGTAATTGAGAGCGGAGAATTAGATTGCGAGCCAAAGAACGTTGTGATTAGCTATATAATGAATGGACGGGGTAAAATACATCCCACGTTCATAAATAATGATCGACATATGTCCTTATATAAGTTGGATGTCGTTGCTGATAGCTTTAGCCCATTAATGAGGATAAATATCATCTTGGGGTCTCCAACAATCCAGCCACCACAGTCGAAAATCGACGAACATGATTCATTTGAAGATGAGAGTTTGGATGTTCATCCAATGGATTCGGAAGATCATTCAATGGAATTGGAAGGTCCAGTTTTCTTTGAAGAAGCATGAGAAGAGTGCGGATTGGGAGCAAAAACCAACCAAACCTTCTCTGACAGAACTAATTTTCAGCTAAATCAAACATTTAGCAGCAAAAAGAAGCTGAAATTATTGCTGGACGTAGCAGGTGTGAGAAATTCTTTTGATTATGCTACTTTGAAGAGTTGCGGCAAATTTCTCAAGGTGAAATGCATTTGTCCTAGTTGCACGTGGATGTTGCGGGCGAAGAAGTATGAATGCACGGACAGATTCATCATCTATAAATACGTTGGAGATCACAATTGCGGTATCGAATACGCCATGCACAACCATAAAAAAATCATGTCTAAAGTCATTGTATCACTCTGTGTGAACATGTATCACGAAGGAAAGATTCCAGATACTAGTGAGATTCGGATGATCGTTTTCAAGAACTTAAGAAGTAGACCAACCTATTGGAAATATTAGTTGGGGGGTGTGATTGCCAAGAAAATAGTTTGAGGGACAGCAGAGCATGGCTATTCCTGTCTGTCGGCTTTTTCGTACATGATCGACACTCTTAATGTTGGCACTACCTATTCCATCATGGTGAACAAGGTCGATTGTAGGTTTATGTACTACTTTTTAGTGTAGGGCCCTTGCATTAGGGGCTCTCCCACATGAAGAAGGTTATTGCGGTTAATGACACTCATTTATACGGCAAGTACAAGGGCGTGCTGCTAAACACGATTGCACAGGATACGAAGAACTATATTTATTCGATATCCTTTTGCATTGTTGACAAGGAGAATGATGTGTCATAGACGTTCTTCTTTGAGAAGTTGAAGTCTATTATGATCGATGGACCAGTTTATGCCTTATCTCCGATAGGCACAAGAGCATCGCCAACGACATCGCGAAGGCTTACAACCATGCTCATCACGGGTACTGCATGACGTACCTAGGTAAAAATCTCTCGGTAAATCACCTCTGCAGAGAACACCTCTATCTATTCTACAATGCGGCAAAGGCATATTCTCCCGAGGAGTTTAGCGACCATTTTGTGGAATTCAAGAACTATTGTCCCAAGGCAGCTTTTTTTCTCGAGCATGAGCTTGGTTTTGAGAAATGAAGCAGGGCATATTTCTCCGACAACAGGTTTGACGTGATGACCACATATATTGCCAAGTCTGTAAACTCTATTTTGATTGTCGAAAGGGAGTACCCTATGGCATCCATATTCAACTCGATTGCTAAGAGGTTTGGTGATATATTCAGGAAGAGGTGTGCCTACGTCCTCAAATATAAGAATAACAAATTTGTGTCCACCACCGAAAATATCTTAAGGGACAATATGGGTGAGGTCAACTCCTTCTATGTAGAGAACGTAAGCAGGGACGAAAGGTAATTCACAGTGTTCAGCAATAGTTGTACGACCAAAGTCGACCTACTGGAAAGGTCGTGTTCTTGCAGGAAGTTTGTGTTGTTCAAAATACCATGCAATGGCCGCTTTACGATTGAAGCACAGTGATTATTATGATTTCAAAGTCTATGATTACTCTTCGCTCGTGTATAAAGTGGAAGAGTACTTCCTTGCGTATTCAAAATCAATTAATGTTGTCCCTTTGGAGTCCGAATGGCGCGTTCCACAAGAATTGCTAGACGTGAACATCATTTCACCTCTCGTGGTCACCAAGATTGGAATAAAGAAAATAAAATGCGTTAAGGGCATGGGCGAGACTTTCAAGTCGAAGAGGAGAAACAAAAGTTCACTGTGCAAGAGACCCGGGCACAAGAGAACCACTTGTAACAACAACAATTTGTAACAACAACAAATTGTAGTTAGACTTGTATGAATTCGTGTTTTTGTAAGTCATGGCAGTGTATGCATTTTGACAACCCTTTAGTGGTCTGATTAATGCCAGCCTTATCGAGTTTACTCTGTGCCTATTATCGACCTTTTAAGGTATTGCATATATTGTGTGTCAGGTCTATTGCTTGTATTCTTTATTTAACACATAGTTTATTATCGATCACATATAAAGTCTATTAAAAACCCTAAATATTCAAAGGGATAGATGAACATTTGAGCATTTATTACACATCAAAAAAGCTGTTGCATGTTCACTCACACGTTGCGTCGATTGGGTATACGCTACCTCCTCGATTTCCACCGATTCACACACCTACCAACCAATGGGCAGGAAGACCAAAGATTTCTATTTTTGTCTATATAAACACCCATCTACTGTAACCAAAATTCTTCTTCATCAACTCATAAATTAGATTAAATCGACAAGATGTTAAGCATTCCATTGAGACCAAGAAGGAGGGTCCAGCGTAACTACGACCTTCTCCTTCTCCGTAACTACCTAAACCGTCTGTTCTATAGTCTAGGATAGGATAGGGAGCACTGACACCGCGAACTCCGACGGATCACTCAGTTTTTACAAACGATTATAGAGCGGCTCAACATGAACCCCGATGAGATAATCACCCCCACCATCCCCTTAGATTAGTTTTTTATTTCTGTTTTTTTTTGTTTTAAGTTCGTTGCAAGGGGAAGCTTTCATGGTTAGGAATGTTAGTTGAAAGCTTCTTCATTTTATTGTTTTTGCTGTATATATAGTTCTACACCATCCTTGCAATGAAGTATTAATGAAATATGTTTGTTTCCTACATTTGTGTATATTTTAATTTAGAAATTTTTTTCTGGTTTGATTTTTTGCAATCTCTCACGTTAGAAGATGAATCAAACGGTTGTGAGATGTGAAAATTAATTCATATATGATAATGGAAAATTAATTCTTGTTTCCTGCATTTGTCTCCACTTTAATTTTACAATTTTTTTCTTTTTTAAAGTTTTAAAATTTACCCTATTAGAAGATGAACGAAACAGTTGTCAGACATCAAATTAATTCATATATGCAAATGAAAAATGAATCTACTCTATCTGCGATTATGTTGATTTATACAAAATTAAATGTAAAGTCGATGGGGTTTATTATATACGAAGCTCAATATCTATGCTTGAACATATACGTAATCGATGCGTTCAACAATACGGGTCTATCGATTGTGTTCAGTATATTTCATAGACTGTAAGCCTTGTCAATAATAAACCGTATTGGTTTATTGCCTTTAGTAGCATATTTAAAAAAAAGGGAATAGTTAGTTAATTAAAAAATAAATAATTGAATTTTATGCTTTTAAAGGATCTTAAACAAGTCATGTGATCGTATGAGAGTCCACCTAAATTGTAAAAAGGTGATCAAGGATGTGTGAAGATGGACTGCGGATGAACAAATGAATTCGTCACAACATACTTGTGTTTTGGTAAACATTGCCCTAAGGATGTTGGTTGTTCAACCACAACTCACCACCTCATATCTTTGATCATCACTTTCAATTTTTATGGACTCTCATACGATCACATGACTTGTTTAGGCTTATTCGATTGCATAAAATTCAATTACTTATTATTTTATTAAATAATCATTTTCAAAATATGTACTAGTCATGGTCTATAAATATGTGTCCTAGTCTAGTACATCTATTAATGAAGTTGTATAAAATATATGCTAGACTATGTTTAGTTTTGTACTCGACCTGATATAGTCTAGCATAGACTGTAAACTACTTCCACAAATAAATAACTAGACTATGATATTTATTCATAGACTATTACTAGCACATATTTTGAGAAGAATTAATTAATTAATTAATAGAATAATCAATAATTGGATATTATGCAATTAAATGAGCCTAAACAAGTCATGTGATCGTATGAGAGTCCACATAAATAGAAAATGGTGATCAAAGATGTGAGGTGATGAGTTGTGGTTGAAGAAATGAATTCTCCACAACATACTCGTGCTTTAGGTAAACATTGCCCCAAGCATGTTTGTTTTTCATCTACTACCCATCCTCATACATCTTTGATCACCTTATCCAATTTACGTGGACTCTCATACGATCACTTGACTTGTTCAAGCTTCTTTAATTGCATAAAATCTAATTATTTATTATTTTATTGATTAAATAATCCTGCTCAAAATATGTGCTAGTTATAGTCTATGAATATGTAGCATCGTCTAGTGCGGTTATTAGGAATTAGCTCTTAGTATATGCTAGACTGTCTATCTATGTGGTGCATCATCTACCAAAAGCCTGAGAAGGTATCAATTATAAATAAGGTCTACGAAACAAGTCTAGCAGTGAAAAAAATTTAAATGTCAGATTTTTACAACGGTAATAAAGTACACGTCAATTCAACACCCAACGGTAATATCTTACTTTTTGGTTCTATAAAAGAAAGGATATTTTTGTGTTAACATTCTCAATTTTGTTTTTTTTGCTTTAATTTTTGTTAACAACTACAATGTCTCAAGCATCCCAAAAATCAAATGCAAAAGTGTCTTACATATGTCATTGTGGCAATCCAGCTGTTTTTAGGAAGTCGCGCACCTATTGAAATCCAGGTCGAAAATTCTTTAACTGTGCGGTTGAAACGATAATGACAGATGCTCTTTTTTTAAGTGGCTTAACGAAGACTTACCAACGAGCAGCCCATCGACATCAAATTTTTGAGGCACTTCCAAGCTTCATATATTGCAAAGGCTTCAGAAATCTGAACAAAATAGAGATATACTCATGATATTGCTAAGAGAAGCCGAAGAGCAAAGGGATTACTTGAAAGGATCACTAAAAGAAGTCGAAATGGAGAGGGATCAAGTAAAGCAAAGGCTGATTTTGGCCGAGGAAAAAGAGAAAGGCCTAAAAAATTTATTGTATAGTTTATTATTGTTGTTGGCTTTCTGGAAAGGTGTAATAGGGATATAGGAAACTGAATAAATAGATGTATGATTTCTTAAATCAATCGTGGATGTAATCTATAATTAATAGAGAATTATGTCTGTCTTTTATCATCGACCTCTATAAACCATAGTAGTTACTGTAAATATATGAATTACTTAATTAATAGTCTATTAAGTCTATAAATTATAGGGAACAACTTCTACAATGTTTCCAATCAATCACTATAAATTAGGACAATAACTGAATAGGTAACGCAATGCAACCAGCTGTTTAAAGAACAAATCACCAAATTTATGTAATTCAATTATCCATAAAGAACAAATCACTTAAAATACAAATTATTAAGAAAATTGTTTGTTCCAGATACACAAAACTACTTGTTTTCTTGATTGATTTTCGCAACAATGCCCATCACATCCATTTCGTTTTTTTTTCATATTTTTTTCTCCTCTTCTTCAACTTCTTTCTTCTCATTTTCCTTCTCTTCTACTTCTGATGATTTCTTCTCTTCTTCAATGTTTTCAACCTCCTGTTCGGCCACTAATTCTTCTTCAACTACCTTCTCATTTTCTGTCTTTTTCTTCTGATTTCTTTTCACCATCTTCTTTTGTTTTCTCCTCATTTTCTTCTTCTTTTTCAGCTGTCATCTCATCTTTTTCTTCTTCTTCTTCTTTCGCATCTTGTTCATCTGCTGCATTCTCCTGTTCCGTTTCTTCTTCTTTCTTTTCTTCTTTAACTTTTTCATCTGCTGCAGAATGTCCGTCACTGCGACAAGTTCTTCAAGGTTTACTTTATGCCGGCTACGAGGGGGACTATTAAGGCTCACTACATTGTTCTGAAAGGATTACAAAAAATATTCAAGAAAATTAAATTGGAAGAGCAAAAAAAATAATTTATCCGTATCTTGTTGCTTCTGCTTATTCTTCTCGATTCTCCGTAGCCTCTCATCTCTAACAAAAGAAGCAATATCCAATAGACTTCTCTCGAGCAAAGTAACACGCTCATGCAGGTCATCGTTATTAAAAACGTCTAGAGCAGTTTTGAGTCCACTTGAACCAGCATGATCACAAATACGTGCTGGACTTGGAACATAATGGTGGCCACCCAAATCTTCGTCTTCGTTCACGACCTACGCTGATGAAGTCAGAACAGTCACGCCTTTTAGCTGCTCCTTCAACGCATCGATGGATGTATCCTTAAATTTGTTCGTGTATGGCTTAAATGTTCTAATGTATCTCTGCTCCATCTCACAGACAGTAGGGGTAAGGTACGGGTGCACAATCTAAAAAAATAAAAACAAATTACACGGCATTCAGTAATTGTCACGACCCAAATTGAGACCCTGACAGTGACGGGTATCCCAAACCATGAAGGCTGGAGAGCCCTTCTAACTTACAATCACATACACCATTCATATATAAAAAGGAAATGCGGAAATACATAACAAAACGGAATCATGGTCAACTTTTATTTCAAGCTACTCAATATTAAAATGAGTTCATAAAGATCAACAACATCTAACACTAGTCTGCGAAATCTCTACTAACTAAAAATAACCTCTGTCTGAAGATTGGGACAAGGCCCCCAGTCAGACCATAAATCAAAATAAAATAACAATGACTTATACATTAGGCCTTCCGGAATAAGGGAGGTTCACCAATTTCCAATCTCAGACCAATCAATCTACGACTTAGCGGGACCCCAAAATTTTGTCTCAGATCCTAAAATATAGGGGGGTCAATACATATGTACTGGTACGAAGAACAGTCCAAAAACAAAATATGTATTTTTATAAGACATGGGTGAGAGCATTTCATAAATCATATATCATCTTGAAACAGTTGAAAACACATGGGCATAAACTGAATCTTTCAAAATACATTTTGCAAATCATGACTCTACTCTTTATCTTACTTCCGAGCTAGATGGTACACCCTACAAATCTACAATTCCACGGGCTATATGGAATATGCCCTTGACTCGGTGGCCAAGCCCCCAACCTAAGTTTTCTGCAAGGGTTGGAGTATCTACTTATCTACTACGCCACAGGGCCGTTGCCAGCGTACAATTTCCCTTTCGGGTATCATAAATCTATGTCTGCAAATCACAGTTTTGGGCAATGAGTTGTTTGACTCGTGCCTTCTTCGGGTAACCATCTAACTCTCTTAAGCCCAGTTTTAGATTCTTTAAACAATATCTTCTTTGAAAAGTTATTTCTTTCTCAATATTTTTGGGCACATCAAAATACGGTATCATCATACCCAGACTTGCAAGTCATGTCACAACATATTTACTGCCTTTTTTAATTTCAAAAGATGTTTATTGACTATCCAAAAGATCTACCATTTGAACAAAGTTCATATTTCAAAACAGTTGAAAATCATGCACTTCCCTCTTCAACACTTTATCTACGGTGGTCACCTTTCTTATCAAGTTTTAAGCCATTCTCATTGGAAAACATGACCATGTACAAAACAAGTAAAAACAACCTCTCATTTTCTCATAAAACAGTACAATTGTACATATCAATTCGTCAACAGACCCCAGCCTTTAGCAATTCTCAAAATCAATTTACAACATGTAAAACTCGAGGGATTTTCATATTAAAAGAGGGAATTTCAGATCTCATGCTCTCATTTAATTTTACAATTCTATTATCACATGATCACACGAAATTAATTCGAGTTTTAAACACAAATTTAAAATTTCTACAATACTTCATTAAATCATATGATTTCCCATACATATTCATTAAGATCTTGAAACCAATTTCGTATGTATACATATATACTTGTTAAATCAAGTTTAAAAACTGTAAATTGATGCCCATGAGGTTTAGGATAGTCCCACGTACCTTAATTGACGAAGAATTCGTGAAAAGATCAAACCTTTAAACTTGGAAGAGCAAACTCTAGTTGTTTTTCTCCTCTTGTGTTTTAGAAAGATGAACTAGGAATTTAAGAGAGTTAAAACGTTAATAATGGCCCTAATTTCGTCCATAGATGTTTAGGGATGGTTTAGGAATGTAAAAAGACTTGTTTGCCCTTGAAATAACTCAAAATGGAGCTCCTACACCATAAAACATAGGGTTTGTGGAGCAAACCCCATGGAAACCTTAAGGTTTGCGTCGCACAACCTATGGCAAACATTAAAGTTTGTGGCGCATAAGCCATCGCCAAGCCTGGACAGTGTCTTATTCAAACACTTATAACTTTTGACTCCAAAACCAAATTAACAAACGGTTGGAGGCGTTGGAAAGAAAACTCAAAGACCTTTTATTTGATATATAGTAGGCCCTCTAACTCTTCATATTCTAGGAGTAATTGTAGATGTAAGCTGACCCAAGTTGAAACGTCCACTAAAACTTGATCGATACAAAAGATTTCAACTCGTCTTTGAGTTAGGGAATTTTTGTGACCTCAATTCATATTCAAAGGTATTCTCACACTATAGAATTGATCATCACACATATATTATCAAGGAATCATTTGATTCGGGTCTATACGAATTGGAATAATGGTCTAAATTCTAGCCCAAAGGTGCGGGGTGTTCACTAATATAATAATATTATCATCATATCTATCACAATAAGAATAATTTTACCTTTGTGTTGTTTCCTTTGTACTTAAACGGGCCACCTTCTATTATGTTGTCGCACTTCGATGTGTGCCGTCTAAGAAGACGAGAAATGGGCAAAGGAGAATCCAACGACTTATCGGCGTGCCTTCCCAGATGAGGAAAGTACTCATATATCCAAACCTGCAATCAATAGAAGAAGAAGAAAATCTACGGTGTCTATGTATTATTGCATAAATATGTAGGAGTCTATAATAAATCAATAAGATGGTAGATTGAAAGTACCAGAAACGCCCAGGGAAAGCCATATAACATGTACAATGCATTATTCCTCTTGACAAAAGCTTAGTTCTGCTTGGTCAGAGCAGTCTTCTTTGTCAGATAGCTCAAGGTCAGCCCAAAGGACTCTTTTCCCCATGGATACCCCCGAAGAATTCTAACTCAGTCGCCATCTTGATGTGGTTTGAATCCACCTTCTTTGACGGGTCCTTTGCCAGCAGCATCGCGTGCACGAACCAAACCAAAGCACACTTCAACTTTTGTTGATTATTCAGCCTATTAACTTTCATCAGGCTAATCAACTTTGCAGCAGTAACGCTCTTGTTCTTCGTCACCTTAAAATGAAATCTTTCTCCATTTTGGCGGACTTTGTTCATTTTTTATTCACGGGGATATGCTGAACAATTCAGCCCCGTAATCAAAGTAAATTCCTTTAAGCCGAAACAAGTTGGCTTACCGTTCATACAGAACCAAATTTCATGTATTTTTTTCTGATTTTTTATACGTCGCAGCAACATATAATGGACCATCTGTCCATTAAACTAAAAATGTTCTGGGATATGCCTCAAGTGTCCTAAACATGTCTTCTTAAAATCAGAATACAACTTTTGTTCAACAAGAATTTGTCTAAACTCTCGATACACCGTCATTCTTGCTCTTACAAAAATCTTTGCAGGAAAAGAACCTAGATCATCCATCTAAGTTGTTAGGCCGTACGACTCAACGGAGATATCTCTTGCACAAATTGGCAAGGATAGGGGATCCTCCTCCCCGTCTCCGCTATCTCTTCTATTCTCACCTTTCCCGCTATCACTTTCACTTTCTTCTTCGCTTTCCCCCTCGCTTCTACCTTCACTATCCTCAGCATCGTCACTCTCGTGTGCACTACTTTCGTCGTATTCAGAAATATCGACAAGGATTTTTTATTCGATTTCCGACTCTGATTCATCGACTACGAATTTTTTTCTCTTGGAAGTTTTCAAAATTTCTTCAGCTTTTTGCTTCCTACTGCTAGAAGTAGTGGAAGCAGGCCTTTTAACTGCTCTATGAACTCTTCTCACCATTTATGATCTACAGCAAAAAATGAATCTGAAGTGGTCGATTTATCGACCACTTGTCTATTAATAAAAACGAAAAAATACAACAAAAATAAATTTGTAGTGGTCGATCTATCGACCACTGATCTATTAAGAAAAATGAGAAAACGCCTTACATCTAATATGCAAATCAAGTTTCAACTTCACCTTATATTGGCAGTGCAATGCACAACAACAAGAACACTATGGTCCAATTCAGTACAAGAAATTCAAAATCAATAGACAATATAAGTGTAAAAAATTGAAAATTTTCTACTCATTATCCAAAGCAAAACACGATTAAATATGCGGAGTCAACAATATTAATTGAAAACACTCAAATTTTGACTAATTCAACGAAGAACAGTGCAATTTCTTCAAAATCGAAGATCCCCAACGAAAAAAATCATCAAAAAAATTACTAAAATGAATCTAAAACTGATCGGGGAAGAATATTAAACTTACCTGACCAAGAGAAACTGAAAAATTTTGCCTGAGGAATTAAGAATCGTGCAAAAAAAAAAATTTAAAAATATCAAAACTACAATCGGGAGGAGGATTTTGTGAGAGAAATGTAGTTGAAAATATTAAATGATTTTAATGAATATTTGAAAAATTAATAAAAGGGACATGTTGTATTTTATAAAAAATTATATTTTTTTTAAAGTTTTAAAAATATTAAAGAAGTCCATGATCTCACGACCCTGACTCATTTTTGTCCTTTTCATATCCTAACTCTAAAAAATAAATCAAAAAAAAAAAAATTGGTATCTAACCCTCAAAATAAATTTTGAAAGTGGGTAGTTTTCAAAATTGTCTCATGTTTCTGTGGTGGAAGCCGGAGGTTGGTGGAAATTTTCTCTGTAAGTTCATTTATTTCAATTTCTTGTCTTAATCTTCATCTTATTTTCTCCCCAATTCTGTAAACTTGTTACCTCTAAGCTTCACCATCTTCACCACTCTAATTAACCAGCTCATCTCCGACTTATTTTCTATCTGCGATAAGGATTAAGACTGTTGAGTTGGGTGCGAAGAAGGTATTTGATGATGAAATGCGTGTGATTCTTTGAATTTGATGGCTAAGGGTTATTCTCAGAGTGGCATGGGACTTGGATTGTTCAGGCAAATCAAAGAGAAAATCGACTATACAATGTTTATACAATATCGATATATTACATATACACTATATAACTATTTGTGCATCATATAATACATGTTTACACATCATCTATATAATATCAATAAACGTTTATACATTACGTATATGATATCGATACATTATATATATACTACATAACTGTTTATTCAATATCAATACATTACATATACCCTACATAACTATTTATGCAATTTCGACAAATTATATATACACTACATAACTATTTGTACATCATATATACATGTTTAAATATTGTTTATATAATATTGATACATGAAAAAGTTGTGCCAAAAAAGTTTGAAGAAAACTAAAAAAAAGATGTTATTTAGTAAAGAAAAACGCAGCAAAAAAATAACAACAATAAAAAAAAAAACTTATTCTTAAAAATTACTACTGAAAAAAAAAAAAAGAAAAGGAAGAAAATGGTCTAATGACCATTTTAAAGTAACTAGTTTAGGACATGTGTTTTGCACCTATTTATCAAGTTTATCATTAAAAACGTAGATGAAATAACAAAACATTGTAGTGTATATCATTAGATGCCCATTTTTTTGTAAAAAAGGATAAATACTATTGCATTAAACAATATATTTGAGTCGTATAATATGTATTAAAGAAAAAAGTGAAATGTCTTGAAATGATGAATGTTATCCTCTTAAGCCAGCTTAACAAAGGAATAAGTCCATTTTCCCATACCTCACCATTTTGAGTCGTCACGTTTTGCCTCTAATTATTGAAGTTAGTCGATTATCTTCTTTTTTGTGAAATTAATTAGCAGAATATGTTTGATATAAATACAAAATTATAAAAACAATCTATTTATATTTTTTAAAATTACGTCGCTTGAGTTTTATGTGTAATTATAAACTGTTCTTTCGTCATAATTAAGACAATTTGATATCTAGTTAAAGAATTTAATGATAGTGTAAAGAGAAGATTTATATCAAATATTTTATATGTCCTAATTCATGTAATCATATTTCACTGGACATTAAAATTTAAGGAAAGATAAATAAATTATAAATTTATCTCGTATAAGATTCAATTTTAAATGGTATACTTGGTCAACCAATGAATTATTTCTATAATCAATACATCTTGATAACATATCAATATATTAAAGTGGCAAAGCTTCTATGTAAAAGTTAAACAATAATTTCTCATAAAATAATAACCAACTGTTACATCATTACTAACAAAGAAGAGTTAAAAATAAAAGGAAAAAAAAAAAGCATAAAATTCTCCCTAAATTTGTCGTCATGACTTACTTTACCACTTTAACTTTATAGGCAATTATTTACCCCTTAAATAACTTTCGTGTAAATTATATACTACCCCAAAAATGTAATACCATTCTCACAATGAAGAGTGTATTACACTCGCGCCACGTCATTACTATGTCAGCGTCACATCGTTGCCACATCAGATTCATATAAAAAATTATTTAAAAAATAATTTCACTAATATATATTTTATATAGTTAAAAAAATATACCCCCCCCCCCCTCCTCCCCTTTTCTTCTTTAGAAGACCCATCCCTTTATAATCTTCAAATTAAACCACCACCACCTCAACCCGCCGCCAGCCACCCACTCTTCATTTCTTCTTCTAACTTCTATTAATACTTCTTAGTCTTTAATTATTTATTTATTTTTTTATTAATTACCTCTCTTTTCTCTAACCTTCATTAACACTTCACTAATTTTCGCTACTTTTAATTTCTCTTTTTATAGCATTTTTTTTAAGAAAAAAGATGGTATTCTAAATTGAATAATTAAAAATTATAATAAAAAAAAAATTGAAGCAACATGAAGGTTTTTTCTTTAGGTAACGATAGGGATTTGAAAAAAAGAAAGAAAGAGAAATGAGAGGATTCGAAGAGGAAGGAAGGGGGTGAAAGTTTGTAGAAGATGAAGGGAGGGAGCTGGGGTTTGAAGGAGAAGAGAGGGAGGGCGGAGAGGAAGGGGGAGGGTCGGAGAAGATGAAAGGGGGTGGGTTTGAAGAAAATGAAAGGGGTGGGAGTATTGAAGAAGATGAAAAGGGGGTAGGGGTGTTTTTATTTATTATTTTTATTTTATTATATATAATTTAAATAATTAAAATATTCCACCCGCACCATTTTTTTAAAAAATAAGCTTTATTTTTTTTAATCTTTTTGCCACGTCAGTCATTAAAGGGGTAATATAATTCACGCTAAAATTATTTAGGGAGTAAATAATTGTCTGTCAAGTGAAAATGCTAAAATAAGTTGTGATGACAAGTTAGAAAATAGTTATATTTTTTCCCAAAATAAAATAAAGATTCAAACTTTACAAAGTCACAAGCATACATGATTTGATTGAAGGCCACAAACATATTTTACTCAATTTAAACTACAATACTCAAAATATCAAAAATTGAACACAAGAAAAATGTTGGACAAATAAAAAGTACGTTAAAAAAATGTAATTGAAGAACTTCAAAATTCAACCACTAAAAAAGAATAACATACATAATACGATTTAATTTAAATTTAAAATTGACTTTCGAAGATCTAAAGCTCATAGAACAATTAAATTCAAGATTCATAATTAATTCAAAGGCTATACAAATTTATAATATAAAATCAGTTTATTTTAACTCATATCATGTTGGAATAGTAGTACACAATATAATTTGGATCAAACCTCAATTCAGCGCTATCCTTCAACAGTGAGTGGGGCAAAATCATTTCGAAACATGCTAAACATCATCCTCTTTCGGTCATTCTCCTCTTAATTCCTCCTTGCATCTATCACGTTCCAACATGGATATTGAAAGTGTATTGTTGTGAAAAAAAATCTTCCATTATAAAAATCGAAAATCTTTCCCCTAGAAAAGAAATTACGTCAATGTGATAGCATATAATATTGTATTCAAAATTGTTAAACATGTCTAAACATTAAATATAATCAATCTACTCTAATTACTTAGATAGTATATGTACATATAGTATAGAAATATGCAACGTATTATGATGTTTTGGTTGCTCAGTCTTCTTGTTGCTATCGACGTCACTCTTGAAAGTTCAACATATCATTATTTGGCTAAATTTAAACATATGTTACATAAAATACAATATAATGTTTCAATTTTTCGGTAGGTAATTAATTCTCTGATTTGAATATAGACAGGTGTTGTCCATATACTTGTGGGCTAAACATGACAGGTTGACAAAACGAAATGATTTAATCAGGAGTATAAAAATAATTCTACATAATATTAAGAGGATATTTAAAAATTCACGTATCCTAATTCGAATTGACAAGTATTATTTTTTATTTTAATATTCTTGAACAGTAGAAATTGTTGACATCAAAGTACGTACACAAAATCGAAAAAGTAATGTTCACGTGCATATGGGTACTAATTTAATACGCATACTTTGTACGTGTGTTAAATTATTTAAAAGTTTATTTCTATTACATATTATAAATATTATACAGAGGAAACTGACCAAAGTAATGAAAAAAAAAACTATTGAAGAAAGAAACCAACTTGACTTAGATTATGACCATCTTTATATTAATGCATAATAACAAAATTTATTATTATTATTATTTAAACGACTATAACACATCTCCTTATATGAAGATTTTGCTCTAAAATTTATCATTGATTCAACTCATCAAGATTATTCAATTATTCAAAACAGGTATTTACAAAAAATAATAAATTCATCAAAGTTAACCTAACTTATCAATTCAAAGCTTTAAAGTAAAGAAACGCAAACTTGCATACTCTTGAGTGATATAAGAAACTTCAACTCCAATTCTCTACTTCTATTTTAAATAAAATAACAAACAATTCAGTATCAAAATAAATCAAATCACAAAAAACAACAATACAAATATAATACAATTTCACAAGTAGAGTCTGTGATACTTATAATTGTACTTAGTTTATGAAATATAGAGATGTTATGTTGATGTATCTTACCTAGATAACCCAATAGGAATCATCTCCTAATTATATTTACAAATTCATAAGTCTCAAATCAATAATGATGGTGTGGAATGATTGAGGTACCTTCACCCTTTAATCAAATGCCTCTAATTTTTCAACTTCAATGCAACAAAAGAGTTTTTTATACACAACACTGATTGAACATAAAAAGACATCTAAAATTAATTTACCATTAAAATTGTATTCATCAATTATGTTGATATTATCATCATTATTCGTCTTCAAGATACCTATAAAATCTATGCAAAAATAAATCAAACATTACAATATAATTTTTGAAAGGAAAAACATTCTAAATCAAACAATCAAGAGCATAAAATCAAAAATAAAATATGTTCAACAAAAGCACCTAATAGATATAAATGGACTAAGAATTACAGATGAAATAAAATTGAACATATTACACGCATGAATTTTTTAATCAACTTTTTATTATTTTCCAAGTTTAGATAGCATCTTCTATGGTAATTCTTATTTAATTTTTTTACCACATATTTTAAGACTCTTTAATTATTACCTCCAAATGTGTTTATTTTATCATATATTTTAGTCTTTAATTTTTAAAATACAATTTTATGGGTTATATAAGGAAAAATCTCTAAAATTTTATATTGTTTACCTTTCTTGTTTTCTTTTTATTCCTTTTACGTATGATTTTTTTTTTCCTTCTCCTTGTTTGATTTCTTCTTTTTTCCTTTTCTTTGTATGATTTGCGTTTTTTGTTACTCGAATTTCTATTTCTTTTTCTTATAATTTTAGTTAATTTCAAATTATTAAATATAAAATAAAAGTAAAAAGATAATTTTGTCTAAAGTAGAGATTTTTAATGAAGAGCAAAAAGTTCAAATCATTTGTGTGTGTGTATATATAGCTCCAGTAATTAATACTCCCTCCCTCCCAAATTACCCGTCCCAAATTTCCTAATTTTATTTCTCATTCTACTTGTCCTTTTTCATTAATAAAAAAAGAGACAATTTTTTTTTTCATGTTTTACCATTTGCATTAATTACTTTTTATTCAAATTAAAATGTAAACATCATTTAATAGGGCACTATGGTAAATTAGTCATGTTATTAATTATTTTTCTTAATCAATGTACCATCTCAATTTTGAACGTAGGGAGTACTTACCTTTTCATTATATTTTGGAATATGATAATTAAAGTTGTTTCTGCGAAATCGTTTGAATTTATCATTATGTTGCATGAACAACAACAATAAAATTTATAAAGAAGTAAACATATAATTTATACTTTACACAAGAATAACGCAGTGGACTTATAGACTGATCTCCATTCGCTCATCCTCAACCTCCAAAAAATTTCTCCAAGCTTTTTTTCAAGGTCTACAAAATATATATATATATATATGATTATATCAATTATTTAATTAAATTTATGGCAAAACAACAAATAAAAACATCAAAATTCTGTCACCGTAATAAAATAACATGTATCATGTATGGATTCGAAATAAACTTACAATAGATCACAAAAGTTAAAACAAAAATTTCTCAATTCAAACATAACATTCCCGAATCCTGATCAGATAATGAATTCTCCTCTTACCAAATATTTGAAAACTCTCAAAACTTTTAAAAATTATTTTCCTTTTCTAGTATATATATAATTAGAGATTTTTTAATTTATAAAATTATAATGTTAATTAATAATAATTTGAGGAAAATAATAAGAAGATGTTTTTTTTTTCTATTGTGCAGTCTTTTATCTTTTGATGAAGGATAAAAAGTTTGAATAAATTTCTGTACTTTTAATAAATTGAAGATAAATAAAACCTTAATTATTATTTTTTAGACTATTTACTTTTTTATATATATCAAATTTTCCCTTAAAAATTTGCAGACAAGTTGCATCTTGATGAGAAGTGGCTCGATATTGCTTGCTCTGATTAGGCTGATAGCTTCAGTCTAGTTACCCACAAGCTCACGTGAATTGTAAAAGCAATTTTTTTTTCTAAAAGAAACATCTATAGTCTTTTATCAAAGTAAAAGTCAAAATATATATAATGTATAAAATTTTGATATAAATTAATATTTATTTTTATATATAATTAACAAATATAATTATTTTGATCGACCGATCAAATATTTAACTTTCCATTTTCGTTGGGGTATAATACTGCCAACGAATGGTTAAAACTTTAAGAGAATACATCTATCTACCCTGTTCCACTCTACAATGTTAATTTTTAGTTATTGGTTACTTAAGTGAATTTAGGGTATATTAGAAAATTAGAACGAATACTCCCTCACACAAACATAACATGGCTCCAGAGCAAGATTAGTAAAATATATGTTTTAGCCCATTAAAATTTTAAGCATCCAAAAATTTTAATAGTAAATTTTATGATTTTAACTCCACTTGAAATAATAATGAAGATTGTGAAATACGTTTAAAATTATTATCTAAAAAAGGAAATAATAAAAAAAGAAAACCAATCTTATTTTTATCAGAAATATTTTACAACTTTGAATTAAACAACTCAAACTTCATATTAATAAATAAAGTTTTAACAACAACATCTATTTTAATGTATTGCAAATAAATATCTAATATTTTATTCACTAAAATTAATCTTTACTTTTATTAATAATCATATTAATATGTGAAGCTAAAGGTTACGTGTTTTTTAAAAATACTATATCAAAGCAACTAATATGTAAGAATAAAAAAATTACTTTAAATTATTATAATATGGCCAATTATATGTATGTATATATATTTAAATCCTCTTATTAAAATTTAACTTTTTAACTCATCAATTTTGCAAAGTCCTTCAATCACTCCTACGGCCTCATCAACAACCAGCCGTAAGTTTCATATTATGTCATGAAATAGTTATCTTATTTTGTGATAACTATTTAGGAAACTTAATAAAATAACATGGTAAGTTCTTTGAACTAATGGCCCAGTAGATTTTAGGGACCGCGGAGGAGAAACAAACAGCTTTCCGTTAACATGCCTATTTTTTTTATTTGTTTCATTAGCTATTTTTTTCGTAATTTTATTATATTATCTCTAATTAACTATTATAAGTTATTTATATATTAAAAAATTAATTATATTTAATAAAAAAATAAAATAGATATTTTTCAGATGCTTCACCCATAATTTAACTATACCACCCATAGTTAATTATTATAAGTCATCCAAATACTAAAAAATTAATATTAAAAAATTATTATAAAGTCATCTAAGTATTAAAAAATTAATAATACCTAATGTTAAATTTATTTGACGTTTTATATGAGACCCATTTAATTTTTTTTCATAAGTATTTTTTGCATAGTAATTTTGTTATATCACTTTTAATTAGTTATTATAAGTCATTTAAGACATGTCTACTTCGTTGTTTCAATCGCGATTTTACTATGTCACTCCTAATTAATTAGTATGACCATTTAAGCATTGTGTCACTTAAATTGAGACTTGAGTAATTATTTTCTTTAAAAGGAAAAAAGAAAAACAAAAAAAAAAAATTGAAATGAATAAATAAATAAATCTTATCACTTCTAATTAGTTATTATAAGTCATTTAAGATATGTCTGCTCCGTTGTTTCAATCGTAATTTTACTATGTCACTCCTAATTAATTATTATGACTATTTAAGCATTGTGTTGCTTAAATTGAGACGTGAGTAACTATTTTCTTAAAAAAAAAAAATCTTTTTAAAATGAATAAATAAATAAATCTTATAATTTAATTATTGTTCATATATGTGTATTGTGTATTTCTTAAAATAAGATGGTAATTTCTTTTATGTCACGACCCAAACTATTGGACCATGCGGGCACCTACGCTATTCTAAGTATTTAGGAGAACCCTTACTACCCAACTAAAAGTATGTGGAAGACTTCTTTTTTTAAGGAAATACTGGATTAAATTTAATAACATAAACTAAATATTAATAAGCCAACTTTTTCAAAAACTTCTTTCCCAAGACTTGACCAGACATATACAAGAGCTATCTACTACAATATAAAGTGAAATAAAATAATAATACAAAGACTCTAACATCTGCCAGGATAAAAGTGCAGAAGTTAGTGTTGAATATCGTCATCCATCTAGTAACTGCAAACTAAAATGCATTCAGTCTACACCCCGAGAAGGAATGTAGATGAGTAGGGACAGTACAACCACACGTACTGGTATTCATCATAGGCCGACTGTTTTAGTCCACATAATCATAAAATAGAATTAAGAAAAATAAATCATGACATCTTGAATGGAATATAATTCAACTAAGGCTGTAATAACATTAATACTTTACCAATATAACTTACATCATCTAACTATTCCAATTCCATCAATATTGTATTCACTACTAACATACTCTAGCCTCATAAATTCACACCATCAACCATAATCCAACGCTAATACATCACTATTCCTCATTATTTACCTTATTTTTTTCATTACTCATATTCACTGGAACAAACTCGTAATCATAAACAACCCACACTAAATTCTCGGGCTAATAACCAAATGCTCTTTTATAATATTAAATTGAATAAATCCTAGGAGATGATTTGATTTTTGGGTTTGTTAAAAACCCTAGGTTTCTAGAGAATTCTTGAAAGAATTTTGAAGAGAAATGGAGAGAAAATGATCTTTTCTTCTCTGCACACACACACACACATACACACACACACACACATATATATATAAGGCCACAAGGAGCGAAAAATGACCAAGATGCCCTTTTGAAAAATGCTTAAATTTATTGATCGAGGCCTGTAACGGTTGATCTGACGGTCCACCAAGTCGTCTGTCACTCGAACACCAAAACTGGAACGTTCTGCCTCGACGTGACGGTTGACCTGACGGTCCGTCAGAAAAGTGACGGTCCACCAAGTCGTCCGTCACTTGGGGGCCAGAAATGAGACATTCTGTCTCAATCTGACGGACACCTTAACGGTCCGTCAACTTTGTGACAGTCCACCACTTTGACCATCACACGACATCCCAAAAAGGGAGCTACTGCCTTGGCTTGACGGGACACTTGACGGTCCACCAAGGACCTGACGGTTCACCATGAAATTGGTATCGATGGAAAGCTTATTCAATGCTCTACATTACAAAAAGTTGAAATTAGAGAAATACAACATGGTTTAAACATCAATCACTTTGGAAGTCATACATATCCATTCAAAAAGACAGATTTAGACTTAAGGAATGATCGGGGTATTACAGATTAAAATACTTATAAATAAAGCAAGTCAACCAAGCCACATAACCATCAAGAGTATCAACCATACTGTACACATCCACAGACTCAACACAAATATGTATACACATGTTATGAGACTTATTTTTGCCCAAATAGTCATGACCTGCAGGGAACAATCTATGTTCATGTACCGTATCGGTGCGGTACCTGATCCAACATATAGATATCCGGACCGGCGTGGTACCTGATCCTACATATACATATCCGTACCGGTGTGGTACCCTATCCAACATATACATATTCGTACCGGCGTGGTACCCGATCCAACATATACATACACGTACCGGCGTGGTACCCGATCAACCATAAACAAGTATTATCAATATCAAATTTACACAACCTCACAACATACAACAATGTACCAAGTTTACAAGTACACTTAAAAGTCATAAGAAAATTTCATCAAGTAAATTTTCAACAATTATTTATACACGCATCAACAATCCAAGCATCAACAATTTCAAGCATGTCTGAATATCAATTAACAAGTATTCATAGCATTACTTTAAGAAGTTATCATTATCAAACAAGCCACTCATAGGCACAATTCAATAAACCATCATTATCACCAATTTAGCCTCTCATGGGCATCCAATAGATATAGTATTTTTATCAATATCAAAACAAGAATATCATAAAATAAATCACAATTTAATACTTACACATACAAATCACTGTTGGAGCCTTAATTACTCATTAATTATTAAAAATATCTTTATCTTCTTAAATACCGCAACTTGGGTTCTAACATCACCACCTATAACTAGCACATTCACGTGTATCATTATCCTTTAGCTCTTTCCACATAATACAATCATCACAGTAATTCAAGTCATCTATCCCTTAGATATTATTATGCTCACCAATATTCGATCTTAGCATAATTTTTCTCATCATATTATTGCACAATACATACAACCTAATACCATTAAAACTCAACTATGTTCATCACTAGAACAACTAAAAAAAAATATCATGTTCATATACTACTTTTACAACAATCTCCTTTCGGGCACATAACATATAATATCATAAATATCACATAATCAATCAATAATATAGTTTTGAAATTAAAGTTAAGTACTCGTGTCTTTATCCACCTCAACTCCATGCCTGCAGGCCTAGACATGTTTTTTCCCATCAATTCTAAATTATGAAAATATAAAATAACACAATCTTCTGCTCATTAAACCTAGCCTATCTGGACGCTAAACTTTTGGAAGAAACAAACTGCAACAAAGATGCTCTTTCCTATTCTTTATGCCTTGGAATAATCAATCATCTAAAAATCAAGCAATTATAAGAGTAATTAAATTATAAGAGTAATTAATAATTACTCTTCAAACAAATATCTTGGGAATTCAAACCTACTAATTCTACCTTTAATTCAAGGTCTATATCATTCCCCAAATTCAATTAATCATTAATTAGCTCTTTCAAGCTTAACCCATCTCCATTAATAGAGTTTTTATGCTAAAGGTCTCATCTTTATGGAATTCAAGGTTCCTAACCATCAAAATCCATAATCTCGTTTATGAAATTCATGTTAGGAATCTTTAATTTATAGATTAGGATCAACTCTAGGTCATACTAAAACACCCATGAGTATTCCTCAAAAGAATTCCACTATTAAAGGTCTTTTTAAGGATTTCAAGATGTCAAGGGATTAAAAGACGAAGAAAATAATGGAAAAACTAACCCCAACGAAGGAATTTCACCTTAAGCATTAAACATCACCTCTCTAGGGTTGGGAAATGAAATTTGAGGCTTTTAGACTTAAAATATGGCTGAAGCTGATTTAAATACCTTCAGAATTTTCGCTACAGCGAAATTTCGTTTCAACTCGAACAGTGCTCAGTAAAACAGCCATAACTTTTTACTCCGAATTCGGATTGAGGAACGGTTTATTGAGTTGGAAACAGGACTCAGAGATCTTTAATTTGATAGGTATTGGGACCCATAACTCCTTATATTCTATGAGATATGATCGTTTGAAATTGACCCTAATAGAAACCCATATCGAAACTGTATCGGGAAGAAAGTTTTATACTTAACTTTGTGTTAGGGATATTGTACAACTTAATTCACACCTAAACAACTTTCAAACTAAATTATTGATATTAACACTCATGAATAATTAAATTCATCGAGCTTGAATCTATCTAGACACATCCGAAGGTTAGAATCTTCGTCGAAAAAATTCAAGGTGACATAATAAATAAAATATTGGATATTTTGAAATATGAATTTTTTATGAATAATTTAGTAACGACGAAATGGTTCGTACATTTTAACAGGTAGCCATAGATGTTTATATATGTGGATTGTGTATTCCTTTTTTTTTTTTTTTCTTTTTAGTCACCTTAGTCTTTGTCATCTTCATGATTTTTTGTACTATATTTTATGGCTGTGAAACTTTCTAGACAATCTTAAAATTAGGATTAAGTGATGTTAGCTAGAGGATGTGTTATCCAATAATAAGTTTAAGAGTAATCAACAATGAATTTCTAGTATGTATATGCAACACACAAAATTTTAAATCACTCTGCCTTTGTTATTTAAACTACGTTTATCAAATGCGGGTAAAATTACTAAGCAGTCTTCACACATTTGCATTCCCACTGCAGATTTCTATTTTCAATATTTAATACTTACTTTAAAATCTCAACTAATTTGAATATATACTATATGATTAATATCCATTAAAAGAAAAGCACAGCAAAACTCAAATTCGAAATCTCCGCATCATTCCTAATTCCAATTCTGATGTCACTTTTTCACTTTCATGTACAATGCAGCCTAGAAGGGGCCGTCCTTGATATAATATGTGAATAGTTTATTTTATTTTTTCGTAAAGCCAAAGTTCTCAAATGGATCTCTACTTTAATTTTTGCCATGTAAACAAATGTTAGCATAGCTTCCAGCTATTTCGTCATTAGCAAAGTTATATTCTCATTGTATATTATCTTATTTTTATGGAGGACTACTTCCATTCGTTTAGTCATTAGATATGAATTAAGAATATAAATTTGTCAACATATGTTTATGACAGCATCATTTGAAGTGCTGAAAACTGATAGCAGCCTAGGTTATAATGTATCATGTGGAACAGAATAAAGTAGACTAAAGTTACAAAATAAATTCGATTTATCTTTTTCAACTTATTGAAGTTGAATCATCCTAGAACATATGACCGTTTTGATTCCGTAATTGAACGGGCTAAATCAATGATTAAACTATGTTAGTTTGAAATTCAAAACTGCTTAGCAGCATGCTGAAGCATGCCTAGTTAGCCCCAAATTAACGCAACAAAAAAAGAAGAAGGGGGGAAAGGTAAGAAAACTAGAAAGGGAATTGGAAGAACAAACAAGGTAAATTATTCCCAATCATTTTTGATTGAGAGTATTTTATCTTTCAAAATAAATTTTCTTAACATGGATCTTAAGTTATTTGATACTCAAAAGGAGATAGCAAATAAAGGGTGCAAACAAAAAAAAAAAAAGGAGTAGGATAAAGTCAATTTAATGTGGCTCTAGAGTTCTCTTTTTACTCGATGGTCGGTTGATTGGTACATATATTGAAATTTTATTAAATTTAATTTCACGCATTTTAGAACATATTTTTAGGAGTGATGCTCTACATAAGAAGTTATATAATTTAAACTGAGATTTTTAATCGAAAGAAGAAGAATCTCAACTATTTCACTATAATTTAGGGGTGTACAAAAATTAAATTGATCGATAAATTGAATCGATAAAAATGATATTGGTTTATTATTATTGGGTTATTGCGTTAACGGATTTTTAATGATTTTATAAAAAAATTATTGGGTCATTGGTTCGGTTCGATTTTTTCTTATTTTAATTTCTACCAATTAACAAACCTACTATTTCAATTATACAAACTCTTAATTTCTCCTAACAACATTTAGTTGAAGTTTGAATATTCTTGTAAATTAAAACACATCATATAAGATTTTTGTTTGCAACTAAGATTTAGTTTTTTTCATGCTAGTTGCTACTATTTCTATTTTATGAGTATTTTCTTATTGGTTAAATCGAAAATTGAACCGTTAAGGACTAAAAATCGAAAATTGATAATTTCTTTTTATAAATTTGGCTATTGATTTAACATATTTAAAAATTAAAAATTAATAAATCAAATCGATAATATATAAAACCGAATCAAATCGACCGATGCACACTCCTACTACAATCCATATTAATAACACGACTACAGCCTTATTATTAAAGTCAGATGGTCATAAGTCGATCGCTGCAAGCAAGGATAAAACAATAAGAGATGGGATCAGATCAAAATGGGTAAATAGCAAACATAATCATGCTTAATTAATCAATATTTATACTTATGTCAATTTATTAGTATGTCAAAATGGAGTTAATTTTTTGTCCAAATAGTTTAAAAGTCCGTTTGGAATTACTGTTAGAAAATTACTTAATTGAAAAATACTTTCATGAAATAGCTTTTTATGCATTAAAAATAATAATTTGTTTTTTACAAATTTATTTAAAAAGTGCTTTTGTTAAACAGATTATTTTTGGATAATTTTTTTTTCAAGAAGTATTTTTAAGAAACAAATGATCAAAAAGGATATGTATCAATAGCTTTTACTATTAAAATTATTTTATTGAAAAAAATTATTTTAAATATCTATTATAATATTTTTAATTATTATTTATCTAAAATTAAATACTTTAAAAAAAAATTATAAATGGTGCCAAAATATCATTTGATCTTGTACCATGATATTTTTGTGATGAAAAAAATAACTTTCCAAAAATATAATGGTTAATGAGGTCACGGCACGTGACAATCACCAGAACTTCATCCCCCTATATAAGGCCAGCCAATTACATAGCCGTAATAACCGAGCTGTGCTACTTGCAGAGTTCATTGGGTCCCCATTTTTTTTTTCTCTGTTCCTCAATGCCCCCACTGCCTACTTCGGAAATTTCCCCTGCTTTCCATTCATGCAAAAACAGTACTTATAACAAAAACACCGGGCCCCTTGCTTATGGTTTTTGTAAAACCGACATCCCATAAATTAGCGTGGCTTATCTCCAACTCCTGAACTTACACAAAACTTGCTATTTATCCCCTTTCTATTTAGCTGAAAAAGAAACTAAATTTTTTCTACTCAACCATTTTTTTGTCTACTTGAATCGAATATTTGAAATACCAGCAAATATTTATTGTACTAATAAGTCACATAATATCCTCAGAATTTCCTTTCTATCAGCGTTACGCTGTTGGGATACTTGGAAATAAGCTAAAAAGCGAGTAATGGACCTGATCCCAGGGCTACCTAATGACATAGCTATTGAATGTCTCATACGTCTTCCTGTTGAACAATTCTCTAAAGCAGCTTCAGTAAGCAAAAATTGGAAACACGAGATTACACTGCCGGAGTTTCGACGCCGGCGAAAAAATTCCGGGTTTACCCGACCCGTTTTGGTCATGGCCCAATCCATGGTTGCTGCTGTGAACAAGCCTCGGGGCGAAACTGCTCTTTCGTCTACCCAGGTTTACCGTCTCTCGGTATTTGACCCGGAAAATGACTCCTGGTATGATTTACCACCAATACCAGAGTTGATTGATGGGTTGCCGAGGTTTTGCCGGGTCGTTGGAGTCGGGTCGGATTTAGTAGTGATTGGCGGGTGTGACCCGGATACTTGGCGGGTCATGGACTGCGTGTTTATTTACAATTTCATATCCGGGTCATGGCGTCGTGGGTCGGATATGCCAGGTCAGCAAAGGTTGTTCTTCGGGTGCGCGTCGGATTCTGACAACATGATCCTCGTCGCAGGTGGACATGACGAGGAAAAGAATGCGTTGAATTCAGTTATTTCATACGACGTCGTGAAAGACGAATGGGTTACACTTCCGGACATGGAAATGGAGAGGGACGAATGTAAGGTTGTATTTCACAAAGGCAAATTCCACGTCATCGGCGGTTATCCTACGTGGACGCAAGGTCAATTTGAGAAACATGCTGACGTGTTCGACTTCGCCACGTGGCAGTGGCATCTGGAAGATGACTTCTTGGGAGCTATCAACATTTCTCCTCATACTTGCATTGAAGGTGATGATGGGAAATTATACATGTGCCGAGACAGTGATGTGGCCGTGAAGGATGATGCCACGTGGGAAATGGTGGAAAGATTGCCAGATGGGATTACCAGCGTGGCGTATTTGACAGCGTGTCAAGGGAAGTTGATATTGGTTGGATATGGTCAATTTGATGAAGGGTATAGTTTTTGTGCTTTGGATGTGAGGAGTGATGGTAAGTTGAAAAAATGGACAAAGTTAGAGACTCCTGATGAATATTGTGGTCATGTTCAATATGGTTGTTGCTTGGAGATGTGATGTTCTGAAAGGCAATAATTAACAAAATCTGTACTTAGGTTTAAGAATGAGAGTGGTTTTTTTCCTTTTCCTAAGATACTCAACTAGTCTAGGTATTGATTGCTCTTATCTTTGGCATGTTCAGTTGTGTGTTGTGATTCAATTTTTGACACAGTACTACTTGGGGAAAAGCCAGTAATGCCTTGCCTTTCTACCTGCATACTCCCCCCACTCTCCCCCTCTGCATTCGGTATTTAAAGTCTAATTAAATTTGAATTCGCACATTGTAGTGTTCATTTCTAGAGGCAAAACTCCCTACATAATTTTCTTTTTCATTTTTTGATTTTTTTGAATTCGAAACCTTTGATTAAAGATAAAAATATCACAACCATCTCACTACAATTCATGTAATTACAACTGGCATATTGTCATCCCACTACAATCATGGTTAGAGATCTACTCCCTTCGTCTCGTTTTAAATTATCTTGGGTATACTACCTATAAAAATCGATTATAAAATGCGTGAATTCAAATCAATTGAACCCAACCCACTAGCAGTAATCAAGACACCGGGTGAGAAATCAGAAAGATTTTGTGGCATGATTGCTCTTATTTTTGGCATGTACAATTGTGTATTATGAATCAAGTTGTGACAAAGTACTGCTTGCGCGAAAGCCTAGTATTGACCTACCGAGTACTGCCTACGTATTGCCATTCAACTCCGGTCGATCATGGTTAGAGATTTACTTTTATATTACTCTTTGACTAATTGAATGGAGAACTACTAGAAAAATATTTGTGTTTGTAGAATCAAATTAATTAACATTTTGTCGGGCACCACATAATTTTTAATTAAAAATCTCATGTTTGAACTGTTGTAATATAATATTTTCCAGTAGGAAGTGCTTTCTTGCCAACCTAGTCAATCAAATCATCAAAGCCAATACAGGACACCGGCTGTAAAAAGATTTTAAAAAATCCTTATGATCAGGGTTCTTTCTAATTTCTATGATATTGGCTGAGTTATCGTTCCGTTGCAAAAATCAATTTCATAATATTAATATGTAGTAAATCTAAAGTTGAATAATTATCCATGAAAACATTAGAAAATAATGTAAGAAGATATAGAATCACAAAATAAATACTAATCAAGTTGAAAAATGGATGGTTTATCGTGGAACGATGATATCACTGACTAATGCTTGGATTTGTTTAATTAAACAATTTATTTGTATTAACTAATATTCATTACATTAGTTGACTTTTTACTCAAATTAGCAAATCAACTTGCTAAGACGATTCCTTCTTCCATCCTCTTCTTCTTGACAAATCAACATCAAGTATTAATGAGAAAGAAATTATTATTAATATTAATATAAAGGAAATAATCGAGTATTTAGAAGTTAGGGCTGGTTTCTCTCATGATTTAAATGTGTGATATATCAATTATAATTAATATTTAGCATATACTCTATGTATATATCAAATTAATTTATTGGGGATTGACAGTATTTTGATTAACCGAAATCAATTAATCAACTGTCCTAGTGGCAGTGAATATACTTCATGTATCTCAAATTATTTATCGTGTTTCTCTTTTACATGTCTCTTAAAAAATATTAATTAAAATTTTTGACTATTTTACTCTTATTTATATCTTAAAGATAAATTATCCACATTTAGTGATGTTAGGCAGAAGTGTGGCGAGCTACCTATGTTTTGTTGTCTCTTAGATTAAATCAAGTCATAATCTAGTCTACCACACAAATATCAAATTATTCACTTGTTAAATAATAATAAAAAAGTTCAAGGTCTATGCATTAATAGCAACAACATATCCAGTTTATTTCCACATGGTGGGGTTTGGAAAGAATAGAGTATACGCAGATCATATCACTACCTCGGATAAAGTAGAGAGGCTGTTTTCGATAGACCCCCGGCTTAGAACCGATAACAGACTAACAAACACAAAATCTAAGTTCAAAATAAACTAACACCGCTAGCCACAAGATAATACTGCAACCACAAGATAAAATAAGAACTATCTAACCGAAATCAAAGACATCACATAACACCACGAATAAAAACTACAGACACAAAAGAACGCATCCTTAATGTCACCGATGTAGTCCCACCCCCAACCCTCTACCCTAATCTGCGTCCTCCACCCCTTCCTATCAAGGGTCATGTCCTCCATAAGTCGTAACTGCTCCATATTATGCCTAATTACCTACCTCCAATACTTCTTCGGTCTACCTCTATCCCGCCTAAAACCATCTATAGCTAGTGCCTCACACCTCCGCACTGGAGCATCTGTGCCCCTCCTCATCACGTGCCCGAACCAACGCAATCTCACTTCTCGCATCTTATCTCCACCGAAGCAACTCCCACATTCTCTCGAATAATCTCATTCCTCACCTTATTTTTCCTAATAATTTCACACATCCATCGCAACATTCGCATGCATCTCAGCCACCTTCAAGGTAGAGAATATTTATTCAATTAAGTCACTTAAAGTAATATTTACGTGTAAAACTAAATAAATTTATAACGGATTACAAAATCATTCGACCCCAAAAACTTTGTGAGGCTTTCTAGATATTTATAGAGTGATAACTGATTTAACAGCACTAAAAGTGGGCAAAGAATAATTGAATGAGATGGCAAATGCCAATTGCCCTCTTGCTCTTGTATTTCGATTTTTATTTATCAACTAACTAAAAAAACTGTCTCATTTAACATGTGAACATATTCATTTCAGATCAATATGGGTTGTGGTGCAGTGGATGAGGCTGCTCCATCCTTAATCGGAGGTCGAGGATTCGATCTTGGGTACAGAAAAAACTCTATTGAGAGCGCTGTCACCTTAATGGGCCCTGCAATATGCGATTCGAATTTGGTTGGGCTCCAATACGAACATCGAAGACCGAATAGAAAATAAAAAAAAAAAAGAATACATTCATTTCAGCAATTGAACCCTACATTTTGCCATTATGGCTAGGATAGACTATAGTGGTTAGCCATCGTGAGAAGAAAAAAGTAGTATTACTATTAGATATTACTCCCTCCATTTCATACTAAATAGTAAATTGTTGAATTTTGACACATAAATTAAGTAAAAAATATTAAAGACATAAATTTAACATAATTTTTTATTTTTACTCCAAAAAAAGAAAAAGCTGACCTTGTAATACCTTTTCAAAAGTTAATTAGTTGTCAAATCATATGGGTAAATTTGAAAAAAAAAATTAATGATTCAATTACTTTGAAACACTAATAAATACCCCAATAATTTACTTATTTCGAAATGAAGGGAGTATATAGATTTAGAATTAAAAGGCAAAATCCTACCTTTATTCCCATTTATTTTAATTTTGTCACTTTTCCTTTTCCCTCTTCTCTTTATTCATTCATGTTTTAAACACTTTTTTACTTTTTTGTTTTTCTCGAGCAGCTTTAATTTGTCCAGCTCTGGAGAATCATATGGTAGTGGCTAATAAAGTTTGGATACTAACGAAAAAAAAGAAAGAAATACTCGGATTAGTTAAAATAATTTAACTTTTAAACTAATGATCCCGGCATAAGTTACTAAAGAGAGTACTATAACGTTTGATTAACCGTATAGGTAAACAAAAGGTTAAACTTCCTCTATTAAGGGTTGTTTGATAAGCAAAATGATTATAATTATAATTATGGAACTAATATATTTCATTTAGGAGATATAATAAATAATAGTATCGAATTGGATGAGATAAAGTGCGCTATCACATGATTAAGGCTCCAATATGCCACCTTATCCTGCTTACCAAAGGATTCCTTAGTGTATAAATAGTTGGGATTTTAACAGTTAAAAACAAATGATTTTTAATTTAAATACGATACGCAGAAAGAATTTCAAGTGTGCATGCCAGACTTGCTTCGTATTTTAGTTTTAGAAGCACAGTAAATGACTTAATATACAAGTCAATACGTACAAACGAAGAGCTTGAGTCACTTTCAATTCGACTAACAATATTTGTAACAATAATATATTTACAATAATCTCAAAATAGAGTTTGGGAAGACTGACATGTAGCAATTTGACTTTTACCTTGTGAAAACAGCGAGGTTGTTTTTGATTAATCCTCAAATCAAATAAGTATAATAAAAACCCAAATATGTAAAATAAATACTCAACAATAGCAATTTAAAAGTTATATTTATATAATAGTTTTAAGAAGTTTCATACTACATTATAATAGTACTCTATCTATTTTAATTTGTTTAGCCTAATTTCCTCATTAGTCCGTCCAAAAAGGTATGATTTTTTTCATGTTTTAGCAACTCGTCAATTTCAACTTTTCACATTGTATATCTAAGAACACAAAATTAAAAAGTATTATAGTAACAAATTTGACATATTTTTAATTTAATATTATAAAATTTAAAATCTTTTTTATATTTTAAAATTCATATCAAGTAGAATTAAGTCAAATAAATTAAAACTAAGGAGCAAAACCTTACAACTGGCTGTGGCAGAGTATTTATCCTGTTTACGAGTTGTTTTTTTATTTTTTGGTAAGTTGTTTACGAGTTGTCAACATCATCCTTTACTATATATAGTAAATTTTTAAAAAGACAATTAAAATCTTTGACATTTCCAATACATAAAAATGTCACATGTTTTGCCAACTTATCTATCTGGCAAAACTATCGAGCTTTTAAGTAGAGTTAATAAGCAAATGGATTTTCCCATGACAATTGACAACATGCCAGAACACTTGAGCATTACTCTTCTCGCTGTGGGTCTCTCGTACTGGATACGGGTTCGAACAAATTAAATTGGTGTTCGCGGAGTTAGAAATTTTATTAAAGAATTCAAAAAATAAAAAGTAAGCATATAAATAGGCCGAAAGGCGTTCAATAATTTATTATGTATACATAAAAAATTTAATTCTTACCCCATATATATATATATATATAGTGTAATCTTTTATCGAAGAGGGTTTGAAACCTCGGTTGTCTTGCTCAATGGCAGAGCCACATTGAATTCAGGGGGTTCGAACCCTCTTCGTCGGAAAATTATACTATTTTTACATGGTTAAAAATATTTTTATGTATATATAGTAGATGTTGAACCTCTTCGACTAATCTGTATATTTACTTCTAAATTCCCTTAATGAAAATTCTGATTCCGCCACTGGTCTTGCTAGCTCTGCCCCTGACCTTGTTTCATTGTGAAAAAAGAAATAAATAATTTTTAGAGTTGTGTTTAATTTGATCATGAAATAAATTCGAGTTTGATTTTGAATTTTGTGAATATTTTAGAGTGAAAAAAGTAAAAATAATTTTTTGTTATTTTTAAAATTTCTGATTTTTTTTGAAAAAAGAATAAAGTGAAACTAAAAGTTTCTGAAAAACTATGATCAAATATGTTTTGCAAAGTCAACTCCAAACAACGTGAAAAAATTTCATAGCCATACGTCCCCTAAAAAAATTCAATATGATTTATAATATATTAAAAATTTATTAAATATGTATAAATATTAATTCAGTATATAAAAAGATAAATGAGTTCATAACCTTCAAGTTTTATTTCAACTCCGCCTATATCCTAGGCATCTTTGTGGTCTTTTTCCTTCCAGAAGACTCAAAGAATCTTTTGTTTATTTATATATATAATTCCAAATACTATATGAATATGACCGTAACAGACGCTCATACATGTAATTTTTTCATATCCATATAAAAGAGTGATCCAATTTATTTAGTTCAGAAAAGGGCAAAAAGCATGCAATAGCAAAAGTGACCTATATGGTCCTCTTTATTGAATGGTCTAGTCTCATATATATATATATATATATATATATATATGACGTATCACCATTTCCTCAAGTAAACGCCATATACGACGTATACGTATACCCTTTCCGCCGAGTAAATTTCAAGAATAGATCTAAATTGGAGTGACTTTCAAATTTTAGCCTCAAATAAAAATATTTTTTAAAAATATTTTTTAGACAAAATTAACCATGGTCAATTGAGTAATTACATAAATGATCCTCATAATAAATAATAACTTCATATTTATATCTTTCAACTTTCTTTTTTTTCTCTTTTTAATTTCACTTTGATTTTTATTTTTATTTTTTTCAACCCTTACTATTTTTCCTTTTTCCTCTCAACTTCTCTTTTTTTCTTTTTTCTTTTTCTTTTTTTTTTTTTTTTTTTTTTGTTTTTTCTCAACCTTTTTTTTTACACCTCTCAATGTCTACTTTTATAAAATTAATTTTTTTTCTTTTAAAAATTTTCTCGACCTTTATTTTTATTTAATCTTTTTTTATTTTATTTTTATCAGCCTTTATTTTTTTTTTTCCAATTCTCTCTCAACTTCTACATTTTGAGAGAATTATACATTACCCCCCTGAACTTGTCACGTTTTATTCATGATATACCTGAACTTTGACTTGTCCTAAGTACCTCCGAACTTATTTTTTTAGTAAGTCGCGTGGCCCTGTTTTGCTGACTGTCTACAACGTGTAATACATCTGCGGACACGTGGAAAAAAGTGTTGATGTGGCTTTTCACGTGGATAAATACCATCCACTTCCCTTATATTTATCTTATATTAGAAAATAACTCACTTCTACCCTTAATTATCCGATTTCTCTCAAAAAAATTTATATTTTTCAGTTTTCCTCGACTCTAAAATAGTGAAAGGTTGAATTTTCATCGATCAAGTAAGCTATTATCTAATTATTTTTTTTGTATGTTAAAAATATGAAATTATTTTTTTCCGGTTAGTGTTTCATAGTAATTTCCAATTAGAATTTTTAGGAGACTCACATGCACAAATACGTTTCTTATTATAATTAATGGAGTAAGAAATTGTAATTTAAGTTAGAGGTTACAAAAATCGAATTGATAAAAATGTTATTGATTTGTTGTTATTGGGTTAACGATTTTGTAAAAATAAATTATTGGGTCATTGATTCGATTTTGATTTATTTATTGGGTTATTGGATAAACTGATAACCCAATAAGTTTATGCTAAATTATTATTTTACACCTCATATATATATATATATATATATAGTGTGAAGACCCTTAAAAAAGTAATTTGAACTTTTTCCCCTTCATTAAAAGTCTCCGCAATAGACAAAATTATTTTTTCACCTTTTTTCTTAATTTATTATTTAATTATTTTTATAATATTGAATCCTAAAATATATTGGATTAGAACGAAAATATATGGTAAACTTTTTACTATTACATTAGGAGTCGGTAAAAACCTCAAATAAGTTGCCCGCATGTCGGTGACTAATTTTTCCAAAACCTTAATACCAATCGTAGAATGTTTTCTTGTTTTCTATCTACTGGCCACCTCCAATCATTGTCATACTAAGGATATATTTACAATCCTTCTATCAGGTTTGTGTTTATTAAGTTATTAGTTTAATCGCACATGCCTCGTTTGTGTGTCTTTGAACTCAGATGCTAGCATGATCATAACTTAAACCAGCCACCATCTTCTTCGATCTTATACATTATCTTATCAAATTTTGTTAGTTCTTCGTTTACTTTCATTCATGGTTATTTTGTTTAAGTGGTTTTTTTTTTTTTTTTGCCTTTTGAGTTTGCTATGGTATAATTTTCTCCAAATAGGTACACTATGTATTCAACCGTAAAGATAATCAAGCAATATAGAGCTGAGTTGGTAGAATATTAACTTATCAATAATATATTAACGTCAAAATGATTCGATGGATCCTTGTACTAAGTCCGTTTTGTAATGTGGATACTCCTAATTGCATGTTTGTTATCTGAACTCTTGAACCTATTAAAAAGTAATATTTTAAACTCTTTGACCTTTGACCAGGCCTATGTGGCATTAAAATGGTTGACTAGGATGAGGCGCGTGCAGGCACGCGCCTAGGATGCGAGTGGGGATTAATTTTATATTAAAATAACTAAACAACATTAAAAATATATTAAAATTAAAAAAAAAATAGCCTGTTTTTCCTCCATCATTTTTAATTTAAAAATATTTTTAAAAATTTTAAAATAATATATATTTTTTTTTTTTAAAAAAAACCTTTCCCAACCCCCTCTTTCATCCAGCCACACCCCACCCCACCCCTCAGCCCCCCTCCCCCAACGCCCAACCCCCGTCCAGCCACCCCTCACCCCCGTTCAGCCCCCTCCCCCATCCAGCCACCCCCACCCCACCCTTCACCCCCGTCCCCCCGTCCAGCCATGGCCATCACCATTAACATCCCCCACCCCCACAACTCTCTTCGTCTCTCTTCGTCGCCCCAACCCCCCAGTCATGGCCATCACTATCACCATGTAAATACATCTCTTTTCGTCTTCTTTTTCTTCATCATCATATATGGCAGAAATCGCTAAAGAGGGTCTTTGCTGTGGATTTTTTTTTGGTCAAGGTTTTTGTTGTGGTTGCTATTGTTGTTGTTGTTCATTGTAAAAAAAATATTGTTGTTTTACTTTTTTAATTTTTCTTTATTCACTTTCTTAATTAAAATTTTTCATTTTGTTTAGAATTAATTTTGTAACTTTTACAAATTGTTAAAGATATTTAAAAAAATTAAAAATTTATTATGTTTGTGTATGTGAATTTATAGTTAAAATCTTAAATTAATTGGTGAGAAATTTCAATTATTTGGAATAAATTTGATGTTTAGTTAAATGTATTGTGTTTGTGTATTAGAATTTATAGTTAAAAATTTAAATTAATTTAAATTGAAAATTTATTGTGTTTGTGTATAAGAATTTCTACAGTTTATAAAAAGAATTTATTTAATTAAATTTATTTTAATATTTAATTTTTTATATAGCATTTTAAAAATGACGCAAACTTTAATGTAATACTTAAAAATGACGTGGCAACTGATGCAGCAGCTGACGTGGGCATTAGATTTAATGTAATACTCAAAAGTGACATGGCAGCTGGCGCGGGGTTTAAATTATTGTTTTTTAATGGATTCAAGGGTCTAGATGACAAACATGTAAGTAGGAGTATTCACATTACAAAACGGATATAGTACAAGGGTCCAGCGAACCACTTTGCCTATATTAAACTTATCTATATCTATAATCTAAACATATTAAAATTGTGAAAACCCTTAGAAAAGTGATTTGAACTTTTTGTCCTTCATTAAAAGACTCTTCTTTAGACAAAACTGTCTTTTCACTATTTTTTTAATTTATTATTTAATTATTTTTTATTATATTAACTAGACTTCCTAAAATATATGAGACTCCTAAAATATATGGTAGAAAAATTAATTAGTATTTTTCTTTCTATTGTTCAAGTAGAAAAATACTCTAAAAATAGGACTAATTTATTATTTAGTTATTTTTTATTATATTAACTAGACTTCCTAATATATATGGAACTCCTAAAACATATGGTAGGAGAATTAATTAATATTTTTCTTTCTACTTGATTTCCTAAAATATATGGGACTCCTAAAATATATTGTAGGAGAATTAATTAATATTTTCCTTTCTACTGTTCAATTAAAAAATACTCCTAAAATAGGACTCTATTAAGGAAATACTCTATAAATATTAATTATCTTATTATTTTAGTTTAGTTTACAGATGTTAGATGAATGTGGGTCGGCTTTATTTTTTTTTTTAAACGTAAAGGTTAGGTTTAATTGTATTATCATAATATCTATATTAATTTATTATTTTGTGGTAGTTTATTGTTCGTAGATGAATATCGATCGGCTCTGAAAATTTTTTGTGTGTAAAATTTAAGTTTAATTGTATTGTTTTGATATCACTTTTATCGTATTATTTTGCTGCAATTTACAGGTGATAGATAAATGTTGGTCGAATTTGAATTTTTTTTTATGTAAAGTTTAGATTTAATTGCATTATTTTGATATCTCTATTATTGCAGTACCTTGTTATTGTTTACAGATGTTAGATGAGTGTCGGACGATTTTGAGAAGATTTTTTGTGTGTAAAGATTAGATTTAATTGTATTATTTTGATGTCTCTATCATTATATTATTTTGTTGTAATTTACAGATGGTAGATGAATGTTGATTGACTTTTAAAAATTTTTTTGGTAAAGATTAGGTTTAAATAAATAAATTCTCCATCTTTACATACTCAAAGGATATTAAATTTAATTATTATATTCATCTTTATTATTTAAACAAATATCCTATTTAGTGTAATGTTTGAACTCATTAAAGTGAGGTACGCGCGCAAGGCGCGTACACCTAAACTAGTATATATATATAAGTAGGATTTTGGTTGCAACTAAGATTCGATTTTTTTTCATGTTAGTTACTACTTTTTCTATTTTATGAGTATTTTTTTATCGGTTAAATAAAAAATCAAATCGTTAGGGACTAAAAATCGTTAACCAATATAACTACATACACCATAATGCATACAACCGAGGAATCTACGTTCGAAATTGTCATCCGATCATGAAATTCTCACAATTGAAGGAGACCCACTTGCACAAACAAGTCTCCTATTATAATTCATAGAGTTAAAAATAAGTAGATAAAGTAGAAGTAATAGAATGATTTTTTTTTTTTAAATTGGAAGTTAAATAAGTAGAGGGATAGTTGAATTTTTTGAAAAAATTAAAGAAAAATGATTTATTTTCGTTTTTTAAACATTAAAAATGCTGATTTGGCCGAAAAATCACTCCACCACGCGAATGATGAAGTGTGAAACCAAATATTTATCCATGTCAGCAAAAAAAGGCCACGCGACTTACTAAAAAAATAAGTTCGGGGGGAGGGAGGGAGGGGGTACTTTGGACAAGTCAAAGTTCAGGTGTACAATGAATAAAACGTGACAAGTTCAGGGGAGTAATGTATACTTCTATCTTTTCTGTAATTTTTATTTTTATTAATATTTTTTTCATTTTTCTTCTTTTTCAACAAATTTTTATTTTTTTTTCTTTTCTTCGATTTCTTCCATTCAAGTAACATCTCATGAGCAAGAGTTGACACTACCACATTATAAAGGCAAAACTTATTATTTTCAAATAACAAACTACGTTTGATGGACAAGAGTTAACATTACCATATTGTATATGCAAGACTTATGACTTTCAAACAACAAGTTATGTTTTGTGAGCAAGAGTTGGCACTACCACATTGTATTTTGATTTATGAAATGTTCTCCAAGACTTTCAAACAAGTTATGTTTCATGGGCAAAAGTTGACACTACCACATTGTGTTTTGATTTATGAGATGTTCTATAACTCTTACCTTAGAGGCAAAACTTAACTCAAGAACTTTCAAACAACAGATTATGCCCCACGGGCAAGAGTTGACTCTACTATGTTATGTCTTTATTGATGAGATGTTCAACAACTATTGCCTTAGAGGAAAGACTTAGATCAAGGACTTTCAAACTATAAATTATGCCCCACAGGCAAGAGTTAACACTACCACGTTATATCTTTATTTATGAGATGTTCTACAACTCCTGCATTAGAGGCGAGACTTAGCCTAAAGACTTTTAAACTACAAATTATGCTCTACGGGCAAGAGTCGACTCTACCACGTTATGTTTTTATTTATGAGATGTTCTACAACTCTTGCCTTAGAGGAAAGACTTATCTCAAATACTTTCAAACTACAAATTATGCCCCACGGGCAAGAGTTGACTCTACTACGTTATATTTTTATTTATGAGATGTTCTACAACTATTGCCTTAGAGGCAAAACTTAGCTCAAGAACTTTTAAACTACAAATTATGCCCCACAGGCAAGAGTTGACACTACCACGTTATGTCTTTATTTATGAGATGTTCTACAACTTTGCCTTAGAGGCAAGACTTATCTCAAAGACTTTCAAACAACAAATTATGCCTCACGGACAAGATTTGACTCTACCACGTTATGTTTTCATTTATGAGATGTTCTACAACTATTGTCTTAGAGGCAAGACTTAGCTCAAGGACTTTCAAACTATAAATTATTCCCCATGGGCAAGAGTTGACTCTACCACATTATGTTTTTATTTATGAGATGTGTAAACACGTGATTTTTTATCCTCCTCAAATTTTAACTTATTTTTTGATATTAGATATTTATATTTGGTCCGATATTATTTTAATTCTTATTTTATTTTTAATAAATTTTTAGTTAAAAATAAATAACTAAATATGTTAGTTTTTTAAAATTTCTTATAGTGTGCTTTTCTTTTTGAAGAATATGGAAATTCCCCAATCGTCAGTTGAATCCAAAATCAATTACAATGATATATGTCTTGTAGATAGTGCTACCACACATACTATTTTAAAAGATAAAAAATATTTCTCTTATAAGGTGATGAAAGAAGCCAATGTTAATACTATATCTGGTAGTACAAAATTAATTGAAGGCTCTGAAAAAACTAATTTATTACTTATCGGAGGAACAAATTTGATAATTGATGAAGCATTATATTGTAGTAAGTCTCAAAGAAGCTTATTAAGTTTAAAAAACATTTGCCAAAATGGCTATCATATTGAGACTACAAATGATGAAAAGATTAAATATCTTTATATTACTACAATAATGTCGGGTAACAAATATATACTTAAAAAATTACCCGCTCTTTCTTCCAGTGTATACTACATAAGTATTAGCACTGTTGAAACACATGCCATAGTAAATCAGAAGTTAAATGATTCAAATAATTTTATTATTTGGCATGATTGGTCGAGCCATCCCGGTTCTAATATGATGCGCAAAATAATTGAGAATTCATATGGACACTCATTGAAGAACTAGAAGATTCTTCAATTTAAAGAATTCTCTTGTGCTACATGTTCTCAAGGTAAATTAATCACTAAACCATCAACAATTAAAGTGGGAATTGAATCCCCTCCATTTCTGGAACGTATATAGGACGATATATGTAGGCCCATTCACCCTCCATATGGACCATTTCAGTACTATATAATTTTAATAGATGCATCTATAAGATGGTCACATGTATGTTTATTATCAACTCGTAATTTGACATTTGCGAGATTACTTGCTCAAATAATAAAGTTAAGAGCACAATTTTCAGATTATACAATAAAGACAATTCGTCTTGATAATGCGGGTGGATTTACATCCCAGACTTTTAATGATTATTGTGTATCAACTGAAATAAAAATTGAAGATCCGGTTGCACACGTTTATACTCAAAATAATCTAGAAGAATCATTGATTAAACGCCTCCAATTAATCGCTAGACCAATGCTTACGAGAACAAAACTTTCCATTTTGATATGGGGTTATGCTATTTTGCATGCAACAGCTCTTGTGCGGATAAGACCCACATGTTATCATAAAGTTTTTCCGTTACAATTGATTTTTGATCAAGAGTCAAATATTTTCCATCTAAGAGTTTTTGGATGTGTGACATATGTTCCAATTGTTCCACCACAACTCACAAAAATGGGTCCTCAAAGAAGGTTGGAAATATATGTTCGGTATGAATCTCCTTCTATTATAAAATATTTGAAATCTATGACTGGAGATTTATTTACGACAAGATTTGCTGATTGTCATTTTGATGAAACAATATATTCAACATTAGGGGGAGAAAATAAGCAGTTGAAAAAAGAAATAGACTGGAATGTAGTATCATTATCTCACTTAGATCCTCGTACAAATAAATGTGAACTAGAAGTTCAAAAGATAATTCATTTGCAAAATATTATAAATCAACTGCTAGATGCATTCACTGGCCTATCAAGAGTTACAAAATCTCACATCCCAGCTGTTAATGCTCCTATTCGAGTAGCTGTCCTGATAGAACAATTGACTACTGCAGATGAGTCTAAACCATACTTAAAACGTGGTAGACCAATCATTTTCAAAGATAAAAAATCTTGAAAAAAAAGAGGAGCAAATGATAAAAATAATCATAATATGGAGGAAGCTACTTAAGGAGAGCAGCAAGACATAACAATTGATAAAACCTCAAAAGAGGTTTAGGTACCTGAAAATAATGAAAATAGAGAGATCTCAGTCAGTTATGTCTCATCAAGAAAAATATGAAATCAAAATGATATAATTGTCGATAATATGTTTGCTTATAATGTTACAAATGAAATAATACAACAAGATGAGGATCTTGAACCAAAATCTGTCGAAGAATGTACACAGAGAAATGATTGGCTAAAATGAAAAGATGCAATCAAAATTGAATTGGCTTCGCTTGAAAAACGCAAAGTTTTTGGACCTATAGTCCAAACACCTGAAGGTATAAAGCCAGTGGGGTACAAATAATTTTTTGTGCGAAAATGAAATGAGAAAAATGAAGTCATAAGATATAAAGCACAACTTATGGCACAGGAATTTTTGCAAAGACCTGACATTGATTATATGGAGACATATTCTCCGGTGGTGGATGCAATCACCTTCAAGTATCTTATTAATTTGGCAGTTCGTGAAAAACTTGATATGCATCTAATGGACGTTGTCACAGCCTATTTATATGGCTCATTAGACAGTGATATTTATATGAAAATTTCTGAAGGATTCAAAATGTTTGATGCGTATAAAAATTCTCGAGAAAATTGTTCAATCAAGCTTCAGAAATTCTTATACATTAAAATAATTAGGACGCATGTGGTATAATCGCCTTAGCGAATACCTATTAAAAGAAGGGTATAAAAATGACCCAATTTGTCCTTGTGTTTTTATTAAAAGGTCTGAATTTGAATTTGTCATATATAATAGATGTATATGTTGATGACTTGAATATCATTGGAACTCCTGAAGAGCTTCCAAAGACAGTACAATGTTTGAAAAGGGAATTTGAAATGAAAGACCTCGGAAAGACAAAATTTTGTCTTGGTCTACAAATTGAATATTTTAGGAATGAAATCTTTGTCCATCAATCCACATGTACTGAAAATATTTTAAAGAAATTTTATATGGATAAAGCACATGCATTAAGTACTCTGATGGTTGTGAGATCATTTGATATTAATAAAGATCCATTTCGACCTCATGAAAATGATGAAGAACTTATTGGTGCTGAAATACTATATCTTATTACAATTAGGAAATTATTGTATCTTGCTAGTAATTCACGACCAGATATATCTTTTATTGTAAATTTATTAGCAAGATTTAGTTCTTCCCCAACACGGAGACATTGGAATGGCATTAAGCATATACGTAGTTATCTTCGAGGAACTATTGATATGGGACTATTTTACTCAAATGAGTACGATTCACAATTAATTGGTTATGCAGATGCAGAATATTTGTCTGATCCACATAAAGGTCGATCTCAAACAAGTTATTTGTTTACATGTGGAGTTACAACTATATCATGGTGTTCAACAAAATAAACCATGATTGCTACATCTTCAAATTATGCAGAGATAATAGCCATTCATGAAGCACGTCAAAAATGCATCTGGTTGAGGTCAATAACTCAACACATCCAGAAAACATGTGGTCTTACTTTGAAAAAGAAAATTCCAACAATATTGTATGAAGACATTGCCTCATGCATAACTCAATTAAGAGGAGGATACATTAAAGGAAACAGAACAAAACACATTTCACCAAAATTATTTTTTACTCATGATCTTCAAAATACGGGTGAAATAAATGTTCAACAAGTTCGTTCAAGCGATAATCTAGCAAATATGTTCACTAAAGCATCGCCAACATCAACCTTTGAGAAGTTGAGATACAAGATTGAAATGTGTCGTCTCCTAGATATTAAGTGATATTTTTTTGAGAAGTTGAGATACAAGATTGAAATGTGTCGTCTCCTAGATATAAAGTGATATTTTTATCAGGGTAGTAAATATGCGCTGCACTCTTTTTTCCTTAACCAAGGTTTTTATCCCATTGAATTTTTTCTGGTAAGATTTTAATGAGGCAGCAAACAATGTGTATTACAAATCACTCTGTACATCTTATTTCCTTTAGAATTTTTTTTTATATGAACATCTGAGGGGGAGTGTTGTAGATAAGTTACTTTATGGATGTCATTCGCATACTACACACACTATTGTAGCAATATCACTACACCAAGTAAATATATCATTCACATACTACACACACTATTATAGCAATATCACTATCCCAAGTAAAGATATCATCCACATACTACACACACCATTGTAGCAATATCACTACCCCAAGTAATGAATTGCCTATAAAAGGGCATGACATACTACATTGTAAAATAACACACCAAAAAGAAAAATAAAATCATATTCTTATATATACACATCTCTGTCTCCTTCCTTTTTCATTTTAGTTCATTATACTATATTTATTCTCAACAAAAAAATGATATTTGAAAATAAAAGTTGTATTTAATTTGATCATGAAATAAATTCACGTTTGATTTTGAATTTTGTGAATATTTTAGAGTGAAAAAAGTAAAAGTAATTTTTTGTTATTTTTGGAATTTCTGAAATTTTTTGAAAAAAGAATAAAGTGAAACTAAAAGTTTCTGAAAAATTATGGTCAAATGTATTTTTCAAAGTCAACTCCAAACAACGTGAAAAAATTTCATAGCCATACATCCCCTAAATAAATTCAATATGATTTATAATACATTAAAAATTTATTAAATATATATAAATATTAATTCAGTATATAAAAAGATAAATGAGTTCATAACCTATAAGTTTTATTTCAACTCCGCCTATATCCTAAACATCTTTGTGGTCTTTTTCCTTCCAGAAGACTCAAAGAATCTTTTGTTTATTTATATATATAATTCCAAATACTATATGAATATGACCGTAACAGACGCTCATACATGTAATTTTTTCATATCCATATAAAAGAGTGATCCAATTTATTTAGTTCAGAAAAGGGCAAAAAGCATGCAATAACCAATAGCAAAAGTGACCTATATGGTCCTCTTTATTGAATGGTCTAGTCTCACTCAAATATATATATCACTACCCTTCTAGAAATTCGAATCACCATTTCTTCAAGTAAACGCCATATACGGCGTATACGTATACCTTTCTCCCCAACTAAGTATGGAAAATCCATATATGGCATATATATTACCCTTTCCCCCATACTTGGTATACGCCATATAGGGCGTATACGTATATCCTTTCCCCAATTTAGGTCCAGTTTGACCATGAAAATAATAATTTTTCTGAGTTGGGATTGGTGCTTTATTTAACCATAATATAAATTGGAAATGTTTTGTAATAGTGATTTGTTTTTACTTTTTCAAAAACAATTTTCACTAAAGTGAAATAATTTTTATGGTCAAACAACTACAATTTTCACTTTTTTCACTAAAATAAAATAAATTTTTGAAAAAAGTGAAAAATTCTCATGACCAAGCGCTTACTTAGTATGGAATATATGACGTATATATTACCCTTTCCCCCAACTTAGTAAATGTCATAGTTTTGTCTAGTATATATGTTTTTTGTGCTATGCTAAGTAAACGTAATATACGGCGTATACCTTTTCCCCCAACTTAGTAAACGCCATATACGGCGTATACACTTTCCCCAACTTAGTAAATGCCATAGTTTTACCTAAGTATACTTTTAATTTCATAACTAGTATAAACATTGTGACTAGGAGGTCATGAGTTCTTATCGTGGAAACAATTTGTTGTAGAAATGCTAGATAACGGCGGCATACAATAGACTCTTGTGGTCTGATCCTTTCTTAAACCCCATGCATAACAAAAGATTTATTGTATCGTACTATTTCTTTTTAAAGTAAACTCTGGGTAAGGCGTATACTCTTTTCCCAAACTAAGATTGTGTTTGGTATGAATTAAGAAAACATTTTTTGAAAAATATTTTTCAATTTTCTCATGTTTGATTGACTTAAACATTGTGGAAAAATATTTGTCAAATCAATTTATTTTCCTCAAATTTAAGGAAAATGATTTTCCTTAAAAAAGTAGGAAAATATTTTCCAAAACTCTCTTTCAACCCTACTCTCAAGTTGAAATGTTCATACGACTCTCAAAATCACTCGCCCCTATACAAAAATTATTTTCGACTCACCAACCAAACATAAGCAAATAAGTAAGAAATTAACATCTTTTCCATGAAAACATTTTCTAGAAAAATATTTTCTGTGGAAAACATTTCTCTTCCTACCAAACACACCCTAAGTAAATGTCATAGTTTTACCTATTATAGTATATAGTACGTGTTTTATTCTATAAAAGTATTAATGTGTTCTCAACTATCAATATCTTAAGCAGCCAAATTTTCGTCAGCGCACAATGGCTGCATTTTTGGATGACAGTGTAATCTTCCTTTTTAAAGCACTATATTGTCAAAATACAATTTCAACTTTAAAATTTCTTTTTCTTTTTAGGCTTCAATTTACATCCAAATACAAATATATCCACACTTAAGCAAGCTAGTTGAATAATTAAAAAGATTTTTGATCTTAGAAAGTGGTAGGATGACTGTGTAAGCTTAAGGAGTGAGCTGGACAGTGACTATAACAAGTACATTCAATATAAATAAAGATTATAATTTCTCTCTTTCTACAATATCCTAAAGTTTATTGGAAGAAAATGGTTTTGGCTTTAAAAAAGAGTTTTTTAAAAAAAAAAAAAAAATTCAACAAAATAGTGCCCAAACTCCTACCATCGCACTTTGTGAATTGTTGTGATTTTCTAATATGAATAACTTCTTTTCCTTGGTCATTCTTACTTGAATTTTATCGACTCAATTAATTTATATTTTTTAAAAAATTAATTAAGTTTATTAAAAGGACAGTTTGGTGGATTAAAACTTTGACTATGTGCGATATTCAGTAAAGAGCTGGACCATAAGAATCTATTATACGCCACCTTAACTTACATTTATTGAAAGAAAAAATTACATAATAATACTACTTAACTTACATTATTTACTTAAAATCCAACTCTTTTATTAATTATATCCCATTTCATATTTTCCTCTCTCTAAAACTTATGGATACATCACAAGAGAATACGATGGATTCGTGTAAATTAAGTGATGTATTTAGAAGAATGAGATGTATTCGTATAAAATTAAATGTATTTAGAAGAATGAGATGTATTCTTATAAAATTAAGTCATATATCTTGAAAGAGTGGTGTATTCGTGAGAATTAAAGACGATTTTTAGCGTTGGAAAAATGAGGTTGATATATAGTATTGGCTAAAAAAGGGTCAATGGTTAAGTTTGTTTTTGTTTATAATAAAAAATCAAGTGTAAATGATCACATCAATATACTAGATAGTTTATATGACAATCTCATAGTAAAAGATACATCCAACAAAATTTTCAAAAGCTTGTTTAACTTGACAAATAATAACAATATATCATATTTATAAAAAAAATAGAGTATTCGAATTTTATTTTTTTTATCAGGAGTACACATGCAACTTCTTTAATAAACACATAAAATTGGCCAAAATCAATTTTATCCACTAAAATTATCGACAATAATTCTTCTAGTTTTTTTTTTTTTTTATTAAAATAAAATTATTTCTATTACAAGAACTAAATAAGTAATGGTAAAAGTTATAACTCCAAACACCTTATAACAATTATTTTGTTTGAAATTGTAAGCTTTCTAAATTTATAGATAATTTGATCATGTATTTACATTATGGATATTAATTCCGTTTTCTTATTTTTATGTGCATTTAGCATAATGTGGTTGTGGAAAATTGACTGGCTTCGCCAAAATAACTCCGAGTATTTGTTTGTTTGTTTTTTTTAGCAAAATATATGAGGAATTTTGCACTTCACAACAAACCAATATTATCAAGTTAAACTACGAACGTCCTCCCTGCAAACGATCAAAATGTTTAAATAATACAGCCAGGTCAAAAGATTTAATCATTGTGCCCTTTTCACCATCAAAGTTAGAACTGCAAGTTTAGTATCATTAGGGTCGTTTGGTAACGCATGCATTAGTCTAGTATATTTCTAATATCTTATTTGATATATTTCTAATGCCTTGCATTAGTTATACGCTTTGTTATGCATTAGTACGGCAATAGATCTAATGCATACATTAACATAATTAAAGATATAATTATCTCTCAAATTTTTATTTGCATCCTTTCTAATATATATATATATATATATATATATATATGGAGGATATTTTTGTAAAAAAAAAAGGTATTTTTTTAAGAAATTATGTGTAATTCATAATATTTTTAATACATTAAATCAAACATTTATAAGTAACTAACACAAACATTACTGATATAAGCATAACTAATTCACTATAACAGTATACCAAACGACACGACCCCTAAGAATATTAACTGTACTCTAATTAAAAATTCTGTCTTCTCTTTTCCAATTGTGACATTTTTGTGTCCAATACCTTGAAGAACATTAATGGCCTGTGTTTATCCTTCAATCGCTCTTGTTTTGTTGGGGTGTCTTGATTTTTGGCCTCTGCAGGAATTTAGGATCAGGCTCATGTTTATCAGCAGGTTCTCTCATTGCCAAACAAATATAAAATGCAATAACCACATTGACCGATATGACAGCAATGAATCCACTCACTAATGTCATAGAATGGGAAGACATGTTGGCCACACCAGGAATTAAGTTAGAGGTTAAAGGCGTATAAAATTGCAATTGGAGCTGCCCACATAATCAAAGATGTAATGAAGAACTTACTGACAACTCCCGCCATAGTTGTTGTCAAGACAAACAATCACCAGAAAATATAGCAAAGCAACTCTTTCTGAGAATATGACAATTTTGAGAGTGAGCTATCACAGAGAAATCCTAAAATTTGGTCCAATTTGTTTGTTCAGTCCTTGTTTTCCTACACTTTCTCACGCAGGAAATTGCACGTCATAATCCAAATTATGGATAATTTTAGATATTTGACCCCAATAAGAAATGTCTTTAAAGAATAACCTTCCTTACATTTTAAGTATAATACAAGTATCATTTTATTCCTCTACACATCAAATATATTTTTTAAACTTTTGATACTTATTTGTCTCTCAAATTTTATTATTTATTTTTTCCTTTAAGTTTATTATTCTATTATTTTATTATTTTTCCTTTAATTTTATTATTCTATTTTTTATTATTTTTACTTTTTATTTTTTCCTTTAATTTTATTTTCATGTTTTAATTCATTTGTCTCAACCTTTACTTTATTCTTTTTTCTCAAGAACTATCTATTTCTTTTTTTTTTTTCTTTTTTTAATTCATTTGACTTTAACCTTTTTTTTTTTGGTTTTTATCTGTTCTCTTTCTTCCCCTCGTTTTTCTCAAACTTTATTTTTATTTTTTCTCTCATTTTTTTTCTCAATTTTTTTAATTCTTCGCTTTTTTCTTAATCATTATATTTTTCTTGCCTTTTTTATTCTCACTCTTTTTTTTATTTCTCTATTTTTTTTATCGCTTTTTTCTTGATCTTTATTTCTTTTTCCCTTTTTTTCTCAATTTTTTTATATCTCTATTTTGTTTGATCGTTTTTTTCTTTTTTTCTCAACTTCTATTATATTTTGCTAATAAATAAAAAAATGGATAATCCACAAAGGTGTCTTCTTTTTTTGACATCAAAGCAAATTTAAGGACATGAATTGTTGTTACGAAGTTTTTTGAAAATTCTTGCAATAAGTAGTGTCTCTAAGGCGAGAGTTGTAGAATATCTCATAAATAAAAGCATAATGTGGTAGTGTCAACTCTTGCCTATGGGGCATAATTTATTATTTGAAAGTCCTTGAGCTAAGTCTTGCCTCTAAGGCAAGAGTTATAGAACATCCCATAAATGAAGACATAACGTGGTAGTGTCAACTCTTACCCGTGGGGCATAATTTGTAGTTTAAAAGTCTTTGAGCTAAGTTTTGTCTCTAAGGCAAGAGTTGTAGAACATATCTTAAATGAAGACATAACATGGTAGTGTCAACTCTTGCCCATGGGGCATAATTTGTAGTTTGGCAGTCCTTGAGCTAAGTCTTGCCTCTAAGGCAATAGTTGTAGAACATCTCATAAATGAAAACATAACGTGGTAGAGTCAACTCTTGCCCGTGGGGCATAATTTATAGTTCGAAAATCCTTGAGCTAATTAAGTCTTGCCTCTAAGGCAAGAGTTGTAGAACATCTCATAAATGAAAACATAATGTGGTAGTGTCAACTCTTACCCGTGGGGCATAATTTGTAGTTTAAAAGTCCTTGAGCTAAGTCTTGCCTCTAAGGCAATAGTTGTAGAACATCTCATAAATAAAAACATAACGTGGTAGAGTCAACTCTTGCCCGTGGGGCACAATTTGTAGTTTGAAAGTCTTTGAGCTAATTAAGTCTTGTCTTTAAGGCAACAGTTGTAGAACATCTCATAAATGAAAACATAACGTGATAGAGTCAACTCTTGCCCGTGAGAAATAATTTGTTGTTTGAAAGTTCCTGAACTAAGTTTTTCCTCTAAGACAATAGTTGTAGAACATCTCATAAATCAAAATACAATGTGGTAGTGTCAACTCTTGCCCATGAAACATAACTTGTTGTTTGAAAGTCCTTGAGCTAAGTCTTGTCTCTAAGGCAATAGTTGTAGAATATTTCATAAATGAAAACATAACGTGATAGAGTCAACTCTTGCCTGTGGGGTATAATTTATTGTTTGAAAGTCCCTGAGCTAAGTCTTTCCTCTAAGGTAAGATTACAAAACATCTCATAAATCAAAATACAATGTTGGTAGTGTCGACTCTTGCCCATGAAATATAACTTATTGTTTGAAAGTCATAAGTCTTGCCTCTAAAATGTAGTAGTGTCAACTCTTGTCCATCTCATAAATCAAAATACAATGTTGGTAGTGTCGACTCTTGCCCATGAAACATAACTTGTTGTTTGAAAGTCATAAGTTTTGCCTCTAAAATGTAGTAGTGTCAACTCTTACCCATGAAACATAGTTTATTGTTCGAAAGTCGTAAGTCTTGCCTTTATAATGTGATAGTGTCAACTCTTGCTCATGAGATGTAACTTGAATGGAAGAAATCGAAGAAAAGAACAAAAATAATAAAAATTGCCAAAAAAGGAAGAAAAATATTAAAAAAATGAAAATCAAAGAAAATGTAGAAGTTGAGAGAGAATAGAAAAAAATAAAAGTTAATTAAAAAAATATTAAATAAAAATAAAGGTCGAGAAAAATTTAAAAAGAAAAAATCAAAGAAAAATAAAAAAAGTTTTTTTTGTATAAAAGTAGACGTTGAAAGGTGTTAAAAAAAGTAAGGGTTGAGAAAAACTAAAAAGAACAAAAAAAGGAAAGAACAAAATAAAATAAAAATAATATAAAATAAAAAAAAAAGAAGTTGAGAGGAAAAAAGGAAAAAAGTAAGGGTTGAGAAAATTAAAAATAATAAGAGAAAAGAAAAAATAAAAATCAAAGTAAATTTAAAAAGAGAAAAAAATAAAAGTTGAAAGATATAAATATGGAGTTGTTATCCATTATGAGGATCATGTATGTAATTTACTCCATTGATCAGGAGCAATTTTGTCTAAAAAATATTAGTTAATAGGTAAAGGCTATTTTATGAAAGTTTTTTTTTATTTGGGGTTAAAATTTGAAAGTCACCCCAATTTAGGTCTATTTTTGAGATTCACCCTTTCTCACATAATATTGGGCGAGGAGCCCAACGAGATGATAACAACCCAGTAATCCCAAGAGTCCATAAAGAGAAGAAACTGAGTGTAAAGCCCAAGCCCAAGCCCAAACTTATTTGAAAGAAAAGCAAAAATAAGTATTTATTTTGATAACAAATATGAATTTAGTCAATTTGTATTCAATCATGACACGCCATGAAGGGAGATGAGATTCGTTAGGTATGTTAAATTTTTTTTATGAAAATAGATATTTTGCATTCAAAATGAAGTTAAAGATTTTTTTTTTTCGTTTCTTCAATTTTCTATTGTTACATTGTTGAATTTTGTATAATATGATTATCAAATCAAATTTGATTTTGTGTATGATTATCAATTGCATGAAAACTAAAATTGTTGTTTAAACAGGAATACCGAGGGACTTTGGTATTGATGAAATTATGTTTGATGCAACTACAAATTACAAAGGATTAGTAAAAGCAATCGCAACACAACTGATGATAGACACAACTTCAAATCAACTTCAACAACCTTGTTCTTGTTCTTTAATTTTGGCGATGGGATAAAGTACCCCAAATCAAACGATGGTCTCGATAGATTAATCGGACTACTTTGATGAATTATTCTAGGACTTTACCTAATAGGGATAGAATCAAACTTCAATGTTTCGGACATTGTCTCATAAAAACAACTTAAAGTGTAAGGTATTAATCAAAACTTCAACGATAAGTGTATGCTGGGAGATCAAAAATCATACTCGAAAGAAGGAAAAATAAGTTGAAGGTAAAGGATCTTTCTTATGAGTAAAAGATCTTGTGTAAATAATAATGAGTTTTAAAAGTTTTACTGAAAGATTTTAGCTAAAAATATCCCGTAAAACATGCATGTTTTTTGGAATAAATAAAGTTAAAAATATGAAATCAGCTCTTTTCTAAATTTATAAGATGCTAAAAAAAGTTAAAGAAATAAGAATTCTATTGGTAATTAAAGACGGTAAACATGAAAAAGTCTGATTTAATTATTCAAGTTAATAAAAAGTAAAAAATCAGTTCTTAACTTTAAAAAATATATTTACCATATATGACTCTTTGAATTGTGAACAAACTTTAATAATTAATTATGAAAATAAAAATAAAAAACATTGATAACTTAACTTACCATAATTATCCAAAGCTTTAATTAAGAGAGATAAATATTAAATGCTAAATATAAGGAAAGAGTATAAATAATAAATATTAAAACAATGATTTTTGAATAATTAATTAAAATATTTTTTTTTTCAAAAGTTGCTATAACTTGTAATTATTTCTTTAGTCTAGTAATTATTGAAAAGTTATGCTATAATTTGTAATTAACAATCTAATAAGTCTATTTGGGATAAATTTTAAAATTATATATATACACAAGGTAACTTTACCTTATTACATAAAATCGCATATTGAAAAAAAAATTACAAAAATCCCAAGGTAATTCCTTAAATTCACTCTTTCTCTCTCCCCCCCCCCCCCCCCCCTCCTAATACATATCAAAATACTATATTTTGGCTCCTATTTTAGTGCACCGATTTTTGCTCCATATATGTGCTCCTTTATTTACGCCTATAATCAAGCTAATATAATATTAATACTCTCTCATCCCCCTCCTATTGTGTCACTTATGTAATTTTTAGTTCAAAATTTTCTTTTTTATCTTTAAAAATTAGGAATCCGCCTGCAGGTAGTTAGGGGTTTGGACTTGGCAATTGACATACAATCTACATCACTAATTATTTATTTATTTGTTTATTATTTTTTTAATTGTTATTACTATTATTGTTATTATCAAAACGTTTAATTCATGTACTGCCGGAATAAACACTCTTATTTTCTTATTTACCCAAATTTGAAATGAACATATGACGAAATGTTTTTAATTGTATTTTTACATAGTTTTTAAAGTCAGATCTTTGCTTTATTTGCTATTTTTTGAAATTAGTTAACCCGTAAAGTATATTTTTTTTTTGCAATAGAGTCTAGTCGCTTATTGTTATTCCCATTGTTGGTTTCGTTCTTGGTTCTTTTGACTATGAAGAATCCAATTTTGCAGAGAACCGTTCGAAGCATCGAAACAATCCAGTAACAATGAAGGAATTGAGGAAAGTTGCCGGTTCAAGTTCAAACAAGAATGCTCCAAAATTGTCAAGTAAGAAAAAGATTGATGATTCTGGATGACCACGTCTGCCGAAGGTTTAGTTATCATTAAAATATGTATTAGCAGCACTATTCTATGTATAAGATTTCATTATACAGTTGTTAAGATTATATAGTGAATTGTAAAAGGTGTTCTTATACATGTGAAACAGTATTAGATTATATTTATTACTTGTATAAGGTTTACGCATACATGTGAAACTGTTGTATGAGGTTGTCTTTTATTTGTTTTGACAGTATGATTCTATGCATAAGATTTTATTATACATGTTGTTGACACCTAATTTTTGCCTTCCACAACTACGTTTAATCTCGGGTTTCTTCGATTTTCAAATAAAATCACAACAATTATTTTTTCTAAATAAATGCATTTTAAAATAGATATTTGGGCTAAAATTTTCATTTAAGTGATAATTATATATTTTCGTATTTGCATATACGAGATTATATAAATGATGTCATTTAAAATCAAAATTGGACTTTAAATTAAGGATTATTTGAAAAATAAATTTAAATAATTAAATCTTGATTTAAATACAATTTATTTTTACAAATAATCTATTTGGAGAAATACTTGTTTGGTTTTATTAAATCAAGAAGCTTGGGATTGAACAAAGGATTAATTCGCATCTAATTTCAATTGAATTTAGTCAATCTATTTGAATTTGGACCTTAATTGAAATTAATTCGGCCATAATTTCAATGTAATTGGCCGATTTAGTTTAATTAGGCTAAATTTTAAATGAAATTGCCTAAAATCTCTTTTTTTATTGACTATTTAATAAACAGTCAAAATAGCCTAACCTATCCATATCATAATTTAATTAAGGGGATTTTAAATTAATCCCCAATTTCCCAACTCCAACAGCATAGCCCATCCTTCCCCCCCTTTTCACAAACAGTGGCCCAAACACTTAAAACCCCAACACAGGCCCAAACCAAATCGACCCGATCAGCCCACCATTGCCCCCTTTTCTCCTTCAACGCCCGTACAAATAAGAACCTTCAGTGAACATCAACCAAAAAGCATCAAACAGCCAACAATCTCAACAACAACGACTCTAAATCTCAACAACACCAACAGTTTCTTCAAAAAAACAACCATACCCGCGAGCCATCAATAACCCATCTTCCATACCCAGATCAACAACCAGTGAAATCCGAACCAGCTTCAAAATCGAAAACCCGATCCTTCTCCACATGCGTCTCACTCCATCACGCGCGAATTCGTACGAGAAAACCCTCAAAGATTATAGAATCGGATGAGTTGTCCCTCTCCAATGGTTCAATACCATGATTCTCGGATGAGACGGGATGATTTCGTACTTATTTGGGCATTTTTCATTGGTTGAAAAGGGGATTCGATTTTCTCCAATCTAATTGGTCCGCCAAATTCAAAATTGGTACATTTATTGTTGAAACCCCAAGCTGGAGGGGGAAGGAATTGCAAAGTTCCAAAAATATCTTATTTTCGAATTTCAAAATCACCCCCATTTGCCCTTCTACATAAAGACCCTTGGGGACTCACTGTTAGGGGTCGAAAATTCTAGAGGTGTTTTCTGGGGTCCAAAAATAAGAGGTTCGAGAGGGAATGAGTTTGAAAATCTCATAGGAAATCTTAGAGATCGAAATTGGGGGATTTTTCTTTTGGGTGTTACTGTTTCAGAAACTAGAAGTTCTGCTTTTTCGTCCGTTCATCAGCCAAAACTTGAATTTTGAGTTGAAGAAATTTTCCGGTGGTGACGACTCCAGCGATTGCTCGAGTACCGTTTGCTGCTCCGAAAGAGGTAAATACCCCTCTACTCATTTAATTTTATCGGCATATTTCTTCTTTATTTCTTTCTTTGTAGTAATAGTTGTTTGTTAAATGATTGAAAGTGAGGTCTGTGTGGTGGTTGTGTAGTTTCTTTGATGATGAAAGTGAAGTTTATTGTATGGTTATGATGGTTTTCTTGAATGTTTAACTTCTTATCCATGGCTTTGTATCTGTTTGTTCTATCTCTGCTTTACTTTGGTTCTTTACTAAATTGACAACCTCATGTTGGTTCTTTGTTAGCTCACGTGCTTAAGAATTGAAGTCTTATGAGGGCACAGTTATGAAATAGTATTCCGTTCTTCATTCGTATGTTCAGTAACACAAAAGTCTATCAATGCTAATGCCTGTTCTCAGTTATTTTTTTTTTTCTCAATGCATATGTAAGTTTCTCGGCTATAGTATAATTTCCTCCCGTTTCTAGTTACTATTGTGAATAAGGAAACCTTATGAATCTTCAGTCGTTAGCTTGTTGTTTAAAGGAATTAGCTAAAAGAAGATAAGAGTGTCCAAGGGACTTTTATTTGGATTTTCCTTTAAGCTTGTTATCGATAACCTGATTTCGTTAGGGAATACATTTTATTACACTGTTATGATCTAAGATCAGTAAACTATTTTTTTGCATGATCCGTGTTTAGCTTTTTCTTTCTTCTATTTTGATCCTATCCCTTAATAAATGCCTTTGGTTGAAACATGAGACAATTGATCTTTCGCTGGTTAGGAGTGTTAAAATTTGAATCATCGATACTAGAAATTACATAGTAGAACCCTGTTTGTCGGTATAACATCTCCCTTTAAGAACTTATGCAGGGAACTCTTCCTTTTTAATATACTTCCATGACCTTTGTTTGTTGTATTCACTGCTTGTTATGTCCAAGAATGTATCTCTAACCTCTAATTAGGTTAACTAGGTATGTCCGAACCAGGCGCAAGAAGATTGATTAAATTGTGCGTCATTTCATTCTGTTGAATTATTATATATGCCCATCCATGCTTTGCATTGTATCGACTGACTCTCGTTTTTATTAATGCATAAGTATGTGCATCATTATCATTCAAAATTTGGTCCTTGACATTTCTTTGTGTTGGGGTATGTTATGTCTCAAATGGGTATTAATTCTTATATACCTTTCTTTGCATGTAAATCCGTTTGGGGGCCCCAATGGGCCTTTTCCCTTGGCATCTAAATGGGCCATTGAGGCCCACTATGTCCATCAGATCAACCCCAAAAGGAAGCTCAAATCCGGTTACATAGCATTGGATACAAGAAGTTGAAGGAAGAAGCACGGATTAAAGTCCCGTATCTGAAGCGGCCAAGAAACTTGAAAGTATCGGTTTCCATTCCATTCATTTATTTAGTCATTTATTATTGTTGTCTTTATTTATTTAGTTGTTATTTTTATTCATTCATTTGGTCCATGAAGCCAAGGTTGTACTTAATACAAGTGGAGCGGATTTTGGGCCAACGAGGCTAAAAGAATAGATTAGGACAGGTGAAATGGGGCGAAAGCCCAATTAGACTAGGACAGGTCTCATTGATTTGGGATAATAGCCTAAGTCCCTTACTTCTTTCCTTTCCCTCTATTCTTTATGTTTGTTTTCCTTATGTGCTTGGCGAACCTAGTTAAATCTTTAGTTAAGTCTCTAAAAAACTAGTTTTGCATAAACACCAAAATACTTCTAAAATCGCTTTCTTTTCAAAAAGTCAATCACTTTTTGACAAAATTAATCTTTTCAAAGTTAATCAAAAGACGATTTTCAAACAGTCCGGATAACCGCAAGTTAGCGGACGTTTTAGGTGCCTACAACCTTCCTAAAATGTCAATAGAAACCGCTTACTCAGAATCTCTTAACTAAAATGATTTTCAAATTTTGAATCGTTTGAAGTATTTTATAAAGGTTTCTTAATTACCTTTCAAAATTAAGTGGCGACTCTCTTTCAAAAAGTCAAAATTTCTCCGCAAAACAAAAATGGTGACTCTACTGGGGATTTTTCGAACTAGGTTCTAACCAAATATTTGATTTCATCTTTTGATTAACTGTTTATGTGTTTATATGTTTCGATTCTGTAAATATTAACTATCGCATCTCATGGCATATCCCTGCCTTATTTAAACTGTTTTGGGGTTTCGTGGATGTCCCGGCCCCTCTTGTTCAATTCCAAAATGTGTTGGAAATACGAACGGCTTATTAGCACGTGAGTCGTCTGACGCTATTCGTATTTTCAAACTCAAGTTGTCCACTTGAGAAATCGTGTTCAAACCCACTCTAGATACCGAGGATAGAACGAAACCAAAACCCTATTTTAGGCATGAGCCTAGGACGACCCAATACCCGAGGGGGGTATTAGGCCCATTAGAAAACCTGCCCTACGTCTATTGACCCCGAGTCAATTATAGACGAACCACATTTATGTATTGAAGAAAATGTAGGTCTGTCTAATTCAATCCATTATCCTTTGGGGGTAGGAAAAAAACTTGATTTGCTTACTTTCGTAAGAAGAATTGAAGCAATTTAAGCAAGAATTGGATCGATTTGGGAGGTTGCATCTAAGGCACAGTTTGAACGTCAACGGATGTCACCAATATAAGAATTAGACGAAGCTAAGAAGGAGAAGGCTGATAGAAGAAGCACTCAGGAATTAGTATTTTCTATCCCCTGTACGGGAGCGTGTGTTTTTTATAAGGGTCCTTTTTATTATTATTATTATCTTTTGTAGGCATTTATGTCTTTTTAGTGTCTATACAAGTTGGGGGATAATGGATTGACTTTAAGCAAGCTTATATTTTTCTTCAAAAATCGTTAGGCCCAAATCCTTGGCTCAAAAGGGTCACCCCAGTTAGGATTTGCATTATTATAATGTTCTTATGTGATATAATTGTCTTATGTGTTTATGTGCATTTGTTTGGATCAAAGGCAATTTTATCCGCTATGCTCCTGTGGATGAATTTGGCTATGACTCAAACAACTCTACGTGGTTATTTCTTGTCAAATATTTTGCATTACTTATCACATACGGAAGCTAACACATCTGCCTTTGAGTTGTTTTACTTTACAGATAATAGAAACTACTCCGTGTTGATATAAACTGGCAGAACATCCCTACTTTACCCGGTCATAAGCACATAAAATCCCATCCTTTGACCATCATTCAATAATGACTGGAAATGATGAAGAAAAAACATTGACCATCAGGGACAATGTAATGGCGGAACAGAGTGAGATGATTGCAGAACTCGCAAGAAAGTTAGAAATGCTTCAGGAGGAAATAAACCGCACTTTAGATTTGGCTAACCTAGCCATCACTATCAATGCCCCCGCTCCAGGAGGACACGGGAATCCACTCCAAATTCTTTCCCTCGGTACGCTTATTCTAGAGGATCAGCCAAATAACATATCGTCCATTTCTGCCCCTTCACTTGTACAAAATACCAATCGCAAAAATAACCCAGATGCGTACCATCCACAAAACCCAACTCCTAATCCGTTCCTAAATCCCCAGAACACATTTTCAAATCAAGAAACTTCATTCCTAAATCCACAAGATTTACTTCCAAACTCGCAAAATCCATCAAATCTATTCCCGAATCCACCAAATTCGTTTCCAAATCCACAGAATTCTTCTCCAATTCCACCAAATCACTCGCAAATTCAACAAAACCTTTCTAAATTTCAAAACTTCCTCCCCACCGACCAACAAACTTCTTTTCATCCGTAAACTCAAGCCTCCCTTCCTAAGCCCCCTCATGCCATCATATCCCCCGACATCTATAATCCCCTTTCTAATCTCGAGATGGACCATTATGAAGAGAAGGAGAAAGAGTGGAGGACCGAGCATGAAATGAGGTTGCTAGCTATGAATGAAGTGATCATGAGGATCAAATAATCTCATGGAGCGAGGGACCACGACGATTTAGGGTACGATGACTTATGTGTTCACCCTGGAGTAGATCTACCAGAAGGGTACAAGGCCCCCAAGTTTGAAGTGTTTGATGGTGCTGGGAATCCAATGGCCTATCTGAGGAGGTACTGTGAGCAACTGATAGGGATCGGGAAAAATGAGGCGTTATTGATGCGCCTATTCAGCCGAAGTCTAAGCGGTGAAGCCTTAGAGTGGTTCATATCTCAGCAGCCAAAAAAATGCACTGGTTGGAAAGCATTGGCCAAGGGTTTCCTCGATAGGTTCGCATTCAACATTGAAATTTTTTCGAACTGGTATCACTAGATCGGATCAAACAGAAGAGTGATGAGAATTTTTGAGACTATGTTTTTCGTAAGAGAAAGGAAGCTGCCAAAGTGCAACCCCTCATGTCCGAGGAAGAAATGGTATCCGTGTTCTCTCGCGCTCAAGAAGGAGAATATTATACCAGGATGGTGTCCGCTGTTAGGGCAACTTTACAGATTTGGTAAAAATCGGAGAATCACTGGAAGAAGGTATTCGTACAGGACAAAATTGCCAAGACCCCAACATCGTCCGGAACTGCTATGTTCTCGAAAAAGAAAAAGGAGGATGTAGGCACGGTTTCTGCTGATTCTATTGCAAAAACGAAAAAGAAGTTCAACTCTAGGAATATTTTCTCTTCTCCGTCATCACCAAATTTTCAGCCTGTATTCTATGTTCAACCCCAATATCAAGCTCCAATTCCAAATATTTTACCCCAGTGTCAAGTTCCACAGCCAAATTATTAGCCTCATACTCAAGCTACTTTTCCAAATAACCAAATAAACGTCCAAACGTCTCCAAATTATTATCAAGTACCTTCTCCTATAAATCAGAACCATTATAACCCTCCACTTACAAACTTTGAAAAGAAACCTCCCCAAAACCTTACGTCGCTAGCTGAAAGTTGTACCTAACTCTTTGGAAGATTGATGAAAGCTGGTTATTTGTAACAGATCCAGCCAAATCCTATCAATCCCAACTCTCGATTTTATCATCCCAATCAAAATTGTGTTTATTATTCAGGAGCAGCGGGGCACATTACGAAGGATTATATTAGCTTGAAACATAAGATCCAAGATTTGATCGATTAGAAGGTCATCACACTTCAGTCGCCGACACCAAATGTTAACAGTAATCCATTGCCTAACCATGGGGGATATACAGTTAACATGATTGAAATCGAGGGTGAATGGGCGTCTAGCAAGGACATCACTAAGGTAAATTCAGAAGGACTCAAAAGAAGAGAAGATATGGAGAAGATAGAGAAAGTTGTGGCTTCCTTAAGTAAGGATTTGTAAGGAATTATTGAGCCTGTTATGGTCCTAGAAAAAGCATTTAAGCATGGAATAGAGTACCAACCAAGAAAAGAAGATGAGATCGAAGATAATTCAAAGGACAGTCCGTCTAAACCATCGCCACTCCTGCACCAATCATTTCTCGTACATGAAATGTCAAATGATGATGGTCTTGGGGACGGGATAGGAAATCTGTTCGAGGGATGCAATGCTGTACCAGAAGATATTTCAAAACATAGTGGGGTAAAGAAGGTTGCACCAGGAGAGACTTTACAAAATTGGACTTCCACTCCGCTCCTAATTCGTCGCCCGTCGCAGTAGATAGAAGGGAAATTACTAATAGTTCTTAAAATAGGTCATGATCCGGAGGAGGCCCCATGATCCACCCTTTTATGTCTCAAATTTTTGTTTCGTGTTTTACAACTTTCAAAAAGGCATGGGCCCACATTTGTGTGGATCATAAACCATAGTTTTTATTTTTCAAAAGGTCTCCCTTTATTTAAGAAGTCATTTTTAAATATGATTATCTAGCATGGTTTATTTTGGTAGCAATTATTTAAAAACCTGTCAATGTCATGACATGTCAAGAGTTAAACGAACAAGGCGAAGGAAATAATGATGAACAGAAAAGATGATGAGGAGTAGTTAGTAGTAGATATAGAGAAATGTGAAAATCAAAAGAAGCCCAACCTGGAGGAGCCCTAATCCTACTTGAGATGGATGGTCAAGAGTGGAACAAATCAATCAATTCTGATGCGGTAAAGATATATCATGCTTGAAAGATGTTATAGTTTTTGTTTCTTGTCTTATTTGTAATCGCCTTTATAATAGTATCAATTTTATGATATGTAATTGCCTAGAATCCTTCCCTTTATGTACGAACTATGTTTGACCTAAATTCCCAAGAACGGGATATGTAGGCGGCCTATGTCGGCTTCGGTCAACCCCTTAGAAAAATTTATCCTTTCCCTCTTTGTATGAACTACGTGATGACCTGAATTCTCAAGATTGAGATACGTAGGTGGCCTATGTCGGCTTCGGTCAACCCATTAGATTTTTTATATATATCCCTAGCGTAGTTTCGAACTACTTTTGACTTGATTCCTGCTTCAACGGGATACGTAGGCGCCCCAACGGCTCGGTCATATAACCCCAGGAAATAGAAACTGGGGCAGAATTTTTGAGAAGAAATCTCAAAATTCACAAGAAAAGATCGACATCCAACAAAGAGGATGAAGATCAGCAAAGGCTTCAGATCCACTTAAGATAATATCATCTAAGACTACTCTAAACTAGGGCAGAAATTTTGAGGGAGGCCTCAAAATTTTCACCAAATACTGGAATATATTTCAAATTCCCCAGCACCAGAGGTTTAAGCTAAGCTCTCAAAGACACCAATTGTGACAAAGTCTAGGTAGACTCAATTTCTGGCTATGACAGAACTATTTGAAGAACTCCCTAAAAATGATGATGAGTTTTGGAAATCCTCCGTCAGATATAGTCAAAATCAAGAGGCAGATGTTCGTTGAGATATTACATGACATGACTGGCACAGATCTTCTAAAGTTTTATATAAGCTTTCGAAACTATCTTCTAAAAATTAAGACTACTTTCAAAAATCTATATAAATCTTTTACTTAGTGATTGCCTAGACATCAATTGGGACGGTGAGTCATGAATGGAAGTCCTAACATGACGAAATACCTGAAAGATGGTGAGGGGCAAATCAAGGATCGAAGGAGGTCAACACGGAGTAGTTTCACTCGAACTAATCATTTTTTGTGATTGATACACAAAAATAAGCGTTTCTTTCGAAAAATCCCCAAGCAAGTTGGGATCCATAATAGAGCATATAATAATAATGGTACTTTTTGGGTAGCCCTAAAAATGGGTCTAATACCCATTTATTGAAAACCTTTTTGAATTGTCCATCTCATTTCTTGAGATTATGGAGGACAAACAAAAGTGTCTTGTCTACTTTACAAATATTGTATTTAGAATTTTTCTAAAAAATGGTCGCTAGCAAAAGCGAATTTGTGTCTACTAATCGTCTACCTTGAGTACAGGGACATGTAGAAAGAAAGACACAGACAAACAAACTCAGGTGAAATTGTTTTAAATTTCCAAGAAGGCCATTGCATATCATTGCTAAAAGGAGCATTGCATATCATTGCCAAGAAGGCCATTGCATATCATCATCATACAATATCTGTTGACGTGCTAGACAAAAACGCTGGCGTCGAGGGTATCATCATCATTCAGTATCTGTTGACGCGCTAGATAAAAATGCTGGTGTCGAGGGTATCATCATCATTCAACATCTGTTGACGTGCTAGACAAAAACACTAGTGTCAAGTATATCATCATCATTCAATATATGTTGAAGCACTAGACACAACGCTGGCGTCGAGGATATCATCAGCATTCAATATATTTGTTGACATGCAAGACACAATGCTGGCGTCAAGGATATCATCATCATTCAATATCTATTGACGCGCCAGACACAATGCTGGCGTCGAGGATATCATCAGCATTTAATATATCTGTTGACACACAAGATACAACGCTGGCGTCGAGGATATCATCATCATTCAATATCCATTGACACATTAGATACAATGCTGATATCGATGATATCATCAACATTCAATATATCTATTGACAAGCAAGACACAACGGTTGCGTTGAGGATATCATCATCATTCATTATCTGTTGACGCGCTAGACACAACACTGACGTCGAGGATATCATCAGTATTCAATATATCTGTTGACACGCAAGACACAATGCTGGCGTCGAGGATATCATCATCATTTCATGAATCAGCATCTGAATGCATCGAGAGCATACGATTTGAAGGGACGCCTTTAAGTCGTTATCTAAGGATGATTGATATATAAGATTTCCTAGAAATTGACAATTTGAGGATCATCTATATGTCATATTATTTAAAATAGGATAATGTGCAAGATCACCTATGAGTTGATAGCCTATAGGTCATCCGTAAGCCACAACAACATCCTAACCGGATAGTGTGCAAGATCGCCCAAAATCGATAGCTTAAAGGTTATTCATAAGTTGCAACTAAATCCTTACCGTAGAATATGCAAAATTATCAAATTGATACATCCGAGGGTTCTCTATAAGCCATGTCATATCTAAGATCGATTATGTGCAGGATTACCCAAAGACTAACAATTTGAGGGATTATCTATAAGTCATACTGTATCCAAGGTCGGATGATGTGCAGGAACACCTGAAAGCTAGAGATTGGAGGGATATCTATAAGCCATCTCTTATCCAAAGTTGGATAGTGTATAGGATTACCTAAAATCTAGAAATTCAAAGGATATCTGTAAGTCGCCTCGTATCCAACATCAAATAATGCGTAAGATTATCTGAAGATTGACAATTTAAGGAAAATTTATAAATCAATCATCGGCTATAACCAAAAAAGTTATCATTCCACACACAACAAGTGATATAGGTAACCAAAAGGGTTGCTACTCCAGCACGATATTACACGGTTGTAGGGACCGTTCTGCATAAATTATCGTCGGTATCCAAAAGGGCCACCCATTTTGAAGACATATTCAATCGACAAATGTCATAATTATACAACAACCAAGAGGGTTTTTGTGTTTGGTATTGCCGGTTATTTCATTCCAAACAGGTACATGAAGAGATGACTCCGTTTTTCAGGCCACAACTTATGTGGAGATATGGTAAAAGACTACATACCTCTTTCGTGAATTATGTTTAGTACTAACACTTTTTGCTTGAAGCATTGTCGAGAGCATCCAAGAGGATGAAAATCTCAAATCAAAACCACGGGTGCGGATGACTTCAAATAGGATGCAGCACAACGTGAAACTCTTTCTTAGCAGCAAAACGGGACATAGTCTAAAGAGGGACGTCAAACTCTTTGGACGCGAGCTAAAGGATGATCATCACCACCATCTAGCCACACCCCTATTTAAAGGCATGTGGGTATTTTTGAGATGTTCTAAGTCTCAGCTTCAACTTTGGGATATTTCTTAACTTATACCGAGGGTAATCTTCTTTTTCTTCCAAATTCAAGTGATAGGACTCCTAGAGTTTTGGAAATTTTGCCCAGGTAAATTCTTACCTATGGATGTGAAGAGCTCCACGTTCATGGTTAATAGGTTACAAGATTATTTTTCTCAACTCATTAACTTGTCACTCATCCTGAGCTAAAGATCGTCTAAAATAAAAGACTATCTTTTCTACCGATCGAGTCGAACTACAAGCGGTCTGATTCCCTACAATCTTGAGGATATGTAGGCTGGGATCTATGTAGAAAACTCTACAGCATTCCAACCTCACCCCAAATCTCTTCATTCCCCAACTTTTCAGTTTTATCAAAAACTCCAAAACCGAGATGGTCGGTGAATTTTTTCTTGAAAACCGTGCTTAAAATCAAGCTTTATGAACTACAAGTAGCCTGAATTCTCATGTAACCTGAGATATATAGGAAAATTGATACCGAGGTTCGGCCATAACTCCATAAAACTCGTGCGAAAAACCAACGTCTTTCAAATTCGAATTTGTGGTCGGACAAAAATTAGGAACGTTAATCTCCCTTTTCCTATGGTTACTTGAATCCACCCTACCCAAAGGGAGGGGGCAGTTGTTGACACCTAATTTTTGCCCTCCACAACTACGTTTAATCTCGGGTTTCTTCAATTTTTAAATAAAATCACAACAATTATTTTTTTCCAAATAAATGCATTTAAAAATAGGTATTTTGGCTAAATTTGTCATTTAAGTGATAATTATATATTTTCGTATTTGCACATAGGAGATTGTATAAATTGTGTCATTTAAAATCAAAATTGGACTTTAAATTAAGGATTATTTGAAAAATAAATTTAAATAATTAAATCTTGATTTAAATACAATTTATTCTTACAAATAATCTATTTGGAGAAATACTTGTTTGGTTTTGTTAAATCAAGAAGCTCGGGATTGAACAAAGGATTAATTCGTATCTAATTTCAATTGAATTTAGTCAATCTATTTGAATTTGGACCTTAATTGAAATTAATTTGGCCATAATTTCAATGTAATTGGTCGATTGAGTTTAATTAGGCTAAATTTTAAATGAAATTGCCTAAAGTCTCTTTTTTTTTTGGCTATTTAATAAATAGCCAAAATTGCCTAACCTATCCATATCATAATTTAATTACGGGGATTTTAAATTAATCCCCAATTTCCCAACTCCAACAGCATAGCCCATCCTTTTCCCCTTTTTTTTCACAAACAGTGGCCCAAACACTTAAAACCCCAACACAGGCCCAAACCAAATCGACCCGGTCAGCCCACCATTGCCCCCTCTTTCTCCTTCAACTCCCGTACAAACAAGAACCTTCAGTGAACATCAACCAAAAAGCATCAAACAACCAACAATCTCAACAACAACGACTCCAAATGCAACAACACCAACATTTCCTTCAAAACAGCAACCATACCCGCGGCCATCAACAACCCATCTTCCATACCCAGATCAACAACTAGTGAAATCCGAACCAACTTCAAAATCAAAAACCCGATCCTTCTCCACACGCGTCTTACTCCATCACGCGCGAATTCGTGCAATAAAACCCTCAAAGGTTCTAGAATCAGATGAGTTGTCCCTCTCCAACGGTTCAATCCCGTGATTCTTAGATGAGATAGGACGATTTCTTACTTATTTGGGTGTTTTTCAATGGTTGAAAAGGGGATTCAATTTTCTCCAATTTGATTGGTTCGCCAATTTCAAAATTGGTACATTTATTGTTGAAACCCCAAGCTGGAGGGGGGAGGGAATTGTAAAGTTCCAAAAATATCTTATTTTCGAATTTCAAAATCACCCCCATTTGGCCTTCTATATAAAGACCCTTAGGGACTCACTGTTAGGGGTCGAAAATTCTGGAGGTGTTTTCTGGGGTCCAAAAAAAAGAAGTTTGAGAGGGGATGGGTTTGAAAATCTCGGAGGAAATCTTGGAGATCAAAATTGGGGGATTTTTCTTATGGGTGTTACTGTTTCATAATCTAGAAGTTCTGTTATTCCGTTTGTTCATCAGCCAAAACTTGAATTTCGAGTTGAAGATATTTTTCGATGGTGATGACTCCGGCGATTGCTCGAGTCCTGTTTGCTGCTCCGAAAGAGGTAAATATCCCTCTACTCATTTAATTTTATCGGCATATTTCTTCTTCATTCCTTTCTCTGTAGTAATGGTTGTTCGTTTGAATGAATAAAAGTGAGGTCTGTGTGTTGGTTGTGTAGTTTCTTTGATGATGAAAGTGAAGTTTATCACATAGTTATGATGGTTTTGTTGAATGTTTAACTCCTTATCCATAGCTTTGTCTCCGTTTGTTCTATCTCTGCTTTACTTTGGTTCTTTACTAAATTGACAACCTCATGCTGGTTCTTTGTTAGCTCACGTGCTTAAAAATTGAAGTCTTGTGAGGGCACAATCAAGAAATAGTATTCCATTCTTCATTCGTATGTACAATAACGCAAAAGTCTATCATTGCTAATGCTCGTTCTCAGTTATTTTTTTTCTCAATGCATATGTAAGTTTCTCGGCTATAGTACGATTTCCTCCCGTTTTTAGTTACTGTTGTGAATAAGAAAGCCTTATGAATCTTCAGTCGTTAGCTTGTTGTTTAAAGGAATTAGCAAAAAGAAGATAAGAGTGTCCAAGGGACTTTTATTTGGATTTTCCTTTAAGCTTGTTATCGATAACCTGATTTCGTTAGCGAATGTATTTTATTACATTGTTATGATCTAAGATCAGTAAACTATTTTTTGCATGATCCGTGTCTAGCTTTTTCTTTCTTCTATTTTGATCCTATCCCTTAATAAATACCTTTGGTTGAAACCTGGGACAATTGATCTTTCGTTGGTTAGGAGTGTTAAAATTTGAATCATCGATACTAGAAATTACATGGTGGAACCCTGTTTGTTGGTATAAAATCTCCCTTTAAGAACTTATGCAGGGAACTCTTCCCTTTTAATATACTTCTCTGACCTTTGTTTGTTGTATTCACTGCTTATTGTGCCCAAGAATGTATCTCTACCTCTAATTAGGTTAACTAGGTATGTCCGAACCAGGCGCAATAAAATTGATTAAATTGTGCGTCATTTTAGAGAGGTTACCTTTATTCTAGTTGTTTCATTCTGTTGAATTATTATATATGCCCATCCATGCTTTGCATTGTATCGACTAACTCTCGTTTTTATTATATGCGTAAGTATGTGCATCATTATCATTCAAAATTTGGTCCTTGATATTTCTTTATGTTGGGGTATGTTATGTCTCAAATGGGTATTAATTCCTATATACCTTTCTTTGCATGTAAATCCATTTTGGGGCCCCAATGGTGTAACACCCCGTACTTAATTACGTGCATTAGTCATTGTTATATGTGTTGGGGTATATGTATTGATCCTAAGTTAGGTATATATGAGTTTAAGTATGAGTATTGATTATTTTGAGATGGTTTCAAGTGTATAGTTTGATTATAGGTGTATAGGAATCGACTTTATTTATATCGGAATTTTCCCGTCGACGGTTCCATACGAAGGTTATTGAATAAGATTTCCAACGATATAAAGATTTCCAAAAACGGATAAGTTTCGGATATAAGCGAGCTCGTTCGAAACTTTAAAACGGTGGCCGGGATGTGAACAGTAAAATGTGCAGGAAACTACTGAGGCCTGCCAGTTTTTTGGGTCAACTTTGAACGATCATAACTCCCTCAATATAATGAACTGGTTGAGCTACCATATATCAAAAGAAATATCTTTGAGTCTTCTTTCCAATGAAATTGGTTTCATCCAAATCCAACATCTGAGTAAGGAGTTATACTCGTTTTACTTCAGCCTCTCAAAACGGATTTTTAGGGTCAACTTCAAACGATCATAACTACTTGTACAGGACGAACTGGGTGGATTAATTTATATTAAATGAAAGACCTTTGAATTATCTTTCTAACGATACCAATTTCACCCAAATCCGATATCGGAGCAAAGAGTTATGGCCGATTTACTTTAGCCTATCAAAACAGTCCACCATGGACAGATTCGGATTTACTTAAATTTTTAAGGGCAATATGGTCATTTTCCATCACCTCATGGACGAAAATTGGTCATTATATACATATACTTAGCCTTATATCCACCATTTATCATCCAAATCATTGAAGAATAAGAAACCCTAGCCTAAGTTCAACTCCAATTATCTTGTGATTCAACCGTAGAAAATCCAAATTGATTCCGTAGTTGTGTTCACCGTCTCAAGGGCTTCGAGAAGCACCCCTTATTTGTGCCAACAGGACTTCGAAATCAAAAGGGCCATTTTTTTTGGTAAGGATGTAAATTATGTTGGTGTTATTTATATGGATATGTATATATATATATATATGCATGTGAGCATAAGAAGTATGTTATTTGATTGTTGTTGAAAGATGATTGGAAATGATGTTGGATTATTCTTGTGCATGGTTGGATTATGTTAAATTGTGAAGGAATTTGGGGTGATGATGTGGTATTGATGATGTGGTATTGAGATGATGATTATATACATATACACACATAAACCTATTGTTCAAGTTGGTTTTTGGAATGTTTTGCAAATATTGGTAGTATGGAATTATGGAAGAGAATTGTGGTGTTGGGTTGCTAATACTAGATGCCAAACATTTCATTGTAGATAAGTGATTTGTAAAGGCGGGAAGTTGTGTTGAATTGGTAGCTGAATCTACAACGAGGTATGTAAAGCATACTCTAACAATGTTCTTTGGCATGAAAACACCAATGTTCCATCAAGTAAGATTCCGAGGTTGTCCAAAAACATGTATTGTTCTACGTTACCAACGAAGTTGTTTCCATCCTATAAAGTGTCAAAATGTTCATTGATATACCAAAAGGCTCTTATTTCATTGTTGTGATATTGATGATTCTGAAACATATTGTTGATGTACCAATGAGTCCTTATTACATCGTTATTGTATAGAAGGTCTATTACTTGGTTCCTATTGATGTATCATTGTTTCAAGGTATCAAAAATGTGGTGACGACCGAAATAACAATCTCAAAGATTAATTGAACTAAGTGATGAAAGTTCTCTCTTATCGGGTGGTATCCCAGGGGCATAAGCCTAGCATGGGTCGATCCCTATTTCATGTGTTTATGGGTGGTATCCCAGGGGCATAAGCCTAGCATGGGTCGATCCCAGTTGATATGTACTGGAGGCATCCTAATGGTCACAGTACAGTACAGTAATGATTACAAAGACGATAAGAACGAAGGTAAAGTGATTGAATAAATACAATGTACAGGTTGTCACAAGTTCTAGTAAGTGTGGTCCACTCCTATTACGACTTATTCACTTGTTTCTGATTTCTATTGAGCTCCTATATCATATGTGATTATTTACAGCTTTACATACTCAGTACATATTTCGTACTGACGTCCCTCACGGGGGACCTGCATTTCATGCTGCAGGCACAGGTACCTCAACTCATACACCGCACAAGTAGGAGCCAGGTCATACAGCTATTGTTGGTGAGCTCCAGTTTGCTTCGGAGCTTTCCGAGTCGGTTCCTTATGTTTTGTTATTGTACATGAGTCACGTGTGGGCGGGGGTTTGTCCCGATCCTAGTTATGTCATGTATATCCTAGAGGCTTTGTAGACATAAGGAAGGGTAAAGTCATGGAAGTTTATATAGTAACGTTATATTTGTATATGTGGTGGCCCCGACGGCCAAGTATTATATATATATATTTGTGCGTGTTGTGCTGATACAGGTAATTAGACCTTTCTATATGCAACGAAGTGCTGTCCAATTTTTTTGGTGACATGTAAGTGAAAGTACAGGTATTTGAACGGGTTCTCCCGGGCCTTCTCGGCTTCGGGTGCCAGTCCGGCCCGATGGAATTTTGGGGCGTGACAAATGGGCCTTTTCCCTTTGCATCTAAATGGGCCATTGAGGCCCACTATTTCCATCAGATCAACCCCAAAAGGAAGCTCAAAGCCGGTTACATAGCATTGGATACAAGAAGTTGAAGAAAGAAGCACGGATTAAAGTCCCGTATCTGAAGCGGCCAAGAAACTTGAAAGTCTCGGTTTCCATTCCATTCATTTATTTAGTCATTTATGATTGTTGTCTTTATTTATTTAGTTGTTATTTTTACTCATTCATTTGGGTCACGAATCCAAGGTTTTACTTAATACAGGTGGAACGAATTTTGGGCCAACGAGCCTAAAAGAATAGATTAGGACAGGTGAAATGGGGCGAAATCCCAATTAGACTAGGACAAGTTTCATTGATTTGGGCTAATAGCCTAAATCCCTTACTTCCTCCCTTTCCCTTTATTCTTTATGTTTGTTTTCCTTATGTGCTTGGCGAACCTAGTTAAATCCTTAGTTAAGTCGTTAAAAAACTAGTTTTGCATAAACACCAAAATACTTCCAAAATCGCTTTCTTTTCAAAAAGTCAATCACTTTTCAACAAAATTAATCTTTTCAAAGTTAATCAAAAGAAGATTTTCAGACAGTCTGGATAACCGCAAGTTAGCGGACGTTTTAGGTACCTAACACCTTTCTAAAACGTCAGTAGGAATCGCTTACTCAGAATATCTTAACTAAAATGATTTTCCTATTTTGAATCGTTTGAAGTATTTTATAAAGGTTTCTTAATTTCTTTTCAAAATTAAGTGGCGACTCTCTTTCAAAAAGTTAAAATTTCTCCGCAAAACACATGTATTAATACTATATTATTAATTGTATAAGATTTACACATACATGTTTAATAATGTTCTAAAATTTGGTAACATTATACATGAAACTATATTGTATGATGATATTGTAACATTGAATTGGTTGATCCATACAAATGCTTCACTACATGTGTATTACTATAGCATAAAATGTTACAATGATAGAGTAAAAAGTTCATATTTATATCCAATGTATGGTGTCTTTTCTCCTAAAAATTTACTTTAGTACTTAACCCCTTGAACAACTTTCAATTGAATTTTTTACCACCTTAATTGCTGATGTGCCAAATTTTTTAAAAATCAGCGCGTAATTAACTTTAAAAATGTGAAAAAAAAAAGGGGTCCACATTTTAAATTTTACAAAATTTCTTTATATATATATATATAATAATAATAATAATAATGAGAAGAAGAAGAAGAAGAAGAAGAAGAAGAAGAAGAAGAAGAAGAAGAAGAAGAAGAAGAAGAAGAAGAAGAAAACATCTTCTTCAACCCCATCCCTATCCCCCTCGTTTCCCTCACCCCCACCCTCACCCCCAGCACATCGTTGTAACATTGAATTTAATTTTTCTTCTTTCCAACAATGAATCAAAATATTTGTCATTTCCTTGTTAATTTTGATTGTTAAAAACGTTGAGGGAGTCATAATTGAAGGTTGAAATAATATTTTAATGGAGAAAAAATCTTAAATTGATTTGAAATTTTGTGTATTGATGTGTTTTTGTGATCATGTACTTGTATTTAGTTCATTGTTGAATTTGCTCAAGTTAATTGAGGTCAATTTTTCATTTGATGAATAAAAAATACTCATTGAAAAGCTTGCAACAATGGAGAATATTGATAGGTGGGTTCTTCTAAAACTGATATTGTTTGGATTTTCACCAGAACTTATGGTGGTGGAGTTGTTTAATTTGTATATCAAAAACTATTCTTTTCTTGTTTTTCAACCTAGAAACTCCAAAAAAAAAAAAAAAATCAATCATAATTTTTTTTTATTTGTACTTATTGGATTCAAAGTATGGTGTTCTTTGAAACTTTCTTCAAGATAAGCTGATTGTTCTTTGGATAACCTAAGCTTTTTTTGAGTATTAACATCATTTTCATCTTCATCACTTGCTCTTGACGATGCTCTTTTCGGTTCACCGTCGTCATTTCCGCTGGCAGAATCGGAGCTCCGTTTATTTCTGACTCCAATTATATTCACACAACTTTTAATAGCTCAAATTCCATACGAAACGACGACGCTACACTGTTTGGCGATGTAACGGGGGGAGGGACTGCCTGAAGAAGAAGGAGGAATCGAGGTGGGGGTTGTGAAGAAGAAGAAGGAGAGGGGGGAGGTTCTTTATATATATATATATATAGTGGGATATTTCGATAAAATATTTCAATAAAACAGAAAACAGTGAAATTTCAATTATGGTCGATTTTTTGTATATCAGTTTGTAAAAAGCCTACTCAGTACTCCCTCTATCCTATTGTTTCTTCATGTTATCATTCTTATAGTTTATATTTTCCCCAGAGTTCTTTTTTTTTTTTTAAACTTTTACTTTACCCTGTTCATCTCTTCCTCTTAATCTATGTTCTTAACATCGTACTTCTTTAACCACACCCCGAAAAATTTTTGTCTGGCCGCTAACACTCGTCCTTTGTCTATTTGCAGATCTATTGGACTATCAAGGCCAGAATTCCTAGGAATTTACAGTTTAATCCATTGTTGATATTAAGAAATTAAGAGGCTAACCATATACTAAGGATAATTTAATTTACATGATTTTACAAAAACTATGTAAAATAACATTTAAACATAACATGGATATAAGAACATAAATATTTTTGTGGGAAAAATATGTAAATAAGAACTTACATGAAGTAACTAGGAGAGAGGTTTCCCTTTCGGGAACCCCCTTACGATTGGAATAGAAAACGTGAAGCCTTTATTTTAATCACGATGTTACAAAGTTTATACAAGAAAGACTGGGTTAGACAAGTTTTTTGGGAGGAAAGGGTTAAACATTTCAATTGGGTTTGGAGGTTGGTTGATTTCACTCTGTCTTTCTACTACAAAATGTGCGCCTTTTATAGGCAATATGTACATAAAGGAGTGGTTCTAAAAACTACTATGTGGCCTTAATACAATTGGCCGACACTTTAGATAAGAGATAAGAAGAAAACTTTAATAATGCAAGTCGGGTACTCTTTGGGCCCCATCGTCACATGCGTTATTAATTTTTCTTTCAGACTTATTTTGACGCGTGCTTCAACAGTTTTTCTTTTTTTTGGAAAGTAGTGATAAAGGAAGCACTCTGACACTGACTTATTACAAGACATAAAGTGGGCATCCCCACTTGACCATGCTAGCTAATAATACAAACTGTGAGAACTGTAGATTATCTTTACGTATCCAAGTTGTGCAGGGCTATGGAGTCGAAGCTCATCCTGAGTCGTCGTCTTCATATGAATCCTGGGCTTCCTGGAATTGTGCAATATTATCTTCTTCGTCGAATCTAGCAGAATTATTATCTGTAGTATTTATTTCTGGCACAGCTCTATCTAGATTAGTGGGCTGTTCGTCTGGTTGTTCATCCATGTATTTATCTTATGTCTGTTTGCTGAAGAATCTGTCTAGAGTCTGTTTAATTATTGTCTCTATTGTCTCATTTTTTCTCTTAGATATTAAAGTCTTCTTTAAAGTCCTATGTCCAGATTTCGTTAGTTTAGCTTTTGATGAAGAACACCCTTCATCCTCACTTTTTGGCAAAGTGACAGCCATTAACGGATTAGATTTGTCTTTACCGGTCACCGTTTGAACCGGACTAGCTGTACCATCATCCGGTACAGTGTATTTCTGTGCATTTATTGGGAAATGCACACCCTTCTCATCCATTTTTTTAGGAGATGGAGAACTCTGAGCTGGAGTCTGAGTTTGTGCATCTGTTTTGCTGACTGGAGTCTGCTGTTGTCTGAGTTTTGTTTCTAACATTTGTATTTGTTTGATTAGTCTTGTGTTTTCCATGAGGAGTGACTCCTTTTGGGCATTTAGCGTTTTGAAGTTTTCCGTCATAGAAGAACAGTGGTTGCAAAAAATAATCTTTCCAGTTTCTTTTTGCAAATTATACTGGGGTATCTGATCTGGATTTTGTCTAAGAGAAGGAGATATGTAATAATTTGGCCCTAAATATCCTCTAGCATGATTTGTAGCTTCAGTAAAATCATTAAAACCTTTAAAAAGAGGGGCTTTAAAACCTTGTATGGAGTCTAATACTTTTAACCATGTTTGGAAAATTCCGTTAGTTTTTCCATGAATGACTACATAGTATTTAAAACGAGGCCTACTTTTTTCTTCCATGTAATGGCATAAAGCGTTCATAGAACCCATGAAGTGATTACGGTTTTGTCTATTATAAGAAATCCAGAGGTTATCTACTAAACACCTTTGGGGTCTGTCTAAAACGTAATCTGGTCTTACTCTAAAGATATGTTGCTCTCAGGGTATGCAATTAAATTAAATGGTCTGAAATGAATTCTTTCCATTGTCTCTAGGGATTCTAGTGGTCTAAAATTTAAATTACCTAACATTGTCTGTTGGTAAGCCTCTGAAGACGAAGCTACACCTTTGCCTTTGTCTGCAGGAGGTTGTCCTGTTGGTCTCATGCTGAAAACAAATGAGTAGAATTAAAAACTTATTTATTTATTTCCAGTTGTAGCCTACTTAATTGGTCAGCTAATTCGTTCTCTTTTCCTTTTATATGTTCGAATACTATATTCTTATAAACAGATATAGTATCTGTAAAATTTAGCCATCTTCGTCTAGTACTAGTTTTGTCATTTATTTTTTGATGAAATTTAACTATAGCTTCACAATCTGTTCTAACTAAAATTTCTTCTTTATTTAGTATATATAGCTTAAAAGCATTTAAACCATATATGATAGCTAATACTTCTAAGTCTATGGCGCTCATGTTTCCTTTTTCTTTATATGCGCCACTTTGGTATCCACATATTTGTTCTTCATTTTTATTACTATATTTATTAGGTCTTGCTTTTAGGATAGCTCCCCATCCTAGGTCACTTCCGTCTGTTTGAATAATTAAATAGTCTGATTCTAATGGAATTTTTAGGTCCGGGATATTTTTGATTTTTTCTTTTATTTTTTGGACTAATTTAACATCTTCTATATTAAAATTTTTCTGTCCTTTATTACCTGTTTTTGCATATAATGGTCCTGCTATTTTTCCTAAATCTTGAATAAAATTTCGTGCATAATTTACTAATCCTAAGAATTTTTGTAAATCTTTTGTTGTTTCTAATTTGTCTGGCATTTCTAGTACCTTCTTTGCTATGTGTGGTTGTAGTTTTACTTTTCCATTTCCTAGAGTTATTCCTAAGAAATTAATATAAGTCTTGCATAACTCCATCTTCTCTTTACTTATTATTATACCATGTTTAACAAATAGTCTGAAGATTATTTGTAAGTGTCCTAAATGTTCTTGCATAGTTTGACTAAATACCAAAATATCATCTACATATACTAAGATAAAATTTTTATATTCTCCAAATATGTTATCCATTTTTCGTTGGAAAATGGGCGGAGCTGTTTTTAATCCAAACGGCATAACTAACCATTCAAAATGTCCGCTTGGACATGTGAATGTTGTCCATTCTATGCTATCTGGATGCATTTTGACTTGCTAGTAGCCTGACTTACAGTCAAATTTACTATAGACCTTTTTATTTTGAATTCTATTAATTAACTCACTTTTATCTGGTAGTTTGTAAGCATCTGTTCTAGTATTATCATTTAATCTTTTGTAATTAATTACTATGCGAGCTTTTCCCCTTACTTGTTCACTATGATTTCTTACCATGAAAGCCGTTGATCTATGTTTAGAGGTGGATCTTCTTATTACTCCTAATTGTAAGAGTTCCTTTATCTGTATATCAAATTCTTTAGTATCTTCATTATTTGCTTCTATAGGTGCTGTTTTTATCGTATATTCTAAGTTAATTATATCTAATTTACACATTATCTCATTGGCTTCCCAATGGGCTAATGGCCTTTCTCCTATTATCTCCATTTTGTCTAATATAGATATTATATTTTCTAAATCTTTTGGACTGTTTATTATTCCTATTTTATCTATTCCTTTTCTAAAATTATAAAACTGAGTTTCTATACTTATTAGGGTATAGTCTTTTTCGATATCTGTTAAGCATTCTTGGCCTTCTGCATTAAGCAGAGTATAGTTTCTGACCTCTTCCAGGTTTTCTTTTATATTTTTATTTTCTTTTGACAGGTTGCTGTTTTGGCATTGATTGTTTTGGCAATTGTCGCAACACGGTTCTGGAAGCAGTCTTGTTTTATTTGTGTTTAGTGTTCTATATACTGTTGGCAATGTTACTGTTTGTACTGGTGTATAAGTTAAATTTTTAAAGAGCATTATTCCATCTCTTGTCAAGAGACATCCTCCTTGATTCTGTATACAAAATCTTAGTCCTATAACAAAGTCTGATCCTATATTTAAATCTCGTGCTAATATTTTATTAACATTGTAAACTGGGTTATAGAATTTATTGCATGTATTTAAAAAACTTAGTTGAGCTTTCTCTATGTAATAATTATAGATATTGTGTGATCCATCCATTTGAGTAGCCATTATAGGTCTTTCAAGTATTTTTAATAAGTGTTCTGGTACTATTTCTTTATTGATTAAACAGTTAGTACATCCGGGATCTACTAATGCTAGAGTTTCTATTTCTACGTCTTTTATTTTGATTTTTACTAAGACTTTAATGGTAGAGAATTCTTTATCTTCGTTGCATATTAGATTAGTGTTAGTATCTTCTAAATTCATAAGTTCTGCCTCGAATTTCTCTAAATGTACTGCTTCTTGGGTATCCGTTTCTTCGAAGGTGATTTTTGTTTTTCCTTTTTCTAGAATAGTTAATCTTTGTTCTAGATCATTTAAGCGGGTTTCTAGAGTAGACACCCTTAGGTTTAGGATTTGATTGTTCGTATATTTTTGTCCGTTATTTATCTCTGATTCTACTTTTATTTTTAGAGTGTTTTCTATACAATTTATACAAGCTTCTAGGTAACATTTTTTACATTTAGCTCAATTGTCTTTACTGGGATACCAATTACATATACGGCATCTGTTGCTGTCTAGTCCTTTGTTTCGTTGGAATTCATGTACACATTCTTGAGTAACATTCATTAAATTATTGATTACTAGGTCGTTTAAATCTAAATTGTCTATCTCTTGTCCTAATTCATTAACTAAGTTATCTTCTTCTGATTCTGAAGAATCATATTTGGAATTATCTTTGTCATTTATATCAATACTTATTATTGAGTATATACTTTCTGTATCTGACATATATTCATCTACGTTTAATAAAGTTTCTTGGAAATCTTCTATTAGTTGAGAATTTCTAGTTCTATTATTATTTCTCTTAGGACATACGTTGGCTAGATGGTCTATACTGCCACACGTATAACATTCTAATTTATTTTTATAATTTCTGTCGTTTCTATATTTTCTAACATGTCTATCTCTATTTAACCAAGGTTTTTTAGCCTTTGACTTTCTTAAGAAGTATTGTTTTTTACTGTATGGTTTTTGATTATTTCTTTTCTTATATTTTCTATGTTGTTTTTTATCGTAATTCTGGGTTGTGTATATAACAGATTTACAGAAATTCATTTCATTTCTTTTTAATTGTTTTTGTATATGTATGTTTGTACATTTTTCTGTTAATATATCCATTATATGTTGTGTTCTATGTCCTATTGTCCATTTTAAATTTGGGTTAGCAACTACCCCATCTCTCTTATACCATCTATCTTCTATTTCTCTTCCAAAAGCTCCAGGTAACTTATTGAATAATTTTTTGCCTAATTCTTCATTAAAAGTATTTCCGCTGACAGTACAATAATAAAAATAGTCTTGTAGGAATTTCTTTATATATACCCAATGTGAAATACTTAATTGTTCTAGTTTGATTAATGCTTCCTTTTGTAGTGCTAATAATCCACTATTTGGATCTTTCCCCGTTAATAACATGTGCATTTTATTTGTAAAATTATAGGGATTTGGTCCCATACTTAATAGAACCTGGAAATCATATGGGCAGTTTGTCTTAAAACTTTCCCATGTAGCTTTTGCAGATTCTCCTAGAAAAGTTTCTAAATATTTATACATTGTTTCCGTATCTGTTTCTGTATAATGTCTTAAGTAATCTACAGCTACTATTCCTTTCCATAAGTCTATTACTGTATCCCACATTTGGGGATCATGTGCTGCTATATTTAGAATTTTACCTTTACTACCGCCTTCTTGTAGTTTAATTGGCTCCTCTATTGGCATTCTCTTTCCTGCTGGTTTTATATGATCTCCCCTAAGTTCTGTATCGGGGTTTATCCTAATTGCTGGTCTTCTAGGTACATTACCTGTACTAGAATCTATTGGTTGAGGATGAGGGTTTGTCTGTTGGAATGGGCTAGCACTCGAGGAGCTAGTTGGTTCCAATTCTGCTAGTTCTTTATAACTGATAGTAGAACTTAATATAGAAAGTGTGTCTTCATCTTTTCTTTCAAAACTTGTTTTGTTATTTCTATATCCTAAATTATCATTTCTTTCTAAGCAGTTTTTGAAATGCTCTACACATTCTTCAATTTTCATGTCGTCTTTTCGACATCCTTTACATTTAAAAGTTATATTTTTATATTCTTCCGCTAAAGTTTCAGCCTTTTCTATGGCCATGTCTACTTCATATCCCTCTTGTAGGACTTCTATATTCATAAACTCACTTTCTGTTTCTATATTACTTTCTGTTTCATCATCGTCTAAATTTCTTTTGGTTGTGTAATTATAATCTGTAAATCTTACCGAAGTTTCTCCCTTACTCGTAGTATATAATAGATGAGAGTCTGGTGTAAAAATTTTTGGTTTAGTAAATTTGTTTAAATTCCATTCTAAACCTGTGTATATTTCGGGATCTATTTTTATTGGTTTTATTAAACTTATGCCTTTGTTTCCCATTATTTCAACTACATCATTTACTTTTAATTTAAATTTCGTATTACTACTTAAAGTTAATTTTCCAATAAAACCCATGCACATTAGTAAATTATTTCCACTATTCATTTCTTCGTATCCCTTAGTTTGGATTCCTATTTTAATATTTTGTCCAAATTCTTTTAAGTTCATTAGAAAGTCTGGACTTATATAGAATATTCCGCCATTATTAGTCATATCTACTTCCGTTAATCCTATTATTGACTTCTTAATGTCTGACCATCGGTCATCATATATCGTTATTAATACTTTGGATCCTAAATTTTTTCTAGTTAAACCTTTTATTCCTATAACAATTAAACCCATATGCATTAATACCATTCTATTTTTTAGATGTCTTAAAGAATTAGCATTTACTAAATCTAGTATTTTAAAGTCTTCTCCTATAGCCGATATTTGTTCTTCTCGATAATGCCTGTATAACTGATTGTCTGTAGAAAAATATCCTGCATTATATAGTGTTTTAGGATTTAATTATTTTAATTGATGTTGTTGGAAAATTTGTAGGTCTTTGTCTACATCTATTATTTCGTTAAGTTCTTGGTTCTGTTCTATGCTAGGTTTTCTTCTACATATTCTAGCCAATATATTATTATTTCCTATTCTATTTTCTGAAAAACTTATTCTTTGTCTTTCTTCTCCTTGTCCTGTATTATTTTAGATGGCTCTCCGTCTATTTGGTAGAAAGTTCATTTTTGTGGTTTTCGTATTATATTTTTGCGTTCTTGTTTAGGAGTTAGTTCAATTCGTTTCAATTGATTAATAAGTTCGTCTATTTCGAGGTTATTTTTTGGTTGGACTTCTTTATTTATTAAGATGTCTATTTTTTTATGTAGTTCGGGTAGTTCTGGTTCTTCCTGGAGGGGTTTTTTAGTTTCTTTTCCTTTAATTAAGATGTCTATCTTTTTGTGTAAGTCTAATAATAATTCTATTATGGTATTATTTTGTTTTAGTAGAATTTTATCCGTTTGACTGAAAGGTATATGCCTAGATAATCCTTCAGGTTCACTATGATAATATTTTTGACTTTTCTAGCGCTTTATTGTAGTTTATATCTTCTTCACTCATGAAAGTGATATTTCTTCTAATCTTTTTGTTATTTCTTGCAAGCCTTTGATTTCTGTGGTTATATTTTCTACTTGTTCTACAAGCTTAGATATTAGTTGAGTTGTCTTTACTTCCAACTCTTTAGGTCTTTCTATTATGGTTTTTATTAATTTTTCAATTTCTAATTTTGTGGGTATTTTTTCTAAATTAAACTTGTGGTTTAAATACTGGATTTTTCTGTCTATTTCTACTTCTTGTGACTTTAGATAATCTAAATTTTGTTCTATCTTATCTAGAGTCTTTTTATGTTTATTCTGAGTAACTTCTATTTGGTCTAGAGTTCTTATTATACTATTATCCTTTTCTTGAATTTTTTCGCTTGTATTTATCAGAAAATCTATTATTGTGTTGTATTGTTTATCTTCCGAATGTAAAATATGTTCACCCTGATTGAAATTACACCTTATAGTAGAGTTATCTTTTAATACTCTATATTTCTTTTCTGGTTGAAATCTAAGATCTAGGTAATCGAGATGTTTTAACGAAGCTATGTTGTTATCCTAAATGGTTCAAGTTAAGGTATTTTTTTGCTTAGCTTAGTTTGATATCTCAATCTACTATTCGTATAGGTTATATCCAAATCTACTTCTTGTATATTTTCTATCAGTCTAGATTGTTCGCTAATTAATGCTTTTTTTGTAATAGTTAGAAGTTATGGTAATTATTTCGTCTGCTTCTTTAAAATTTAAAATGTCTAATTCTAACTTTCTTATTTCTTTATTTAACAATTCTAATCTTTCTACAATTTGTTTCCGAATTTTTACAAGTTGATGTTTATATATATATTCCCTATAATATTGACTTTGTATTTCCCTTATACACTCAATATATCTTATTGGCATTAATTATCCTAATTGGTAAGCTTTTCTCTTAATGCGTTCTCTAAGCCACTTTATTGCTGAAGTACTATTTTCTAAGTCTCTCTCACAACCTTGTATTTCCCAATTTACAGCGCTTAATAAGTCGTTATAATAATCCTTATGCACTCAATTAACTTTTAGTAGCCTGTTTCGACCTTCTTCTAAATTACGTTTATTATAAGCGTATATATATTTTACCATAAAAAATTTTAATTGGCTAATGGATCGTCACTTTTACTTTGTCATATAGTGTCTCTCCTTGACTGCTAGAGGCTAAGAGATACACATTGTTTTAAATCATATTTATAGTACGATAATTTTTTTACTATATTTAAAATCTTGCCTTCTTTAAAGTTAAATCTTTTAAAAAATTTGATTACAGACTTTTTACTTACTTAAAACATTTAAATTTTGGTACTTTTTTTTTTAATTATAATACTCATATTTATTTCTAAATTTTTTCGAATCTTCTTAATATCAACTTTGATTTATTTAGAATTCTTAAACTAATGAAAAATGTATTAGTTGTCATTAATTCTTATGACTTTTAATAAGAAAAGATTTTACTATAAATACTTAATTAATTTTTACCTCTTAAATATTAGAAAAATAGTGAAAAGACAATTGACTTTTAATGAAGAACAAAAAGTTCAAGCAATATTTCTAAGACGCTTCACACTTTTAATAAATGATTATTATTATTATGATGATGATGATGATTATAGATTATCATCTCCCAAAATCTTACTATACCATGATAAAAGTAATTTTTAATAGAAGTACATCAAATATAAATGAGCCATTAAAAATTTAAAAAGTGACCAGCGTAGACTCTTATTTTGCACTCTTTCATATCGCTACTCCATAATTAGAATAAAAGGACCCAATGAATATCCAATATGTTAACAATAAATAAGTAAGGTGTTTCACCAAATAATTAAAAGAATCTTAAGAAAAAGGTATAAGTATATGAGATTAGTTTCACTCATATTTGTCGACAAAGAACGAGATTTAATTGTGAAAAGCAATTGTTATAATATAGAGAATTAAGCCAATAATCAATTCGAATAAATAAAAAATAATTACATTCAGAAAGCTAAATATTTATAAAAATAAATTACAAGTTACTTCTATGCCAACACGGAAAAATGAACTTGAAATATATGAGATTAGTTTTACTTACACTTGCTTAGAAGAGATCAAGAATTGATCATGAAGAGCAATTGCTAAAATCTGAAAAATTCAACTAATAATTATTTCGACCAAACAAACAAAATTGCAATAAAAAAGATTTGTTTTTCCAAATTTACTAACGGAAAAACATACTTAACTCAAATAAAGATATGCAAATAAATCCTTTATCAAGGTAATAAAAGTAAAAGCAGTATCTCACCATGAAAATATAAAAAAATAATTGGACTGAGATTTGATTGTGAAGAGCAATTGTTAAAACATGAAGAATTGAGTCACTTGATGCGATGATACAAATAAAATTGTAATCAGAAAGTTGCGTATCAGCTAAATACTTATACTTAATACTTATACAATTATCAGCGACTTCTATATTCACACAAAATAATGATCTTGAAAATAAAGAAAGCCTCAAAAACAAAAGTTTAAAAAGAGCCAACTTTATACTCAAAATCTCTAACATGCTCTTTGAAAACTTATATTAAAATACATAAACTGCATTCACATAATTATATTTTTGAAAACTATAAAAATAAGGACAAAAAAAATGCATATCAAAAGTTTGGATTCAAGATTAAAAAGAAAGAGGAAGAAATCATAACTGAAGCTGTAATACTCTAGGTTAAATAGGTTTGGCTAAATCCATTAACAATCCCAAATTAGATTTTCGGGAGCAATATCATGAAAACGTGAAAGTAAAATTGAGTTTCAACGTAAATATTTTTGTCATTATTAACAGGACTCTAAAATAGTAAATTATTTATATAAAGTAAAATATTTATCAATTTCAAAGTATTAAGCATAAATATTAGGAGTTTTTATTTTGTTGGATTCTTTCCATATATTTTAAAAGGTGTTTTTGGACCAAATCTATTTTAGTTGGAAAAGATTTTTTGGCCTATTAATTTTGGACCTTTACTTCCGTCTATTTTATTTGGAAAACGGAGGTTTTACCTTTTTTTTTTTTTTTTTGACCAAACCTAATTTAGTTGGGAAAGACTTGCTTTTTGTTAATTTTTTAAATATTTATATCATAAATATAATAGAAAAACAAGGTGAAAAGATGAAAATGTCTATTGTGAAGTCTTTTAATGAATGGCAAAAAGTTCAAATCACTTTTATAAGGGTCTTCACACTTTTAATATTATATATATATATATATATATATATGTAAAAATAGTATATATATATATATTTTTCGTTTTTAAAAAAAATATATAAAAAGTATGTGTGTGAGATTACTTTTTTTTTTTAAATTATAATTTCTTACGTGGCAATAATATGGCACTGATGTGGCACTGATTTGGCAATGACATGGCGCATGTGTAGTTCACTCTCCATTGTGAGAGTGGGATTTTGATTTTGAGGTTGAAATTAATTCAGTTGAAAGTTATTAAGGGGAGTAAATAATTATAAGTTAAGCTTAAATGCTAAAGTAAGCATTGGCGACAAGTGCAGGAGGAAAATGATGTCTTTTCTCTAACGTTAATGCAAATATTTACTTAATCATTGTATTATCAGATTTCATATTTTAGCCTAATTTAAAATTTATTAACCATTGTATTATACACCAGTTGATTGGTTATACATCGACATTTCTACAATTAAAATTTCACATGTATAATGAACCCTTACACATTAGTTTGTAATATTAAAGCAAGCTTTTACTTAACCATTATATTATCAGATTTCATACTTTAGCATAATTTAACATTTATTATCCATTGTATATGATAACATTGTACATTAGTTGGTTGGTTATACAAAGACATAATGTTAATCTTATACATCAATGCTATGCAACGTCTTATCATTTCAAACAATCATACAATCTGTAATATATGTGAAACAGATACACACCAATAAAATATTACTGTTAGCAGGAAATATACATCTGAAACAATTAAAGCATCTAAAGAAAACGAACTAACAATCATAAACGAATATAAAATTGAATAATCTTATATTACATGACAATGAAATTTGGTTATTCAAAATTAACTTTATTAATCACTTGCTTCTTCCAGATGAACACGTAAAGTGTGAGTCAACATAATTGGGTCGTCACGTCGAAAAACAAACTATCATTTCAGATATCAATTGCGAAAAAATCGCAGGTGTGTCGCTTGTGAAGAATTATCTTTCATAATATACTTTACTTCTATTTTTTTCAACTTTCATCAATATCATTTCAGAGAACAACCTCAAATATTGTATACTTTTCGAAACAACAATACCATCACTTTTGTATTGTTCACATACAATTTTAGACTGCCAAAACTCCGAATGTCTCAATAATATAGTTATGTTCATTTTTATGTTGTCAGTTAGAATAAACAAGATCTTGAATAAACCGAAAACAACAAGATTTTGATGTTTGCCAAGAATTATTGGTGGAGAAATCGAACTTTCAATAAAGTTAATTGTTGTGAATTTTCAGAGTAAAATATCAATTTGCAATACGGTTACTATTTTTAAGGCTCCACCAAATCAGGAAATAATTGATTGCCGTAAATTAAGATAGAGATAATTGCAACTGATTTTGTTTCCTTAAATTTAGTAAGATAGAGATAATTGCAGCTGATTTTATTTTCTTAAATTTAGCCGAAACAGTTATCTTATACATTCGAGCTATGTATGAGGTTAGGTCGACATGTATATGTACGTTTCAAATCAGGGAGAGAAAAAAGAAATATGGTATGCAATGTAATTAGTTTCATTAAAGGTGAGATTTCTATTGTTTATACTTTAATTATAAAAAAAATAGTATAAACATACACTTTAACTTATCATGTCTATCTATAATCTATAATCAATATCTATAATAGATTAAAAGCGAAGACCTTAAAAAAGTGATTTGAGTTTTTGCCCTTTATTAAAACACTCCGCAATAGACAAAATCATCTTTTCACCATTATTCTTCAATTATTGTCATTTAATAACTTTTCATAAATTGTTGAAATTAACTAAAGTCCTTATTTGATTAGGTAAAAAATCATAATATTTAACACTTTTAAATCAATTAGAATTTTACCATATATATAGAAAAAGAATTCGACAAATCAATTTAATTATACGGCTTTTTCTACATATAAACATATGACTTATTTATGTGCTTAATTATTTATATTAGTTTTCACAAAAAAGAAAAAGAAAAAAAGAATACGATTTAAAAAACACATAAAACATACCAAATAGTATTAGGAAAGAAATTATCCTCAATAGTTAAGAAATTCTCCATATACTTATTCCACATGAATTAGAACAATTAGCATGATTTTTTTTTTTGCTGTATAATGGGTACCATGCTTAATACATTTGTTGTCTGTTGAGTCCTTTTATTATGTTATTTTTTTATAGATATTCTTTTTGAAAGTGATTTGGTTTTGATTTGTAGTGTGTGTACTCTTCCTTTTTAGTTTTTAGAGATATATATTTCCATGCACCATATGTTATTGTTTTCGGTTATTGAATAATCTATAATCTATAATCTATATTTATAATCTATATCTCTATAATATATTAAAAGTGTGAAGGGTCTTAAAAATAGTGTTTGAACTTTTTGTCCTTCATTAAAAGTCTTTGTTTTAGATAAAATCTATATTTTTCCTTAATTAAATATATTTATGGTAAACCTTTTCTTTTTAGAAGTGATCAGAATTAATGACAACCAATTATTTTTTCATTAGTTTAAGAATTCTAAATCAACTAAATTTGATTTTAAGAAGATTTAAAAAAAAATAAGAATAAATATAAAAACGTTAGATAAAATCTCTACAATGAATAAAATCATTTAATATATTTAGACAAAATCATTTCACTATTTTTTCCTAATATTTAAAAGTTGAAAATTGATTAAATATATTTATGGTAAAACTATTCCTTATTATAAGTCATCAAAATTAGTATTTTTTCTAATATTTAAGTGTTGAAAATTAATTAAATATATTTATGGCAAAATCTTTCCTTATTAGAAGTCATCGAAACTAATGACAACTAATATTTTTTTCGTCAGTTTTAGAACTCTAAATCAACTAAATTTGATTTTAAGAAAATTTGAAAAATCTTGAAATAAATATAAAAGCATTAGAATAAGAAAAATTTAAGGAGTACCAAATTTTAAAAGTTTTAAGTACATAAAAAGAATGTAATCAATGATTTTGCAAAAAATTAACTTTAAAAACAAGAAAAGATTTTAAATATAGCAAAAAAATAAATAATCGTACCACAAATATGATTCAAATTGATGGGTTTCTCTTAGCCTCTGGCAGCAACGAAAAGAGGTACTGCATGTCAAACGCAAAAATGATGATCGATCAACCACTTGAAACTTCTGGTGGTAAAATATATATGTGCTTAAACTAAAATATATGTTTATATTTACATTATTATATTAAAATGTGAAAGATCTTTGAAAAGTGAGTTGAACTTTTACACTTCACTAAAAATCTCCGCAATAAATAAGATTATTTAATTTTAAATAATCAAGCATTACACGTGCAGTTAAACTAGTTTATACAAATTTCTGCACTAACAAAGTAATTACAAATATTTCTACTAATTATGTGTCTTCCTTGCATGTATCGGGAGCTAATTATGTATCTTGATAGACCCAAAATTGAAAAAAATAAATTTGAAGTTAATTATATATCTTCATTGGATATATTATGTATCTCGACAGATCCCAAATCAGAAAAAATGTACGGAAAATTAATTATATGTCTTTATAAAGGAAAAAAATATATCTTCATAAAATGTATCGGGAGTTAATTATGTATCTCAACAGACCCTAAATGTCTTCAATAGTTATGAAAAATATTAGGATTTTCTGTAATTAAGTTTCAAACTGTCGGGATTATGTTGTTTGTCCTTAATTATATGAGTCAAGTGATTGGGCCGATCACTTGATGTTGAGTTAATATTCGATTTTTAAGTCTGACCGTTTGGTCATGTAAGATGAAATCATGATATGAAGTCATTTGTGATGAAGTTAAAGTTTTGTTTAGACATGCAATTTGAAATTTTTAAGTTGTATGTTTTCTCGTAAACTAAAAAAGCTGATAAGTTGTGAAAACCATCAAGATTACCCCAATTCATTTTACAATCTTACCAACTAAGCAAAAGTTCATAACAACAGTATAATACACTATCACATAGCAATTCAAAAAAGAAAATACGATGTTTATTGATCAAACTTTAATTTAATAAAAAAGTAAAATTAAACATGAGTTGAAGTGTATTACTCTTTAATATAGTCCTCTCACATAATACAATCAATCTCCTCACTTTGAAGTAATAATTGATTTGGTTGGTTGAAGGTTGATGAGAGTAATAATTATATTCGATATAAATGGTTTAAAGGTTAGGAACAATAACAATAGCAATATGTACTATAAATTTTGTTCATATGAAATAAATAGTTGGTATATATGAGATAGTGCGATTTTTTTTATAAAATATAAACTTGTCGATCAAATTTTTTATTTGAAAATTTTCAAATCATGATGTGAAATTCTCAAATCAAACTTTTTGGAGAAATTAAAATTTCATCTCACGATTTCAAATCATCAGATGAAATTGCATGTTCAATAGTAAAGTAATTTTTTTTGTATAAATAACATAAATACCAACCCTTTTGGAAGTAATTACACTCTCTCCCACTTTTTTAATTACTTTACTCTCTCTTCCTATTAATATACATAACATAGCCGACATATACATAGCATTCTGTGTATATGTTGCGATTTTTGTAATATGTTTAGGGAGTTGGGATTTTTTATAATATTGAAAACAAAAGTTGTGTATTTGTGTAATTTTTTTATTTTTTTTTAATGATTCATTTCCCAGAATTGAATTGGAATTGAAGAAATTTCGGAATTTATTTGGCATTTAAACCTTTTCCAACGTGTTGGGCTAAGCTAAAGCCCAAAGATAAGCCTTAAAAAATGTAGGATTGTGGTCCAAATATTTTCAAAAACCTAAGGACTCATTTCTCCTCAAACAAATAAATAAAGCTTAAGATTAATGACTTGAAGACTAATCCACGTCCGTATAAGTTAGTATTAAATAAAGTTTGTTAGTCCTTAAATTAGAAGTCGAATTAACAAGTTTAATTTATAATCTATTTTTTCAGGGTGAATTTAAAAAATAGACTCAAATTAGGGTGACTTTCAAATTTTAGCCCCAAATAAAAAAGTTTTCTTAAAATAGTCTTTACTTATTAACTAATATTTTTTTGAACAAAATTACCCCTGATTAATGGAGTAAATTACATAAATGATCTTCATCATGGATAACAACTCCATATTTATATCTTTCAACTTTTCCTTTTTTTCTTTTTAATTTTACTTTGATTTTTATTTTTTCTTTTCTCTGTTTATTTTTAATTTTCTAAACCCTTACTTTTTCCCTTTTCTTCTCTCAATTTCTTTTTTTTTTTTATTTTTATATTATTTTTATTTTTTATTTTTTATTTCCTTTTTTTTTGTTCTTTTTAGGTTTTCTCAATCTTTACTTTTTTTTTTCTTTACACCTTTCCACATGAACTTTTATAAAAAAACTTTTTTTTATTTTTCTTTGATTTTTATTTTGTATTTTCTTTTTAATTTTTTCTCGATCTTTATTTTTATTTAATCTTTTTTTTATTAACCTTTATTTTTTTCTATTCTCTCTCAACTTCTACATTTTCTTTGATTTTTATTTTTTTAATATTTTTCTTCATTTTCTTCTTTTTTCACAATTTTTATTATTTTTGTTCTTTTCTTCGATTTCTTCCATTCAAGTTACATCTCATGAGCAAGAATTGACACTATCACATTATAAAGGTAAGACTTACGACTTTAGAACAATAAGCTACATTTCATGGGTAAGAGTTGATACTACTACATTGTAGAGGCAAGACTTATGACTTTCAAACAAGTTATATTTCATGGGCAAGATTTGACACTATCACATTGTATTTTGATTTATGAGATATTTTATAACTCTTACCTTAGAGGCAAGACTTAGATTAGGGATTTTCAAACAACAAATTATACCCCACGAATAAGAGTTGACTCTACCACGTTATGTTTTCATTTATGAGATGTTCTATGACTATTGTCTTAGAGGCAAGACTTAGCTCAAGGACTTTCAAACTACAAATTATGCCCCACGGGCAAGAGTTGACACTGTCACATTGTATTATAATTTATGAGATGTTTTATAACTCTTACCTTAGAGGCAAGACTTATCTCAGAGACTTTCAAATTGCAAATTATACCCCACGGGCAAGAGTTGACTTTACCACGTTATGTTTTCATTTATGAGATGTTCTACAACTATTGCCTTAGAGGCAAGACTTAGCTCAAGGACTTTCAAACAACAAATTATGCCCCACGGGCAAGAGTTGGTTCTACCAGGTTATATTTTTATTTATGAGATGTTCTACAACTATTGCCTTAGAGGCAAGACTTAGCTCAAGGAATTTCAAACAACAAATTATGCCCCACGGGCAAGAGTTGACTCTACCACATTACGTTTTCATTTATGAAATGTTTTACAACTATTGTCTTAGAGACAAGACTTGGCTTAAGGACTTTCAAACTACAAATTATGTCCCACAGTCAAGATTTGACTCTACCACGTTATACTTTGGTTCATGAGATGTTCTACAACTATTGCCTTAGAGGCAAAACTTGGCTCAAGGACTTTCAAACTACAAATTATGCCCCACGGGTAAGAGTTGACTTTACCACGTTATATTTTCATTTATGAGATGTTCTACAACTATTGCCTTAGAGGCAAAACTTAATTAGCTCAAGGACTTTCGAACTACAAATTATGTCCCACGGGCAAAAGTTGACTCTACCACGTTATGTTTTCATTTACAAGATGTTCTACAACTATTGCCTTAGAGGCAAGACTTAGCTCAAAGACTTTCAAACTACAAATTATGCCCCACGGGCAAGAGTTGACACTACCACGTTATGTCTTCATTTATGAGATGTTCTACAGCTCTTGTCTTAGAGGCAAAACTTAGCTCAAGGACTTTCAAACAACAAATTATGCCCCACGGGCAAGAGTTGACACTACCACATTATGTCTTCATTTATGGGATGTTCTACAACTCTTGCATTAGAGGAAAGACTTAGCTCAAGGACTTTCAAATAATAAATTATGCCCTACGGACAAGAGTTGACACTACCACGTTATGTCTTCATTTATGGGATGTTCTACAACTTTTGCCTTAAAGGCAAGACTTAGCTCAAGGACTTTCAAATAATAAATTATGCCTCACGGGCAAGAGTTGACACTACCACATTATGTCTATATTTATGAGATATTCTATAACTCCCGCCTTAGAGACACGACTTATCTCAAGAATTTTCAAAGAACTTTGTAACAACAATTCATGCCCTTAAATTTGCTTCGATATAAAAAAAAAAAAAAAGAACCCTTTGCGGATTATTAAATTTTTTATTTATTAGCAAAATATAATAGAAGTTGAGAAAAAAGAAAAAAGAGATCAAACAAAAGAGAGAAATAAAAAAAATTGAGCACAAAAAAGGAAAGAAAAAAAACAAAGGTCAAGAAAAGAACGAAGAATTAAAAAAATTGAGAAAATAAAAATGAGAGGAAAAATAAAAATAAAAATAAAATTTGAGAAAAATGAGGTAAAAAAGTGAACTGAAAAAAGAAAAAAACGATTAAACAAAATAGAGAAAAAAAAAAAAAAAGGGAGAAAAAAAAAAACAAGAAAAAAATAAAGATTAAGAAAAAAGTGAAGAATAAAAAAAATTGAGAAAATAAAAAATGAGAGGAAAAAAAGAGGACTGATAAAAACAAAAAATAAAAGAAAAATAAAGGTTAAAGACAAATAAATTAAAAAAAGAAAAAAAAATAGATAATGTTTGAGAAAAAGGAAAAAGGAGAAAAAAAAATAAAGGTTGAGACAAATGAATTAAAACATGAAAATAAAATTAAAGGAAAAAGTAAAAATAACAAAAAAATAGAATAATAAAATTAAAGGAAAAAATTAAAAATTAAAAATAATAAAAAATAGAATAATAAAACTAAAGAAAAAAATAAAAAGTGAAAATAATGAAAAATAAAATTTGAGAGACAAATAAGTATGAGAAGTTTAAAAAATATATATGAGGTGTAAAGGGGCAAAATGATACTTGTACTATACTTAAAAAGTAAGGACGGTTATTCTTTAAAAACATTTTTTATTGGGATCAAATATCTAAAGCCACCTATATTTGGGTATATGACATGCAATTTCCTGATTTTTTCATGGATATCAAACACTTTTCAAGGAGTTAACCATTTTACAACATAGTCAAATTATAAGTTAATCCACAAGTTGGATTAATGAAATCATTAACGGAAAATATCATATTTACCCTATACTCACGGGAAAAGGTTTTATTTAACCCTCATCATTCTCTTTTTTAATGCATTTGCTCTTACCATCCAATTTTGGACACATATTTAACTGTTAATTCCCATATGTATATTATCTTACGTGCACAATTAAAATTTATTTCAAATATTGAATTCGCCTCTGGTATAAAACCGCAATGGGCAAAGACAAAAAAACATCACATGTCACCGCAACTTTAGCTAACACCAAATGGATCATCAATCTTTTACTATTACAGTACTACTACTACTATATATGCTATGCCACTTGTGAATACTGCCTATCACAGCTCTATTAGCACACTTTTAGATTTTCCATAGGCCAACAACTTTTTATTCTCAAAAAAAGTGTGAAAAGAAAAATGAAGTTAAGGGCACTTGTTCTATTATTTTTAATGACATTTGGGATGTTTATAGGGCAGTCCAATGCCTCTATTAGCACTTTTAGAGATTGTTATTCAAAATGCTTTGTATTTTGCTTAATTGAACCTTCACAAAATCTTTGCACTTGCACTTCTAGATGCTTAAAAGAATGTATCTTTAATTCTGATCCAGGTAATAATAGTTCATCTATTGTTACCACTTCAAAAAATGATGTTGCAGTTGGAGACAGTAAGAACCTTAACTTCTGCAAACTAGGTTGTGCTTTCTCTACATGTTCTACTCTCAGTACAAAACATCAACCTAGTAAGTTTCCCTTGCTCCATATCTTTTATTACTCCGTGTGTTTTAATTTGTTTGTCTTACTTTCCTTTTTAGTCTATAACTTTTAAAATTTAAATTTTCACGTGACATGTTTAAGACCACAAGATTAAACGACATTTTGGTATATTCTACGATATATTTAGTTTAAGAACATAGGATTCAAGAGTCCTGTTTACTTTCTTAAACTCCATACCAAGTTAAAATTACACAAACATATTGAAACGACGGAAGTATTTACTACTTTCTCTTGGTGTATTTACTCTTTAACTTAACTTCTCTTTTGATTCTTTGTTGTTAGATGGTGGAAAAATGGATGACTGCGTTGGATCCTGCTCAAGAATGTGCACCAAGAACTACTCGTCTCCATAGAAGTGGCATTACTACAGTCTACTCTTCATTTTTTACCTTTTTTTTTGTATGTGTGTGTGTGTGGCAGTTCCCATTTTTCGAAAATTTTCTTTTTTGCTTATGTTGTTTTCAAGTTTGAAGATTGAAAAGTAATTCATGAGAGTGTGCTTCTGAATTTTGGCCTCCTTTCCTTGATCCTTTTGTAGACTTCAGAAGAAGAATAAATTCTGCAGTATCACTAGGTCAATCGTGTAATGTGACAAAAGTCTAAACTCCAGTGTTACTTTTAAAGAAAAGCTACTCTAAAAAAATTATAAGGCAGTGTTCTTTTTTTCAAATCAACAGACTCTATATGATTACCAACAAAAGTTTGGTTAAAGTATTCTCTTAGTCAGACCATTGGGTATGGAGTTCCATTTGTTAAAGCACACAATTCAAGTGAATTTTTCAATGCGAATTTAAATTTAATCAAGCTCCCAACAATCTTGTCCGAGCCTCCGTCCCTTTCTTCAATGTTTGACAGCTTTCGTCATGCAGGTAACACATCTATCTTTGACACTCATCAATCAGCTAAAAGACACGGTGACGAAGCAAGGGGTTGAAAAAGCACCATAAGTGACTGGAACAAGAGTTTCTTCAATTTGATTGAAAATCATAGAAAGCACTGAATAAGCAGCTAACATAAAAAGACCTGCATATGATTGATGAGGAAAAAAAGGCATACGATTGTGTGCATGACATGGAATTTCGTGAATCTCAGTTCACAATTGGTTAAACTTGTGAAAAGTAGCACGACAATTCACTCTGGTGCACTAAATTTTAAATATTTTACAGTGTCTTTGCATGACCCGTGAACTTGGAAATGCCATTGGGTAAAGAGCTAATAATAGCACGTGAACAGATCCAACCTTTCTCTGAAGAAAAGAATTAGGATTACTGTAGCTGCATCTTTTTAAACTAATTAGCATAAGGATAAATCGAATTTCTTGTTGATTATTTGAACGATCTGTTTGGGAAGACCAAATTAACTACTGCAATAAAAAACAAGTCAAGAACACTTCATACAGCAATAACCTCTTCGGATTAAAGACACTGCTCTCTATGGTAATACTACTGCTTTGGTTTGTCATCAAAATATTGAATTTGCTTTCGGGGTGATATTTCGCTAGCTTTACATGCTTGATTTTTAAAAAAAATGTCTTACTTGAGCAGAGAGTTTACCTTCGCAGGGTAAGGGTAATGCTGCCTACACACCAACCACAAATTATAGGATGACAGTTTGTATGTTGTTGCATCTAATACTCAAAACTTGTAATTTCAAGGAGCAAACCACAGGCAAATAAAATTAAAAACACATCAGAACTGATGGAATGAGATCGAAGGCTAGAGCTGATTCAAATAAAGAAATATAACAGACAGCTAAAACGACGGGTTATATCTCAAAAAGGCAAAAAAGAGAAGAAATACAAGAGATAAACAACATCATAATGGAGAAGACTCTACCTTGCTATATAGGATAATAAGCTATCCATCTATGGACAAAATAAACTCTACTTGTACGCAGAGGGGTGGAAAAAAGGGGGGAAACTGTAGGATGGGTTCCATGATGAATATTGAATCTCTATGCATCTTTGCCATGACTAGTAATCTTAAGTTTAAGGAGAATTTTGTGGTGTTTTCAAAGGACCTGCCTTCTCATCTTTATGTTCCATCACAGAAGCTCGAAACTCCTCAACAATAGAGGCATCCTTGAACTTCAAAGCAATTGTTGAAAGTCCCTCTTTCACGTCACCAGCACTATTCACACAAGCAAAAGTGATGCCTTTTTTGTCCATACCTGTTAGCTTCATTTCAGGATAAAGGTTGGCATTCAAAATCAACCTGTAATTTCCTCTGGTTCTCATAACAAGTCTAGCTTTTCCAGTTCCAGTTGAAGAAATATTGAGCTTAAGCTCACCCTTTCCACGCTCCTTCCACCCTCCATTAAGAAATTCAAACAGCACAGAGTCCGCTGTAAAGATTGCCTTTTCATGCTCCTCTCCTGTTTCAACGGGAACCTCTTGCATGGAAGGAAACCCAGTTCCCTCACCCTTTTTAATACCAGATGACCCTGAGTTACCGAATAGGGAAGTATTTCCATTAGTGGGAAGACTAAGACTGAAAAATGACTGGTCGCTTTTTACTCCAAAGAGAGAACCAGAACCAGTACCTGATTCAGAACCTAACCCTAGTGGAGATCCCTCTTTTGAACTAGCTCCAAATGAGAATGTAGTACTGGAGAATCCGGTTCCTGCAAGTCCTGTGAAAGCATTTTGGCTACTGGAGAGCTGTTGAAATGAGTTAAAAGATGCAGCCTCAGCACCCTTTTCATTGTTTCCATCGCCCACGTGTTTTTCCTCTTCATCCTTCGTCTGATTCCCTTCCACTTCTATGTCATTTGCACTCTTCACTACTGTGCCTGCCTCGGTATCAACATTGATTTTCTCACTTTCTGCTGCCTTCTTTTCAGTAGATTCAGGTTCATTGGGTGTATCAACATCCTTGTGAACATTAACATCAGCTTTTGACTCATCGGATTTGCTTTCTGGTAGCTTAGAACTTTCATCAGTTTCCTTCCCGTGATCAGCTTCCCTATTCACACCAGTTTCTTCCTTTTTAACTGCCTCACTTTGATCATTTGATTCTTCTGGGTCCTTGGAAGCTGTCCCACTCTCAGCTTTAGTTGTGGTCACGGCAGGAATTGTACTGGTATTAGCAGGTGGAACCAGTTGGATCCCCGCAAAAGGGTTAGATGAAGGAGTAGTGGTAGTCGGTGCTGTTTTACGAACTTTCAAGATTCTCCTACTTGCCATCACCTCGTCACTTGCTCTCTTGAAAGTTCCACTCTCCTGCTCAGTTGACTCATTATCATCATCAAGACCAGGATTATCTCGTGATAATTCCTTTACAGCAGCCCTTTTCTTTGATGGCTGAAGAGATTCTGCATCCCCCATCCCAAAATGACAAAGATAGTTCAAGAGTTCCCACAAAGTTGACAAAGATACAAATTTCTTCAGGAAACACTACAAAGTCTCAGTAACCTGACAAACAAACAGATATGAATCTTCCAGCGGCATAACAATCTGCTGCATTGAGTGAAGGTCAGAAGTCCAGATAACCCTAAAAAACGCATAAGGCAACAGAATGCAAACTGAAACCTAATCAACATTCAGCATGGTGAATATGAGGAATGATGACAGTAGTACTTACTACTTAGGAATAACAACAGCTTGTTGCATGGACACGGGCTATCCCAACAAGTAACATACTCAACAAACTCACTGAAGGAAACAACAGAACTTATAATGAGAATGTCAAAAGCTAGAGCCAGATATACAGGAACAGAAAAGTTAATATAAGACTGATGAGTTAAGATATGTACAAAAACATAAGAGAGCATATACTCCTAGAGCACAGCCAGCCAAAGGATTCCAGTTCAAAAATGAGAATGAATAATTTTTATATGTAAAAAATGCGAATAAATAGTCCTGTATAGCACGTTCATTGAATTCACAGCATTTCAGCTTATATGCATGCATACAGCTTTATCAAGATCAAGCAGAAACACGGAAAACTTCAGACAGCACTGCAGAAGCAGAACACAGAATTTCTTAAAGAAAAGCAAGAAGCGGAGCTCTGAGTTCTCCAATGCAAAATCTCTTATTTCTACTTTTCAAGAATCAAGCTCTGTGTGGAAAAATCCCATTAATAAATTCACCACAACCACGAGGCACATGATAAGCAATTGACAACTGCCTTGACATCTCATAGAACCTTACCATACAGCGCACTGAAGCCCAACAGTATTGGGGTGAAAGTACATTCTAAATGCCACCACAAAGCTCTGCTCTCTCTGTCTCTCCCCTTTGTGGATTGGTATTACGTCCATCTTTACAAATATCTTTCTTTTGGATACAGGCTCAACAACATTTTTGGTGAAAAATAGGTCAACTATACAAACCTGCTGTATCCAATTACTAATACAGGTAGAGAGCCATTATTTTTCTTTAAAAATAAATAATGGTGACAAAGAAAGTAAATATATGGTAATTGTAGCGATATGTGACTGGCCCTATTCAGATTTTTTTTAAAAAAGAATGGATATAACAGCACAACTTTCAAAGGTCTGCAACGGATTGGTTTCAGTCGATGATCCTAAGGCAGCAAGTCATAGGGCAAAAGTGAGTCAACAATAGATCACGAAGGTAATGGCAAAGATTGATCCGGTTCTACTTTATTGAACTCTTCTTACTGAATGTGTTTTTTATACAAGTGTTATGGTAGATAACTTGCTTTGCGATGATCTTGAAATGCATTATAAATTTAGGAATAACATATTTGACATATTTAATGACTTGTTATTTCATGCCAAATAAAATGATCATGAGTTAGCAGTGTTATGTTGCATAAAAATCAAACAGATTTACTTTCAAGCAATGGAATGATATACATGAATTACTTTATTTGAATAGATAACATATATGCTTGAAAGTAGTTATAACAAGTAGTTAGGCAAATGAATGGTTAATTGGATGCCCCGAAGATCAAGAGGATGAACTAAAACATGAGGGAGGTGATCTTGGTTGGGGTACTGTTGCTATGTGGTTGGAGTTGAGAAGAATATATACGGCCTTAGGGGAAGTTCTCTAATTTAAGGGCAAATGAGTTAGCTACTACAAGTTCAAGTCGAACTCAGACCCTAATTGATGAAGACTCCGAGGAGGAAAAGGATGAGGAGCAATATAATACTGAGAATCTTGGACTTCAATAATTTAAAAATCTTGAAGAAGAATAGACTCTTAGCATTGCTTGTCTTATGAATTATTATAAGTCATTAAAGTTTTAGACTTTTGGCATCTAATATCTACTTTTAGTCTTTGAATTAAAATATGTACTAATATATTATTGCTATTGAGACTCTGGTTATTTATACATGCACTTAAACATTTTAATTAAAAGGGCAGCCCGGTGCACTAAAGCTCCCGCTACGCGCAGGGTCCAGGGAAGGGCTCCACCACAAGGGTGTATTGTACGCAACCTTACCTTGCATTTCCGCCAGAGGCTGTTTCCAAGTATTGAACCCGTGACCTCCTGATCACATGGCAACAACTTTACCAATTACTCCAAGGCTCCCTTTCTAATTGGCGCCTACTTCAAAAAGGAAAGTGCATCACCTCTCGCTTCTCCCCCTCAGTGAGATAGGCCCTTGTCGCCTTTTGACATTGTCAAATGGTTGAGCGGAAATGGTACGAGTGTTATTTCAGTAAGTGACGCGTAAAAGTAGACCTAAATCTGTTCTAGATTCTTATTTTTCCTCTCATGAAGAGAATTAATCAGTGACAGGATATGATTTTTGTTTATCGCGATAGTAACGAATCACAGAATGTAGTTCATTTCAACACTTACCTATAAAAATATTTCAATCTCAGTTCATTCACCATACAGTACTTTACCGTAAAACCTTCTCTCACAAACAACAAAAAAAATTGAACTTTTCATTAAATTTTTTTGTGTATATCTATTATACACACACATACACTCCTGCTGCATTTAAATTTTGGGTTTTCCCGATAGTTAATCAAATAAATTGAATAAAAATGGAGTTAATTGTAGAAAATGCATATATACAAAAGTAAGAATGCGAGATCGACGTTACCTGGTAGAAATCTAAAGTCTCCGAAGTAGTTTTAGGAAACTCTCTCCGTAATAAATCTGTGAGTGGAAATGTATAGAAAACCCTAGACGGAGCTAATGAACACAGTGAGCTTTGTGTTTTCTTTTTTCTCTTTTTTCATTTTGTTTCCTTTATTGCTTTTACATTTTTCTTAATTCTAACAGCCAGGTGGACTTATTTTAACTATTTTTAAATTAAAATAATTTTTAAAGTATGTTTGTATTCTTTTTGTATTAAAATAATTGATCCTTGTTGATTTAACACCTACTTAATAAGAAAAAATTTATTAAGAATTTATTTTATTAGATTAATTTTATTAATTCTGTTTTATAATTATAGTGTCCGGATCAGCTTGCACGCAATTAGTTATACGGATACCTACCACCCTCTGCCAACAATTGGTACCAAGTAACCCTTTTAATGGTTGTCGAGAGGTTATGATGATGTGCATGGCGGTTTCGATTTTGGGGAGAGGAATGAAGGAGGAGCTTCTCTTTTGGATTTTTCTAGGGCTTTTAGGTTGTGGATAGCAAATTCGAGCTTTTCAAGAAAGGGGATCACCTTATTACGTTTCGTAGTTCAGTGGCCAAGATTCAGATAGACTTTTTGCTTCTTAGGACAGGGGTTAGAGCGTTATGTAAAAACTGTAAAGTCATACCTAGCGAGAATCTCTCGACTCAACATAGGTTGTCGGTGACGGACTTGGTTATCAATAAGGGTAAAAAGAAGAGAAATGGGGAAGCTCGGCCCAGGATTAAGTGGGGTACCTTGACTTTGGCTAGTGCTTTGGAAATGGAAGAGAAGTTGAAGAATAGGGGGCTTAGGAGAGTAGAGGGGGTGTGGATAGTATGTGAGAGACGACTGCCAGCTATATTAGGGAGACTGCTGAAGAGGTATTGGGTGTCTTGAGAGGTCGATCTGGCAAACATCGAGGAGACTGGTGGTGGAACAAAGAAATCAATAGAAAGGTAGAGTCTAAGAAGTGGCTTATGCTAAGTTGGTTGGGAGCAAGGATGATGAGGAAAGGCAGACGAATAAGGAGGAGTATAAGGTAGCTAGAACAGAGGCTAAGTTAGCGGTTACGGCGGCTAAGACAACAACTTTTGAGAGCTTGTATGAGGCTTTAGAGGAGAAAGACGAAGATAAGAAGTTGTATAGGTTGGCTAAGCCCAGGGAGCGGAGGGCTCGTGATCTTAACCAAGTGAAGTGCATCAAAGAAGGGAAGGGTACAGTGTTGGTTGAGGATGCCCTCATTAGGGAGAGGTGGTAGTTCTATTTTCATACACTTTTGAACGATGAGGGGGACAAAGTTTCATGGTGGGTGACTTGGAGAAATCTGAGGAGTGTCGTGATTATGGTTATTGTAGACGTATCGAGGTTGAGGAGGTCAAGAGAGCTATCCGCAGGATGCGGCGAGGTAGGGCGACGGGGCCAGAAGAGATTTCAGTAAATTTTTTGAAAAGCACTAGCGGGGCAGGTTTGGAGTAGTTGACAAGGTTGTTTAACATTATTTTTAGGGCAGCTAAGATGCCTGAAGTGTGAAGGTAGAGCACGATGATTCCAGTGTATAAGAACAAGGGAGACATCCAGAGTTGCAACAACTATAGAGGTATTAAGTTGTTGAGTCATACTATGAAGGTTTGGGAAAGGGTGGTAGAGTTGAGGATGAGGAGGATCGTAAAGATCTCTGAGAATCAGTTCGGTTTCATACCAGGTAGCTCGACCACTGAGGCCATTCACCTTATGAGGAGATTAGTGGAGCAGTTTCAGGAGAGGAAGAAGAACTTGCACATGGTGTTTATTGATCTTGAGAAAACATATGAAAGAGTTCCCAGGGAGATTCTGTTGAGGTGCTTGGAGGCTAGAGGGGTGCCTGTGGCGTATACTAGGTTGATTCAGGATATGTATGATGGTGCAAAAACTCGTGTGAGGACGGTAGATGGATATTCGGAGCACTTTTCAGTTTTGATAGGTTGCACCAGGGATAGACTCTTAGCATGTTCTTATTTACCTTGGTGATGAATGTTTTGACGCGACATATTCAATGAGAGGTGCCTTGGTGTATGTTATTTGCAGTTGATGTGGTTCTGATTGATGAGATTCGAGGTGGAGTTAATGATAATTTGGAGATTTTGAGACAGACGCTTGAGTCTAAAAGTTTTTGGTTAAGTAGAACCAAGACGGAGTACTTGGAATGTAAGTTCAGTGATATGTCGCAAGAGGCTGGAGTGGTTGTGAAGCTGAACTCATAGGCCATTCAGAAGAGAGAGAGTTTCAAGTATCTGGGGTCTATGATTCAAGATCATGGTGAGATTGACGAGGATGTCACGCATCATATTGGGGCAGGGTGGTTGAAATGGAAGCTCGCTTCGGAAGTTCTTTGTGATAAGAAGGTGCCCCCAAAGCTTAAAGGTAAGTTCTACAGAGTAGTAGTTCGGTCGGCTCCCACATCCAAAAATTGAAGGTGGTGGAGATGAGAATGTTGCGATGAATATGTGGACATACCAGGAAAGATGGGGTGAGGAATGAGATTATTCGGGAGAAGGTGGGAGTTGCCTCGGTGGAGAATAAGATGCGAGAAGTGAGGCTATGTTGGTTCGGGCACGTGATGAGGAGGGGTCCTGCTCCAGTGCAGAGGTGTGAGACTCTGACTATGGATGGTTTTAGGCGGGGTAGAGGTAGACCGAAGAAAAATTGGAGGGAGGTGATTAGGCATGATATGGAACAGTTACAGCTTACGGAGGACATGATCCTTGATAGGAAGGTGTGGAAGACGTGGATTAGGGTAGATAGTTTAGGGGTGGGAGTGCGTTGGTAATAGTAGGGGAGCGCTCCTTTGTGTCTGGAGTTTCTTGTTCGTAGTGTTGTGGTTGTAGTATTATCTTGGGGCTAGTGGTGTTAGTTTATTTTGTATCCTGTACTAGTTTATTATGCACTTACCTTTTATGTTTGTTTTACTGTTATCGGTCCTAAGCCGGGGCCGAGGCGGACTCATATGGATCCGTGAGGGTGCACGTGCACCCAGTAACTTTTCAAAAAAATCGTACATATATGTATAGATACTGTAAAAACATGGTAATATATTAAATTGTGCACCCATAATATCAAATGTCATTTGGGTGCACTGGTCTAAAAAGCAGATGAAAGGTCTCTTGACCTGGGACGTTGTGGGTTCGATTCCTGGCAAGCGTCCCTTTCTTGTTTTTGCCTTTACAATTAATGCTCCAGTCATTTAAATTAATTTGATATATATTCTTATTTAATAAACCTATGGGCCATGGCAATTCTCCAATCCCGAACCCAAAACTGTCAAGCCCACAACATCAAATCCCTAAAATTTATAATTTTCCCAAGTTCTCTTCAAGTCAAGTATACCCCGTTTGGCCATGAAAATCATAATTTTTTGAAGTTGGAGTTAGAGTTGAAGTTGAAGTTGGAATTAGAGTTGTGTTTGACCATAATTATAAATTAAAGTTGTTTTAAAAATTTTGTGAGAGAAATATGAGTGAAAAAAGTGAAAACAAGTAAAACTTATTTTTACTTTTCCAAATATGATTCCAGAATTATATTTGGAATTTTGATGGTCAAACCCATCTTGTTTTCACTTTTTTCACTAAAGTGAAATAATTTTAGAAAAAAATAAAATAATTTTCATGACCAAATGACTACTAAATATACGTTAGAACACACACACTCAACTGATAGCCTTTTCAATTCTCTCGCTACGGTTGCAACTGTAGAGAGAGCTTTTTCATCCATGGAGCATATCAAGAATGAGTTGCGTAGAAGTATTTGTGATGCATTTTTTAATTGATTATTTAGTTTGTTACATTAAGAAGGATGTATTTGTAAATATAAGCAACAATGCAATCATTGACCGTTTTCAGAATATGAAAATGCGTCGATGTCCAGTATGAAAGGATAGTCTACTTTTGTTATATTAGTACTAAATTAACGTCATTTGATCATTTTGAAGTTTATACTTTGATCATAATTTTTTTTGTAATTTTTAAGTTTAAAAAAATTGTATGTCAAATTATGTAGTTAATAAACATGACCATGTTAAAGATAATAGTGCACCCTCTATCTTCAAATCCTGGGTTCGCCTCTGGCTGAAGGTCTATCGGAAATAGCCTCTCTACTTCTCCTGGGGTAGTGGTATGGTCTGCGTACACTCTACCCTCCCCAGACCTCACTAGGTGGGAATACACTGAGTATGTTGTTATTGTTGTTAAAATATATACACTTTGTTTAGTCATTTAATGATACAGATACATTAAACAAACATTATAATATTTGCTTAGATTTCATAAAAGAGACAAGTAAATTAAAATAAATATTTTTAGAAAAGGGTGAACTAATTCTAAAGAAAGGAAGTAGTATTAGTAAATTTAAAATGTTCTTATAACCACTTGATTTTTAAGTTAAAATAATAAAAACAAGTCAAAATAATAAGTTAGGATATCTAATTTATGCCTTCTAAAGTTAAAAGTCAATCCAAACATGCTCTTAAGTGTAATTTTTTGTGTGTTTTCAGTAAAATTGATTAGACAACAAAGATAAAGTCGGAATCATCCTGTTGGTGTGATAATTATAGTTTTGAAATATTTTATGAGATTATTTTGTTCGATATATATTTAGTTCGAGGATTAGTTTTTTTTCTCAGTCATTTGTGAATAAATTAAATAGTGAGATACCTCATGAAATCTCGACACATGAGATATTTTTATCTATCCCATTCCATCAAGTAAACGACTCCTCAAGAATGTGTGGAACTTTAAATGCAGAGAGAACAATCAGTTAGCTCAACATACCAGTGGCGGAGCCAAGATTTTTATTAAGGGGTTCAGAGGTGTATACAAAATAGTCCAAAGGGTTCAACATTTATATATATATTTGAATAAATAACATAAATACCAACCCTTTTGGAAGTAATTACACTCTCTCCCACTTTTTTAATTACTTTACTCTCTCTCCCTATTGTTGAGTTCATAGTATATGAAAGAAGTGCGAATGGAAAAATGGAGAATAAAATTATGGAAGGGAAGGAGACACTAAAATGGAAAGTGTACTCCCAAATTAGAAAGCTTACTCTTTCTCCCACATTGGTGGAAGAAGAGAACTTGAAAGTGTTTATAATCAAGAACGCTTGCTCCACATGGCGAGTGAGGCAAGAAATAATAGATGCCTCGCGCCATCGTCGCTCGCTCGGCTCAGCTTCGGCTTCGGCTTCAAATTTGGATTTGGATTTGTATTTGGCAAATGATACATTATTCTGAACTGAGGCTACAGAAGGTTGCAATGGTTCAAAATGATGATTCAGAAGGATACATTGTTCTGAACTGAGGCTACAGAAGGTTGCAATGTTTTGAAATAATGCTTCAGAAGGAATTCAATGAAGTGACACACTGATTTATGAAATGAGATGACTGTTCAGGAAAAGATGTAATCTTTGATGAACATACATAAACTTACAGCAAAGGTGTAACCTTTGGAGTGAACTATTGCCTCTTTTCAGAAGAGGCATGTTGTGGCTATATAAATCCGATTTCTTCCATAGGTTTAGTATGAAATTTTTAAGATTAAAAACTCTCTTCTTGTCTAAAAAATATTCTGTGTGATCACTCAAAATGTTCTGTGAGTTTGAAGATATTCCAACTGTTTGAGGTACCGCTACTGTTGGTCTGTTAGCCATTTTATCCTGGAAGGAAAAATTCTACAACCTCGGGTACAGTGAGGGGGATTATTTCCTTAAGGAAAATCCGTGAATTCGGACGACTTGGCTATTTTCTGTTTCATCTTAATTTCTGCAAAATAAAATACACCTCTTGGAAATGCCATTTTGATCTTATGTTGAGGGTATTGATATACTTCATTGTGTTCTTGTCTATACTTGAACTCAAGTTGAAGTTGGTGTTGTAATAAACAGATTCTGTGTACCCGAAGTACAAATAAAATAACAATCTTAAGGAAATAATTACTATTACAGAATCTGTATAACTTATTTTTGGAGATTAAAGTTTTAAGTTTTCTACTCCGCTTGAATTTAACTAGTGATTAGAAGACATAAAATCTTCATCACAAGTTAAAGTTCACTCGGTTGACGATTTGAAGTTATAAAAACTTCATCGTTAATTAGAAACAAGAACAAAAGTTGAAAAGTTATTTAACTTTATAAGTAGTATTCTGAAAATACTAAATTTTTCTGTCTTGTGTTGACAAGAAAGATGACTAAGGAAAATCAAATGATGGATGCGACAATGTCTGTGGGGGTAACTAATATTGCCACATCAAGTCACACGAATGCTCCACCAACAATGGCACCGACGGAGAAGCCCAAAAAATTTTTGGGCATTGACTTCAAGCGGTGGCAGCAAAAGATGTTCTTTTACCTCACCACTTTATGTCTGCAACGGTTCACTAGTGAAGACACTCCTAAGGTACCCGAGGGAACCTCAGACAAAGACCGCTTTGTTATTGTAGAAGCTTGGAAACATTCGAACTTCCTTTGTAGGAATTATATTCTGAGTGGTCTTCAAGAAGACCTCTACAATGTTTATAGTAGAACCAAGACATCAAAGGAACTGGTGGGACACTTGAACGAAAATATAAGATGAAGGATGCGGAAATTAAGAAATTTCTTGTTTCACAGTTCCTGAACTTCAAAATGATAAATAGCAAATCTGTTGTCTCTCAAGTACAGGAGTTGCAAGTCATCATACATGATCTCCTAGCAGAAGGTATATCTTTGAAAAATACCTTAGTTGAACAAATTAAAAATGTTCTTAATACTCACATAAACTGTTTTGTAGGTTTAATTGTGAATGATGCTTTCCAAGTAGTAGCGATAGTTGAGAAGCTACCACCTTTGTGGAAAGACTTCAAAAACTACTTAAAGCATGAACGTAAGGAGATGACTGTTGAAGATCTTATTGTCCGACTTCGTATTGAAGAGGATAATAAAGCTGCCGAAAGAAGGTCAAAGGGGAATTCTACAATTAATAGAGCACATATTGTAGAAGATGGCCAAAACAATTCCAAGAAAAGAAAGAAAGCAGAACAACGAAGCCATCAACCCAAGAAAAAGTTCAAGGAAAAATGCTTCAACTGTGGCAAGATTGGCCACAAGTCCATAGATTGTCGTTCCTCAAAGAAAGACATGAAGAAGGATCAAGCAAATATGATTGAATCCAACAAAGAATGCGATGATCTGTGTGTTATGTTCTCAAAATGCAACTTGACGGGGAATCCTTGTGAATGGTGGATGGATTTTGGTGCCACCCGCCATGTATGTGCCAACAAGGAGTTGTTTTCGTCATTTGCTCCGGGTCAAGCAGAAGAAATGATCTACATGGCTAACTTCGCTACTGCTAAGGTGGAGGGAACAGGAAAAATTTGCTTAAAGATGACTTCTGACAAGGTCTTGACACTGAACAATGTGTTATATGTTCCGGAGTTATGTAGGAACTTAATTTTTGTTTCTGATATAAGTACAACCATGAAGATGGACGCCTGTGAGAATGTAATGAACCAGGGGCTTGGAGTGTGCAAGTGAAGGACTTAAAACACACCAAACCGACCCTAATCTTACACTTGGAGTGTAAAGAGGAGCCTTGGAACACAACAAGGCATCCCCTAAATACACTTGAAGGGAGCCTAGCTCTTAAAAGGGCATTTTGAACATTTTGTATTTTATTTGTAATCTTGTATAAATAGAAAATTGTAGGGATTTTAGACTTAGATTATTCATGATGTTGTAAGTCTTGAAACACAAAGAAACACAAGTCCTCTCTCCTTAAGGAACCAAAACCAAAATTAGGCATAGAGGGTGTGGAATCACTCTTGTTGATCTCATGGCTTGGAAATGTGATGCTTGGGAGGTGGATTTTGACCTTGTATCTTCGTAAGAGATAGATGAACGTTGTGTGTAGTGTTAAGGGTCCAAGAATGAAATATGCTCTTGGGTTCTTAAGATTATACCTTCATTAATTCTATCTAACTATCCCTTTACTTTTATAGTAATCTTGTAGTAGTTTGTGTTCTTATAACCATTTCTATCTCTAGTTAGTAAAACCGCGTGTTGTTCTTATCTTGTTATTGTTGTCCATCTTGCCATATTGTTGCTGTTTTAGTGTATTTACACCTTCAATATCTTGTTGTTATTGTGTTTTCATTGTTGTTGTAGCGAATTCGAGAGTGGTCACCAAAGGGGTCCTCGATTCTTCAAACTTGTGGACTGATTTGGTGTTTGTTTCGTGCTTCCCTTGTCATTCTTGTATCATTTGGTATCAAAGCATGACTTGATCTTGTTCCTACAAGATCAAATCTTGGGCTAGCTCACTTGAAAAATAAAAAAAAATAAAAATCTAAAAATTCCAGAAAAAGAACAATCTGTCCATTTTGTGTTCTTGGCCAAAAATTGTGTTCTAATTGTGTCTTGGCTGAGATTTTTACTTGTCTTGAGTATTTCTAGTGTTAGCTTTGTTCTCCACTAACACTTTGAGTCTATATCTTAGATTTGGGCTTGAAATATTGATGTTGTTAATGTGAACAAAGTGTGGCCGATTATTGTTGGTATTGTTGTTGCAGGTTCAAGACTTGAACATGTGATATGTTGTTGGTTCAAGTTTTGAATGTATATTGTGGAGATTGTATTGTGGAATTTAAGCAAAATTCCATAAAAAGAATAATATGTCCATTTTGTGTTCTTGGCCAAAAATTGTGTTCTTATTGTGTCTTGGCCGAGATTTTTACTTGTCTTGAGTGTTTATAGTGTTAGCTTTGTTCTCCACTAACACTTTGAGTCTAAATCTAAGTTTGAGCTTATATTTGTTGAAGTTGTAGTCGTGAACTTGGACTTGGCCGATTTATTGTTGAACATTGTTGTGGTAGACTGTTTTGTCCCTGTGGCCTTCATCTTGTTGTTGTTATAAGCTTGGCCACGTGATATTGTTGTTCATTGGTGGCCTAAGAACCATTTTGTTGAAGTTGTAGTTGTTTTGGCCAAGTGTTGAAGATATTGTATTGTGAAAACTGGAAGTTAATCGTGTGAAATTATTGGTGTTCTTGGAGATTGTTGTTGATTGTTCTTGGTGATTGTTGATTTTGTTCTTGAAGTTCTTCACAACCTTCATAGCTTGTTAAAATAAAGTGAACCTTAGATCTATAAAGGCGAAGGAAAAAAAGGTGAAGCTTTGTTAGTCTTGAAAGACTTACCATCACTCATCAACTAGTCAATCACATCTCAACCACTTTCCAACAACTTTTCATGATCCAAGGACGCATGTTTTAAGGAGAAGTACAAGTAAAGTCAAAGTCTTGAAAATTGAAAAAGGCTCCAAGACTTATTTTTCTCTCCTAAAACAAAATCCCACCAATTCAAATTAAATTTTTGACCAAGACATGAACATTTGAGAATAACAATTCGTTAGAAAGACCGCAACCAATACGTGGCTGCCACGTCATCAAGTAATTGTTCACGCATCAAATTTTGACTCAAATTTCAGATTTTTTTAGTTTCTTTTTATTGTTCCGTAGTTTTGTTTGATTGGTTCGAATGCTAATTGACAAGCTAGTAAACTCCTACTAGATTGTAAATTAGTTTTGTGTCCATTTGTTCGTGTTAACGTTCTTTGTGTGCTTTTCTCTTTTGTGAACTCATTGTATTTTGTTGGTTCAAGTCCGTAAGTAAATTTTCTTTGAGTCAACTCGAACGAAAATCTATTCCGGATCAAGGTGGACTCCTCCCTCAATCACTCACGAAGTACAATCCGGCTTTCAACACTTGTGAAACCAAGTGTGAGGTCAAAATTGAGAGTGAGAGTGTGGTGGGACATTTTTTAGCTAACAAGTTTGTTTGTTTTGTTGTTCGTTGTTGTCTTTTCTTTTAGGTACCATGGATACCACTAATATCGATGCCATGTTTGCCCGCATCACCGACAATGTTGAAGATATGAAATGGCACATTGAAAGGCTACACCAATTGGTATCCACACTTATCCCAACAAATTCAAAACCTAAGGTCCAAACACCTTGCGGTGAGATCTTCCTAAAGAAATTTGCTGCCCAAACTTGTGAAGGACTTTCACACCAAGGTAAAGACGAACATACTCATGAACGTCAATGTAAAATATCTATCTCTTACACTTTGGTACATGTGGATGATGAACGTATGACTAATAAGCCGTTGAGTGTGAGTAGTAGCTTACCTACATATGAGTATATTGATTTCTTACCATTTGTAGATAATGTAAAAGTTGTGCGAGTGGATTCACTAGTTGATCCTATAGATGACCGAATCGACTCTTCTAGTAAGATCGATTTGTGTCCACCTAGTGTTGAAGCTATTGTGTTGAATGAAAGTACATCATCGTATGAAAATTGTGTTGACCAACTTGTGCATAAAACCTGCCCACCACTTGAGAATATGTGTGATGTGATTAATGAGTCTCAAGTGAGTGAAGAATTTGAAAATGTTGGTCAAGAAAAAAGGAGTGAACCCATGAGCCTATGTTGTTGTAAGAATTCTAATGTTTGCTTGGCTCATAGGGTTAATCGTGTGCTTGACGTATCTTTGGAACTTGATAATGATTTCTTAGAGAGTGAAAGTTCCAAATCTGTCCGCGGGTTAGATCATTCACTCTTTAGGTACAATGTTTTGTTTGAAGATAGTTTAAACACTCCTGATAGACCTAGTGATGAAAATGATGGTATAGCTTGCCTTGGAAGCTATAGCGTATATGCTAACCCACGATGGTGTGACAACATTCCTCCTAAATATGAAAATATCTTCTTGAAAGATGAGAGTACTCTTAAGGGTAAGGAATGTGTGGTCTTGGAAACTACTTCTTTTTCTACTTTGTTGTGGCTTTTCCGAGGACACCATAGTAGAAGTAGAATTGAGTGTCGTCTTTCTCTACTCTCTCTTTACTTGTGATGATATGTATGCCAATGTAAAGAGTAGGCCGTGTGGTTATGGTAAAGACTATGGGAAATGGGTGTGTTGCTTAGACTCATGTCTATGGACATTCTTCCCATTTGATCCCGGTGCCATCTTAGAGTGGGGAAGATTTACTCTCGGCTTATGTGCATTTCTTTCGGGTTCGTATCATAGCCAAGTCCTTAGTGAATTTGTCGATGGATTCATAATGTTTAACACTAAGGACTCTTGGTTATATGTCAACTATGAACCACCTTGGCATGTCGAGATTTGTTGTTGGCCGAGACTTGAACTCAAAGGGTCCTCGGTTTCTTTTTTATTGGTGTGGGCTGTTTTGAGTGTTTTGAGTGCATACCATTATTGTTTATTTTTTGCTAATCCTAACCCTCATTCCATGAGGAACTGTGCTTGTTTGTCTCTCTTTGATTTTGCAAGGCATAGATTCGAGGTCAAATCCTTTTTAAGGAGGGGAGGATGATACAAGTACGACTACGAAGATAGACGCATATGAGAATGTAATGAACCCGGGGCTTGGAGTGTGCGAGTGAAGGAATTAAAACACACCAAACCGACCCTAATCTCACACTTGGAGTGTAAAAAGGATCCTTGGAACACAACAAGGCATCCCCTAAATACACTTGAAGGGAGCCTAGCTCTTAAAAGGGCATTTTGGACATTTTGTATTTTATTTGTAACCTAGTATAAATAGAACATTGTAGGGCTTTTAGACTTAGATTATTCATGATGTTGTAAGTCTTGAAACACAAAGAAACACAAGTTCTCTCTCCTTGAGGCACCAAAACCGAAATTAGGCATAGAGAGTGTAAAATCACTCTTGTTGATCTCATGGCTTAGAAACGTAATGCTTGGGAGGTGGATTCCGACCTTGTATCTTCGTAAGAGATAGATGAATGTTGTGTGTAGTGTTAAGGGTCTAAGAGTGGAATATGCTCTCGGGTTCTTAAGATTATACCTTCAATAAGTCTATCTAACTATCCCTTTACTTTTATAGTAATCTTGTAGTAGTTTGTGTTCTTATAAACGTTTTTATCTCTAGTTAGTAAAATTGCGTGTTGTTCCTATCTTGTTATTGTTTTCTATCTCGTCATATTGTTTCTGTTTTGGTGTATTTACACCTTCAATATCTTGTTGTTATTGTGTTTTCATTGTTGCTGTAGTGAATCCGAGCGTGGTCACCATAGGGGTCCTCGGTTCTTCAAACTTGTGGACTGATTTGGTATTTGTTTTGTGCTTTCCTTGTCATTCTTGTATCAGTTTCACTCCTAGATAAGAATAGATTCAAATGTGTAACTGTTTCTGGAAAAATTATAATTAGCAAAGGAGAAATGTATGTAGGAAAAGGCTATCTGACCGAAGGCCTTTATAAGATGGATGTAATGACTGTTGAAATAAATAAAAGTTTGAATTCTTCTTATTTGCTTGAGTCTTATGATTTATAGCATGAACTTTTAGGCCATGTTAATTACAAAACGTTATGAAAACTGATTAACTTAGAAGTTTTGCCAAACTTTGAGTGCAATAAATCAAAGTGTCAAACGTGTGTGGAATCGAAGTATGCAAAGCATCCTTATAAGTCCGTTGAAAGGAATTCCAATCCCTTAGACTTAATACACACTGACACTTGTGATATGAAGTCAATACCATCACGTGGTGGGAAAAAGTATTTCATAACTTTCATTGACGATTGCACTAGATATTGTTATGTTTACTTGCTAAATAGTAAGGATGAAGCAATGATGCGTTTAGGCAATATAAAACTAAAGTTGAAAATCAGTTAGACAAAAAGACCAAAATGATAAGAAGTGATAGGGGTGAAGAATATGAATCTCCCTTTACGAAAATATATGTAGAGAATGGAATAATCCATGAAACTACTACCCCATATTCACCTCAATCTAATGGAATTGCGGAAAGGAAAAACCAAACTTTGAAGGAAATAATGAATGTCTTACTTATAAGTTTTGGTTTACCACAAAACTTATGAGGGGAGGCTATCCTTACGGCCAATCGTATACTCAACAGAGTTCCCCATAGTAAGACACAATCAATTCCTCACGAAAAATGGAAAGGAAGGAAACCCAACTTGAAATATTTCAAAGTGTGGGGGTGTCTAGCGAAGGTTCAAGTTCATATACCTAAAAGGGTTAAGATAGGACCTAAAATGGTGGACTGTGTGTTCATAGAATATGCTAAAAGTAGTAAAGCATGTCGATTTTTGGTTCATAATCCGAACATCCGAATATTAATGAAAATACGGTAATTGAATCAGATAATACTGAATTCTTTGAAAATATTTATCCGTATAAACTTAGATATGAACAGTCTAGTGGAGGATCTAAATGACCTCGATATAAACCAAGTGAGAATGTATATAATGAAGAAAATTCAAGACGTAGTACACGTCAAAGAGCCTCAACTTCGTTTGAATTGGATTTTGTAACATTTCTCTTAGAAAATGAGCCTCAAACATTTAAAGAAGCGATGTCGTCGTCAGACTCATCCTTTTGGAAAGAGGCAGTCAATAGTGAGATAGATTCAATCTTAAGCAATCATATATGGGAATTGGTTGACCTTCCTCCCAAAAATAAACCGTTAGGTTCTAAATGGATCTTCAAAAGGAAAATGAAGGTGGATGGTACTATTGACAAATACAAGGCAAGACTTGTAGTAAAAGGCTTCAAACAGAAGGAAGGCATTGATTACTTTGATACATACTCGCCAGTAACAAGGATAACCTCGATTCGAATGCTAATTGCCTTGGCGGCGGTATACGATCTTCAAATCCATCAAATGGATATGAAGACCGCATTCCTAAATGAAGATTTGGAGGAAGAAATATACATGGAACAACCTAAGGGTTTTGTGGTTCCAGAAAAAGAAAATAAGGTGTGTAAACTTGTTAAGTCACTTTATGAATTAAAACAAGCACCTAAGCAATAGCATGCAAAGTTTGACCAAACCATGTTGACAAATGGATTCAAGATAAATAAATGTGACAAATGTGTATTCATTAAAGACACACCAAATCACCAAGTCATTGTTTGTTTATATGTGGATGATATGTTGATCATTGGCAGAGATATTTGTGACATAAATGCAACCAAACGAATGTTCGAGAGCATGTTTGATATGAAAGATCTTGGAGTTGCAGATGTGATCTTAGGTATAAGAATCCATCGAACTCCACAAGGGTTAGCATTGTCACAGTCTCATTATATTGAAAAAGTACTTGACAAGTTTAAGGATATGAAATTCGGTATTGCCAAGACTCCATTGGATGTGAACTTTGTACTTCGAAAGAATGAAGGTGAAAGTGACTCACAATTGAAGTACGCAAGAGTATTGGGATGTTTAATGTATATAATGAACTGTACACGACCAGACATAGCATATGCAATTAGTAAATTAAGTCGGTACATGAGTAATTACAACAAAACTCATGGATGGCAATGAAAAGAGTTTTGGGTAATCTTAAATACACTCAAAACTATGCTTTGCATTATAATAAATATCTAATGGTACTTGAAGGATATAGTGATGCAAATTGGATCACCGGATCGAACGAAGTAAAATCCACAAGTGGATATGTATTTACTATCGGTGGAGGAGCAGTTTCTTGGAAATCATCCAAACAGACTTGTATCGCTCGCTCTACAATGGAATCTGAATTTATCGCATTAGATAAAGCCGGTGAAGAAGCAGAATGGCTCCGAAATTTCTTGGAAGATATTTCATATTGGCCCAAGCCAGTGGCACCAGTATGTATACACTGTGATAGCCAAGCGGCAATAGGTAGGGCAGGGAGCATGATGTACAATGGTAAATCTCGTCACATACGACGGAGACATAATACCGTTAGGGAACTTCTCTCTAGTGGAATTATCACTATTGATTATGTAAAGTCAAAGGATAATGTGTCGAATCCACTTACAAAAGGCCTATCTAGAGAAGGAGTGGAAAGAAGACCCAAGGAAATGGGTTTAAGGCCTAGGACGAGTCAGCATGACAGTAACTCTACCTAGCAGACTGGAGATCCTAAGAGCTAGGTGTAAGGAGATCAAACAAAGTTGTGTCTGACAGGTTCAACATTGACAATTACCCAACCTATTCTCATGATGTAGACAATGTATAGTAAATTAGGATAAGACTTAAGGTGAAAAGTCTTTTAATGATTATCTAAATTTGGCAGATTTGACCAAATAGTTTAATCTACAGGATTGAACTTTTAGAAATCACCTATGCGAGGATGAAGTGGAAGCCACTTCAAAGAGAATTTTAGTGAAGGTCTATTCTCTAAGCTCTTATGAAATTGAGACGTGTTCATGGCTGAAAAGAACAAAACCATGAGAACCATAAACGTTAAAAGGATGGTTGTGTGACATGTATTGTCTAGGTGTACATTAAAGCTCGACGGTTCAAGGATATCAAATCTACCAAATGACCAAGTGCATCCGATGAATGTTCACTACGGAAAGTTCAAAAGGAAACCCACTTATCCAAATGCAATCAGTCTTTACTTGATATCACATACTTGTTCGTAAAATTTTTACGAAAAATAGTCATTCCCCATTCATGTGGGGGATTGTTGGGTTCATAGTATATGAAATAAGTGTGAATGGAAAAATAGAGAATAAAATGATGGAGGGGAAGGAGACACTAAAATGGAAAGTGTAATCCCAAATTAGAAAGTTTACTTTTTCTCCCACATTGGTGGAAGAAGAGAACTTGAAAGTGTTTATAATCAAGAATGCTTACTCCGTATGGCAAGTGAGGCAAGAAATAATAGATGTCTCACGCCGTCGTCGTCTCTCGGCTTGGCTTCGGCTTCGGATTCAGATTTGGATTTGGCAATCGATCGATGAGATCTATCTTTTTGGACAAACTTTATTTGAATTTCGAATAATGCCAAGGAAAAATGCAGTAAAAAATTTTCTGCAGTTTCGGACCTCCATTTATATATACATGCAGTAACAGTTGCAATGTTTCAAGTGAACTGATGTATTATTTTCAAACTAGTGCTTCAGAAATGATACATTGTTCTGAATTGAGGCTACGGAAGATTGCAATGGTTCGAAATGATGCTTCAGAAGGATGTAATCCTTCAATGAAGTGACACACTGATTCATGAAATGAGATGTATGTTTAGGAAAAGATGCAATCTTTGATGAACAGACATGAACTTACAGCAAAGGTGTAACCTTTGGAGTGAACCATTGCCTCTTTTCAGAAGAGGTATGTTGTGGCTATATAAACCTGGTTTCTTCCACAGGTTTAGTACAAAATTTTTCAGATTAAAAACTCTCTTCTTGTCTCAAAAATATTCTGTGTGATCACTCAAAACATTCTGTGAGTTCGAAGATATTCTAACCGTTTTGAGGTACCGCTACTGTTGGTCTGTTAGCCATTTTATCCTGGGAGGAAAAATTCCACAACCTCGGGTACAGTGAGGGGGATTATTTTCTTAAGGAAAATTCGTGAATCCGGACGACTTGGCTATTTTCTGTTTCATCTTAATTTCTGCAAAATAAAATACACCTCTTGGAAAGGTCATTTTGATCTTGTGTTGAGGGTATTTGATATACTTCATTGTGTTCTTGTTTATACTTTAACTCAAGTTGAAGTTGGTGTAATATACAGATTCTGTGTACCCGAAGTACAAACGAAATAACACCCATTAATATACATAACATAGCCGACATATACATAGCATTCTGTGTATATGTTGGGATTTTTGTAATATATTTAGGGAGTTGAAATTTTTTATAATATTGGAAACATAAGTTGTGTATTTGTGTAATTTTTAGATTATTTATTTTAATCATGTATAAATAATATAGTTTTTTGTTGAAGAAAGTTCGAATGAACCCCCTGAATATATGCTAGCTCCGCCCTACAGACTGTCTCTTTCCGATGGTTGAGCACCTCCATCATTAATAGGTAGGTACAGGTCAAGGATTCAAGTCACATTGGAGAGTAAATAGAAATCATTAATAGGTAGGTACAGGTCAAGGATTCAAGTCACATTGGAGAGTAAATAGAAATACTGCAATTGGATGGGGACGAAGAAAATTAGGTAATTAATACACAAATTGCACTCTAGCTAAGCAGGGTTACAAAAACAGTATCTTTTTACATTCTCCAAGGGTGCAAGATCAATTTGTTTGCAATAAGTTTTTTGAAAATGCATGTTTTAAATCAGCTGTCTTCCAAATAGCCTTTCTTGAGGTCACTGTTACACTTTTTTCATGTTTAGGAAGTTTTTTACAAATACAAACTATGCACTTCACAACAGGAAGAAAGGAAACTTTGGTCATAAATTTCTTATGCATAGTTCAAAGTCTTTTCCAACTTCAGACCACTGGTCTAAAGTCCTCAGTAAATTATCAAAATGGTAGAATTATTGGTATGTTCCTAGCTACATACAGTTTTTCTATTGAAATCTGAATTGCAGCACTATGATAAGTATAACATATTGGAATCATAGTATTATCAGTAAGTTTAACTGGAATTCGACTTATAATCCCAAAGAGATTAAATGAGGTCAATTGCACCAATAAAATGGGAAAAAGAAAATATTAATATCTCAAATCTGTTATACAGGGATTGTTGCTAACATTGTCTGAATACAGTAGGCAGAAGTAAATGAAAAGAAGAGAACAAAGCAAGTAGGAGAATCATAGAGAAATATGGTGCAAAATGTGAGAACTCAAACGCACTTCCGCAGCACCTCCACTTGCATATATTGTGTAAGTGTTACAACATTCACAGTAGATTGAAAGAATTTTGACGGGTTAAAGAATTGTATCCCTCGCAAAGAATAATAGTGTGTATAAAGCTATGCATGACTTATGCTAATAACCGAGCTGGGACAAATGTTTTCTACAGTACGCCACCAAAACTTGTTTTCACCACTCAAAACAGACATCCAGTCCCTTCATCGTCCCATTTGGGCAACAACTTGAGAACCTGGAATGAAAAAGACCAAACTTCTGTCAAACGGCCCAAACAATGCATCTTTTCCCCTACAGTGAAGGTAAACAAGGAAGTCATGCATTTGGCAGAAATTCTGCTAGTTGTCACTGGGACTTAGCAGCTACACAAATTAAGGTGTTAAAAATAAAACTGAAAAGAATTCTATCTTAATCCGGCCAAACAAATTGAAGACCTTTTCTCTGTCTAAATGTTCAACAAAGACAAGTCAGTCAAACACTCATTTAACATTGCGAGCAGAACTTCTCCAAGAATTGCTTTATTGAATCCAAACCCAGGTGAAGTATACCAGAAGGTTAGTCAAATAAATGACTAACATTATGCAAGTGGAGAATTTGCAGAATAAAATTGTTCTATCTTTTCCCGGATGGCGTGCACAGCACTTTCAAGATTATTTCTGTATCACAATTTGGTTACACACACATGAATCACAAAATTAACCAAATTCTAGGGGGAAAACATGGTTTCTTCAATAACCACATGAATCACAAAATTAACCAAATTCTAGGGGAAAAACATGGTTTCTTCAATTTTTTGCATATAGCCCAAGGAAGAACAAGGTTAAATGCACAAGTTCAAATACTCTACAGCGGCACCAGTCAAGCAAATGAAATGATAAGCAAGTGTAATTGACACACAAAAGAGTTGGAAAATCAGATAAGATCTGACGCACCCAAATCCAGAAGACATGTTAATGATCAGACAAAACTTGCATGAAATTACACTTGATGCAGAAAACTCAATTCTCACCATAAGAACAGATTACATACAGCTGGAACTAATTGTCTTCACTAAACCTAGTGACGTGGTGTAAGCACTGCAAAAAACATAAAAAAGAACGAGAGGTAAGTAACAATAAATGAATGGAAAAAAAAAAAAAGACGAACAAGCACAAAAGGGACAAATCGAGGAGTAGAAGTGAAATGCCAAGAAACAAATGAATGCCAATGGCAATGATAAGCAACTGCCTAACTTCTGCCAATAAAAAGTGAGTGCTTTTCCTTTTAAGCTAAATTTTGGTGGTCCGGAGACCTAACAAATGAACACCAAATTCTAAGCAGCTGAAAAATATTAGCCAGTGCTTGATTTTTTACTCATAGAAGCAGTTCATGCTAAACGACAGAAGTGATCTAGTGATTGCAGCACCTCAAAAGTCTTGAAAAATACATTAACTTCCCGACATGAAAGAAGAGAACAAACTCCAAAATTCACATTTTAGTATTTCATAGGAGAGAAAATATGCCTTCTCAGGGTAGGGCTAGTGATAATTAGAATTGCTTCAAGCAGGTAAGGTCAAAGAAAACAAAGAGGGATAAAAGAAAAAAAGAAGGATTTGGAAGGCATAGGAACCAAACACAGCAACTAAAAGAAATTCAATTAATCACCAGCTACAAAATTAGGATTTTCACACCGGCCCAACCAATTGCTTTTAGGCTGACGGTTTTCCTTCAGTATTCGTACCCCACTCTTCTTCAGCCTCGTTTCCATTGACGAGTACTGCACCGTCAGTAGAGTCAGCATCTACTACAACAGCCTCTTCTTGGCTCTCTTGTTGAGTATCATCTTGTCCCTGTTCTTGCACCTCATCATCATGAACAACCTGGGGAGTTTAAACAAGGGAAACAATCAGTTTAAAACTTAGCCTTCACCACAGTGATTACTGTACAAGCAGCTTGTACGAAAGCTATCAACTATCGAGCATAGGATTGTGTTAGATGTTTGAGATACCAACTAGTATGCCATACCTAATCCTCGGCATTGTATAAATAAAAGCAGTAAAATGCAAACTACTTTTCGGTTATCACATTATTTGGCTATTCCTACTGTTCCTAATTTTTGGGTGGGTATGTTTTATTTTTATTTTTTTTCTTTGAAAAGGGTAACTTGGCTATGTTGTAGTTGTTGCTTGTTTTTTGAATGCTAGTAATGCTTTCCCTACTATTATCCTCTTTACTTCTGTATCATTTTTCCTATCTCAAACTGTTTTGATGTGCGTTACTTGAGCCAAGGTCTACTGGAAACAGCCGCTCTACCTCCACGAGGTGGGGGTAAGGTATGCCATACACTCTACCCTCCCCAAACCCCACTTATGGGATTTCACTGGGTATGTAGCTGTAGCTGTTCTTTTTTATTTTGTATTTTTAAAAAAGAAACACACTGGAAAATGAATCCTCATATAAGACAAGTAGAAGCATATCCATCTTATACCTCATGGTCCAATTCTCCATTTTCAAGGGGTTCTTCTTCATCCATTCTCATGTTGCTGAAAGCTTCTACAAGGTTGGAAGTTGCTCTATCAGCATATTTCTCATAATCTGCTGCTGGTGGGTATACACCCCTACATAAAAATTAGAAAAATAACCTTGGTGAAAAAATTTCACAATGAAATTGTGAGCAACACTTAGGCTCATAATTGGAACCCAGTCCACACTAGTGTTAAATGTGCCCATTCATTTAGCACTGCTAAACTCATATCCAGCAATAAGAGGAAAGGAGTACAAACAGAAAAGGAGATGTAAGTTTTTTTGAAAGAGCCACCAGTGTCAAAGCTACAAAAGATCCATGCAAAGCGGGAATACACCTTTCCTCTGCGACTCTAGCTTCAATAGCATGTGCAATTTGCCAGTGCTCAAACAGGTTAGGATATTCTTCAGGATCAGCCAAGGCTTCTGCTGCTTTCTGGTTAATCTACAAGTCAAAATCATGCAGAAAACCAGGTTCAAATACGACGAGGATTCTGAGTGATATAGTTGCAATGATAATGAAGACTGTCTTCTTATTCCATAAACGACTAAAACCTTTTCCGCAATTTTCTCACTTGCATTCAAATCAGTTTTTTAACAAAGACACTCAAATTATAATCATAAAGTTATAGGATCTGTATCTAATAAAGGGTGTTGTCATCAGGTCACATTGGTCTCCTAAAATCGTCACAAAAATTTCTTGTAACAATTTTCAGACACATGTAAATGCAAGCATAAGATGGAAAAGAAAACAAACACATCAACAACAGTAATTTTTAGGCCTATCAAAGGCATAACAGTACCATCAAAGATCAAAGAGCTCGTAAGTTCCTTTGCACTCCTAACGTTATGGTCAAAAAGCATGATCTCTACAACATGATGCTGAAGCATTCTACTTTATTTGTTCATTTATTATTTTTAAAAAAAAAAACTGAAGTAATATAATTTTTGAAAAACTGGCCAAGAGAATACGCAACTCTGTTAATAGTAAACAATACATGTAAATCCCATAGCAGTCGCAAAAACGAATAACACTGACCTTATTAAGGTCCTTCCTCCAAATTGCAACTATTTCAGAAACCTTACTTGGAAGATAAGATCTAGCCATAAATGCAGCTTCAGGTATCCGGTTGCTGCAAAGTAATTGCAACAGAATATCATTCCAGTGTTGTAGAGTAAATCACGTGACCAAATTAATAATTGAAACCCAAGTAGGAAGACCTTTTTAAGTCAAGCAAGCAGGAAACGTCAACATTGAATTTATCCAGAAGTGTTACTTTCAGTTGCATAAATAAAATGCTTTAATTAGAAAGTTTAATCAATTACCACCTTAAATGATAATTTGAATTAGCAACGAATGATGATAAACCTAGTGCCTATTTAGAATTGATCTAGCTCCACATGGACGATACTTTGATTCTTAATTCAATTTAACTTGGCAATGACTGTGTATTCCCAATGGGGTACCTTGGATGTGATCACAAACCTATACAAGAGGATCTCAAATTAAAAAATACCTGTCAACCAAAAGCTGAACACACTCTTCCACTTTACCCAAGAGGAACAGGCAAAGGAATGCAACATTGTTTCTTCCATGCTCCTTTGCAATAGATGATAGTTCAGCAATTCCTTCAGCATCTCCTAATGAGGAATAAAGCAGCAGTAAACCACTCAAGTCATTAGCATGCTTCAAACAATCCTCGGCCATCTCCAGCTGCAAAATATAAAACAGCAATATTGGTGAAAAATCCAAGTATAGCGAACGTACGCATTTCCCATAAGAAGAATGACTAAGAGGCTGCAGAAATCAACTGAAAACACCCTTTACCACTGAACTACAAACAGAAACATTCGGGAAACTTCCACAGACAAAGGACAATCAATATAGTTCAGAAACTTAACCACAGACAAAAAGGGTATGGGTCAGGAGTTTTCTGCAAAAGAAACTTTTGGAGAACTAAGTTGGAAGTTCTGATACAAATTAAGGAGCTTAAACACTGGCCATTTGTAGAACTCATTGAGTTAATTGCTTTTTAAAATTCAAGGGGTTTCTGGTCCCCCTAGTCAAATTTGTTTTCCAAAAAAAGGGGTTCAAGTGGCTGTAAATATAAGTTACCATGCCAGCAGACATTGCTAGTTCACCCAACTGCTTCCATTTGGATTCACTCTGTGCTACTACAGCAATTTCCTGCAAACAAGAAGGGGCACAAAACCATACTTAGTAACATATGGTTCGTCTGACAGAAATACGTATAAAGGAAAAAAGGCTGAGGTCAAACAGCATGCTTTCATGAGTTGGTAGACATTACCTTTGCAATCTCTAATTTACCCAACTGTATGGCAAGATCGAATCTGTAGTCAGCGTCTGTTGCAACTTCCAATGCTTCCTCAATCATTCCTCGTGATTCCAAGAAGCGAGCAACACTACAGAGTATGATTTCATAACAAATTAGAAAACTTGATAATCTCATCATATAAGACAGAAATAAATCCCCCAGGCCCAAGGTTTGACTACTAGATACAACATATTATTGCAGATCCCAGTAGATTATTGGAATAATAATAACATGAATGACGGCATTCAATCATATAGCATAGCAGCAAGAGTACTCTTTTTATCTAATAAACCTTCAAAATTCGAGGTTCACTGCACATAAACTCATTGCATGTATTAGCACTAAAATTACTATGGTTATCCAAGTAACCCTAGCAGTGTGTCACACCCACACCCACAGGATAATAAATAATTTTACATCAATACAACAACAGTGCTCATAAAATAGATGGGACAGGCTATAGGAAACCTCTATATCCATTTCATATTATCTGGACACATTTCATTCCAATAATGAATAATTTGTCTTTCAAGAAAACAAACTACATCACAAACTACACCAAAATAATGTTTGTACTCTTTACTCCCAGTTCGTCACATTTCGCAACCGTGTTAAAAGATGAAAGGAAATATTGCAATCAAGCACAATTCATATGTCATATTCACAGAAAAAGCATAATTTAAGAAGAATAGAGATGTACCTGTTATGGTGCTCCTTAGGGATCGACGGTAAGACCTCATTAGCTCTGTCCCAGTCACCACGCATCACAAGTGTCTTGTACTCTATCAAGCTGAGGAGTAGAGTATATCCCACGACACTGTATGGAAAGAAAATGGGGTCATCATCGAAGAATTATACTTCAGATGATTTCAAGTTCCTGTGTAAAAAGCTGTGACAAGCCTACTCACTTGAACTCTTTGTCAATCAGGAAAACTCTACTTTGATTAGCGAGATATCCCAGCAGGTACATGGGTCTGTCTAAGTGAAACATTGTAGTCACCTACAGATTATAGAAAACACTTACTCACGAAAAGACATTCTGAAAACAAAGAGGTCCATAAAACTACATGAATGACCTATCATACCTCGCCACCGACACAGTAGTTCAGTCTCGAAGATGAATTATTGTAAATGAAACAATCTCCAACCCAAATTCCAGTTCTAACACGTTCATTTATCTCATAAAGAAGTTCAAAAGCATCTTCAACACCTTGGTCATCTACAGATCTGCCACTATCGAAATGTGCAGAAACAACATCGCGCTGCAGGTTTAACAAAAGGAAGATCATAACACAAAAGCTTGCAAAGAAAAGATTTGGTTGTAATTTGAAAATCTAAGATAGAGAGCTCACATTATACTTAAGTATATAGAATGAAGAATCACTAGCAATAGCCACTAGATCACCACTGTCGGCCCAGTAGAGGTTCTGAAGTAGTTGAAGCAAAAATCGCAAATGATATTGTGACAACCGTTAAAAGTGCAAAGGACCACAATAGCACGTATAGAAGTCAAGTATATGCATCTTACTTTGACATTAACGTCGATTCGGCGTATCAATCTGCACTCAGTCCAATCATAGAAGCAAATGAAATCATTTGAACACATCGCCAATAAAGTACCCCCATAGATGTGCTCAGCTGAGAAAGTAGGGCGGATGCTCTTTTTCTCCTGGAGATATCAGCATGATCACTTTAATTCCAGCTGACCAAAAGAAACTACAACACTAATGCATCCTTCAGCTTCAAGACGAAGAGAAGCTAATGCATTGAAAAAACTACAACTTAATGCATGCACATGAACAAAAATTTACTTGTTAGGCCTCTAAGAAGTAACAAATTAAGGGTACAAAATAGGAGAGAGGAAGAGATTGAGGGAGGAGGATAGCATCTATTTGAGTCCATTATTTAAAGTAATGCATCATCAGATTAAATAACACATAATGTGAAGCATAAAATAAAGCAATCTAATTTGGAGGAGGCGGTTGGGAGGACATTCATGAAACCTGGAAATTTTTGCTGAAAATCTTAATCCTTGAAGTACTTTCTCTGACAGCATACTCTCCATCAGACGACCAAACAAATTCCAGCGCCGAGCCAAATGACCTATTTCTCCAAGCCAGAGCAGTATATATGATATACTCGCCGTCTCCGCAAACTACAACAAACCTTCCATTTGAATTATGCTTTAAGCTCTGTGAAGGAGGAGAAAAAGAATTAGAACAACAGTAAGTGACATCTAGAAAGAGGACAGTAATAACATCCTTCAAACATAAGAGGAGGGCTAGAAATTGCAACTAGTATATTCCAAGAATACCCTTAAACTATGAGAAGATGACTACAGAAACCATATCTTTAGGGATAAGGCACCACTACTACAAAAATGGCATTCCATAATGGAAGCCCGAAGAAAGACACTGAACAAAACAAAAACCAGAAATTAGATTAAGGGAGGATTGGTTTCAAATATACGGATTGTTTTTTAACAAAAATAGAAAGTCTTCTACCAGGAAGAGCATACAGAACATGCAACCCAAACAGGATTACTTTACATGAATATCAATTGAACTATGGAACCAGATCCAATTTGCACTTGCAAAGCAGGTTACACAAGATAAAACAAAATGCGCGGTTTAATCTGTGAATCTGACTCACTTGTGGGTATAGGTCACAAGTTCCCAATTCCTTGACCGCCAAGGGCAATCTTTCTCCATCAGTAACCTGATGTAAAGCAACCAATTCATAAAACGATATCCATTAGTAATTGAGTAGGTGATTGTACAGCAATATTCAGCTGTAATTTGAATCAGACACGCAGACTTGAAGGAAGTTGATGTCATACCTCGTAACCCGCCCCCACACTCTTGATATTAATAGTTTGAATCTCATTGTGCTTAGCCCATATGACTTTTCCACTATTATCCATGCTAGCAACAGGTACCTCTCGACCAAGTTTTACCATAATGGTTCCCTCATCGTAACCAATAACAACCCTATACATTTAGGGAATAACAAAAATAATTGAAAAGGAAAGAAAATATGGAAATCATTAGACTTCCAAGCAGATCTAAAGTACAGCTATAGATCAATTACAGAAGCTCACCTTCTTGAACCTTTCATGTAACCAATAGCCCAAACTCTTTCAAGGCCATAATTTAACGTGTTCTCAAGTCTGCATGAAATACAAAAGAAAAAAAGGATTAAGAAATAAAACAAGATTTATGAGAGGATACAATCACTCAGAACCAAAGGAGTTCTTATAAAAGTGAAGGAAAGATTCATTAGTTTTTCTTTAGGCAAAATAAGAGAAATGCATCAGTTTTCAAAAGAGATAATTCAGAACTTTTTCAACTATGCAATAAAATGTACATCAACAAAAAGATTAAGAACAAAAACCCTAGAACCTAGAAAAGAATACAAGAAATCAGAACCAGAAGGGTATAAAAAGTTAATAACAATCATTTCTGAAAACGGAAAGTCACCAATTGATGAGATGCATTGCTTTAAATGATAATTTGATCTTCTTGTTAGGTAAAATTCTAGAAACACCTCAGCTTTCAAGGGTTAATTGAGTAGTTTGATCTCAAAGTGAAAAATAAGAAGAAAAGTAGCGCAAGAGCTACCAGCACTAGAATGTATAACTTAACACTTGCTAAGATGCTTAGCCATTGATATAGACAAACGGGAAACATATTTATCTTCAGTAAACAGCAATGCAAAAGAGGATATCCAAAACTTTGTTATCAATTTATTCAAATTCATAAAAAGACATTCCACACTGGAAACAAGAGATGTGGCGATCCTAGTCTTCCAGAAGCATGTATATATGATATTCATACAACTTCAGGCAAAAAGTTCAATAAGGATACATTCATATGTCAACCCACCACCACCCCCCACACACACATATACCAAAAAACAAAATTATATTTCTGTGTTTTATCTAAGATAAGGTTAGAAGAGGAAAATATGAGTGTTGTACAACATTTTCTTATTTAGGAATTAAAAAGAGAAAGTGGACAGAATTCTGTTTGTGTTACGTAATCTGTTGCAAAGAGTTTCTTTCTGGAAAAAAGGGACACAATTCCTTGACGAATTAGAAAGGACGAATGGACAAACAATTTGGACTAGGGTAGTAGCACATATCTATCCTTTTCCTTGTGATACATCATCTTTCCTTTTTACGGTACATGGAGTAGCGCATGTGTTTCAGCAGTAGTAACACATTCATGCCATTACTAAAAATTGTCTTTCTACAAAGGTGATGACACAGATTGAAAAATAAAAAGAACATCTGTTGATTTACCCACCAATGACATTAAATAGGTCATCACCGTAATTCAATCAAAGAATTCACATACACAACTTCAAATGATAGATAGAAGTGGTTTCCTTTACAGATTACAAGTAAATATGTCCATATTCATCTGCATAATCAATGTCTTTAAAGTTACAGAAACCAAATATTTGACAATGTATTGGAAGAAGTTGTGTCAAAAAATGAACATCATATCTGATAGTAATAGAACTTTGAAATAAGCTGAAATAACTAAATGATTCTGAGTATCACCTGTAAGTAGTGGCATGCCATATACGAACAGTACCATCTTCAGACCCTGTCATTATAATAGGAAGATCTGGATGAAAACACACAGCAGAAACATTGTGTGTGTGACCTTCAAGAGTCTGGACGCAACTTTTTGTCTGATAGTCCCACACCTGTTTCGTGATTCCAGAGCATACATGTCAGCTTCTATGTAGGTGCAATCAACAACAGAACATGGAAATAGGTTATTAGTAGCAAACCTTAGCAGTGTGATCATCAGAACCAGTAATCAGATAAGGTTTATCACCACCAGTGAAATAGTCAACACAATTAACCCCTTTCAGATGGGCATCCAGCGTAAAGTTAGGGTCAGGAGAGCCAAGGTTCCAAATCTACAAGCCAACCATTACCAGCCCCAATGTTACATAGGTGAATGAAAAATATGATGTCATTCAAAATTTTATCCTAGGAGGGAGGGGACTAGAGGAAAGATAAAAAAGTTTACCTTTATAGTCCGATCAAGAGACGCACTAGCAAAAGTATTGGTGTCTTTTGGATTAAATGTGACTTGCATCACATAATGGGAATGACCCTCAAAAATCTGAGTGCATAACCATCCCTTCTCCCAGTCCCAGAGCTTTATAAGCATGTCATCAGATGATGACAGCACATATGGTAGAGTAGGATGAACAGCCACGCACCTAATATAATCTGTATGTGCCTCAAATACTTTAACCTTATCCATGGTGTTATAATTGTATACACGAATAAACATGTCATCAGCACCAGCAACAATCCACTGCTTGCGTGCTATAAATTTCGCTGATCTTACTGCAAAGAATAAGTCAGGTGTTAAAAGAAAGTGCAACCCTTTGTGAAAACAGAGGGGTTGCTTAAGTGCACCCTGACCAACCAAAAATACCACTTCCATTCTATTAACGGACCTGGTAATTCAGTAACTTCAAAAGATTGTGCCATTGTCTGCAGAAGAAAGGAATGACATGTCAGTGTTCTATAAAGCCATTCTAATGTAACTTCTCTTCTATTGGGGGAATGCTGATACAATTGCTAGTTCATACTAAGCTAAGAAGTATATTTGCAAACAAGTGAAGAAGAGTTGTGCCTCAAATGTATCAATGGTGGCTAATATGTAAAAGATACTACAAATACTGAACACTTGAACTACAGTAATCAGAGGATATCAGTGGTGGAAAAATAGTTTTAGGGGCAGTTCTTGGTACCAATTTTACTAATCTAACTTGCAGCTCCTAATATGTGGCTACAAGAGATGTTATTCCAAAGGACCAACGGGCAAGTAAGAGGAAAAAGTAAGCGATGCAAAATGGAAAACATACCATTAACCAACAAATATTTGTCAAGACATACAGGCAAAATCAACCGATGAGCTCAATAATAAAAAATCAGCTTTTCAAATAACCATTAAACAACAAATCTGGGAGCTACAAGCCTACAACTATCACCTTGTCTTTAAGTACAAATTGCGGGAAGTTCACATATTGTCCTCTTCGCATGGTCAGGACTAAATCTACCAGCAAATATTGAAGTCTGCTTTTTAAGCATTATCAAGCACTCATTGAAAATCAACCCCAATTCATCTTTGCATGGCCCGACTTGCAACTACCACGGCAAGTGCTTCTAATTGCCCGTCCACCCCCTAACTCCTTTTTTCTAAATTGTTACAGATTTTTACGACTTTTTAAAATGTCAAGATTGACATGCGACAATTTTCCCGAGACCATAAAAGCTGCTCCGTCTTTTTTCATGTAATACAATTTCTTAGTTGGAATTATGTTTACTTTTACAAGTAACTTTATCGTGTACATCTTTCACAAGATTCAAGAACTCAAATTTAATAAGCAGCAGCACAAGTTTGGATATAATTTCCTATACCTGAGTCTGGTAGTTCCAGATGCAAATGGTCCCTGAATATAAACTAGCCAATATCCTGTAAGCAAGAATAGAAAGAATGAGCCACAAAAACTATTTTTTCAGTAAACAGCGTCATCTTTTCTACTATGCCTAGCACCACCCCTTCCCCAAATAAACATAAACTTCGAAATTTAAAATTTGCTATAAGTACATCATTCCAAAACTTCATCAATTAATAATGTCACTCCAGCATACAACATTAGAGACTACAAAGCAAGCATAAACATCAAAAATGGAACAGAAAAAGGAAGGAACTACTTGTTATGTTGCTCGGATTCTCCAAAAATAGTGCATATTTTGGAGGACCCGACACACGCCAATCGACATTTTTGAAGAGTCCAAGCAACATGAATTATTTGTTCCATAAAAACGAGTTTCATTACCATGGCTCCGTAGGATGTAGATCGACAGCCTTTACCCTTTCTGATCTTTGAGCAAGTTTCCTCTGATCAAAATACCACAGTCAGTATAGTACACATTGTCATTTGACGATACAAAAATGTTGAAATATATAATCTACCAATAATTTAGCGAATTCAAAACTTTATTACCTTAATCTCCAACCTTAGAGGCTGTGCCATCGCCAATTCGAAAGTGCCAAAAAAAAACACACAAAAAAAGTAAAATTAAGTTAGTAAACAACAAAATCACCAGATCTCAAACAATTCACAGCACCGACATTTAAATTACAATCAAGTGACGATTGAACGAAATCGTCATTTTCAACAGAGTGATCCGATACAGTCACTAAATCAAATCAGATTTAAATCAGATCTAAATTGTAAACGTAATGTGAAACGCTTTTTAACATCAAAAACATAGCGAAAACTACTAAGACTTACCATTTTTCACTAGAAAATGCGAACAAAAGGGGATAAATCTGATCTTCCACAAGCTAATTCAGCTACAGAAATCTAATTTAACAATTCGAACTGAGTGGCAAATGCCAGAAAGCGAAGAAGTGAGATCGAAGAAGAGAGGGGAATGAGTAGAGGTTTTACTAATGTGAACACGCAACCTCTGTGTAATAAGAAGAGAAAGAAAATGGGAGGAACGGGTGGGGGAGATCATAGAAACATAATGCTTTGAATTGAAGTTACAATAGATTTTGATGATTTTATTTTTAAATTTATTTTTTATACGAGTATTATACATTTTTGTCATTCTTAGTAAGTTACAATAGATTTTGATGATTTTATTTTTAAATCTATTTTTTATTTATATGAGTATTATACATTTTTGTCACTCCTAGTGCACGTGTGTATTTCATTACTTATATATATATACATATATTCTTTTATTTATAAGAGGGAGTTGAGCTGCTAAAGTAAGCAGCAGGCCAACATGCATGTTTCAACTGCTTTAACTGTAATTTTATTATATTATTTCTAATTAATTATTATACGTCATCTATATATTAAAAAATTAATAATATTTAATAAAACATTAAAATAGACATTTATGATATGTCTGGTTTGCTTCAACCATAATTTTATTATATCACCCCTAATTAATTATTATAACTCTAATTAACTATTATAAGTCATTTACTTATTACAAAATTGATAATGTTTAATTAAAAAAAAGGTAAAATAGACATTTAAGGCTATTTCAGCTGCCTCAATCAACGAGGTCGACGTGCCCGTTTCAGCTGCTTCAACTGTAATTTTATTATATCATCTCTAATTAATTATTATGAGTATTTATGTATTAGAAAATTAATAATATTAAATAAAAAAATAGATATTTATGACATGTCTGTTTCAGCTGCTTCAATCGTAATTTTACTATCATATCTCTAATTAAATATTATAAGACATTTACATATTAAAAAATTAATAATATTTTATTAGTAAAAAGGTAAAATAGACATTTATGACTGTTTCAATCTTAATTTTATCATACCACCGTTAATTAATTATTATACAAGTGTTTTTTTATGATAATTTTGTTGTGTCGCTTCTAATTAGTTATTACAAGTCACTTAAGGCATGTGCGCTTCATTACTTTCATCGTGATTTTACTATATCATTCCAAATTAATTATTATGATTGTCTAAGCATTGGAAAAATGATAATATTTCATAAAAATGTAAAGAGACATAAAATAATATGTCAACATAAAAAATTTGATTGACTATAGAAATTATATTAGTGCACATAAATTAGGATGGGACGGAACAAGACATAAAATAACATATATTGTTTGAAAATGAAATAAAAAGTATTATAAATCACAATAATTAAGAATTTAATATAAAAGTATATATGTAAAAAAAATTTGATTGACTGTCGAAATTTTAACTTTGCCACATAAATTGACACAGGGAGAATATTCATATATTATTGAAAAATAATGTAAAAGACATTGTTAATCACATAATTAATAATTTAAGAAATTTTAAAAATATAAAATATTTGACTAACTCTCGAAATTATATCAGCATCATTTAAATTGAAATAGAAGAAAAAAATATTATAAATCAAAATAATTAAAAATATAAATTATTTTAATAACACGGGCCATCGATATCTCGTAATATATATAAGTATTACTTTCTTTATTTAAAATAAATAACCTAATTTGATTTGACACAAAATTTAAGAAAATAAAGAAGTTTTTTTAGCTTATGATGCTAAATTAAAATTAAATCAAATATATCAAAATGTCCTTTAATCTTGTGGTCATAAATATGTCACGTGAAAAGTTGAAATTAATATATTGCTAAAAAAAGAGATCATTCTTTTTTAAATAGATTAAAAAGGAAAATAGATCATTCTTTTAAAAATGGAGGAAGTATTATTTACATTTTACAATATATTTGATCTTCTTTCAAAATTCCACTGGTATGAATCAAAGGCTAATTCTTGATTGAGAAAAGTGACTCTACCCTTCAAAAGCTCTCCTATTCTCTCTCTTTTATATTACTCGCATCAAGGTAAGTAAAATTATTTTTCATGTCTTGTGTCTTCTCATCTAATACTAACAATTATAAATTATGAAATAAATATATGGACAAAAAAATTGAAAAAAATAAAATAAAATAAAATATCAATTGTTTAATATTATATTTTAAAAGAAAAAACATATTTTAGCATCTTGATGACGACACTGAAACATGCATTAAGCGATTCAAATTATCTCTAGCGCTCAGCTCTAAGAACTAGATGGAGAATGGGAGCAATTTTAAATATGGTTTGCTAACTCATAATTTTCTTAACCCCTATTATGTTTTTGTCTTCGTAGCCAACTATTGACATGAATGACAGTATTTAAACTTTCTTTGAAAGACCGCAATTTTTTTAAAAGTGTTGAGGCAACTAAAATAGAAGACTCCGGATAATAAAGTTGTGGTTGAACTCAATTTTATGTTCAATTTAAGTTCTTTCATAGATTGAATTTTTCAAACCTAAACTAAATTTTATTGTATTCCAAATAAGAAAAAGTAACTTGAGAAAATTGAAGGAAAGTTATCTTTTAAGTCTTGAATGAAGGATTGGTGACATTGACCAATAGATAGGGTCAAACATCATTAGAATACTTGATTAAGTTAATTGTGGACTTGATTAATATTTTCAAAACTTTCTAATCTTTTCAACAATACAAATCATCCCAACCCACAGCCCTCTTCAATCCAAATCAACCACTCTCTCTCCTCTCTCCAGCTTCTCTCAACTCTCTCCCAATCAACAGTTCTACAAAATTTCTCCCTTCAACCTCCGGCGACAAATAGTCAGGTGAGTTCCTTTTCGACTTTCAACCGTCAATTAACGTGAATACTTCTCCGGCGATAACAACTTTGAGTTTTCTGTCCTCTCATTTCTTTTTTCACAGGTAAAAAATTATGAATAAACAGAGGAACTTGAGCCAACTACTCTTCTGGTATTGAAATGTGGACTGAATAAAACCCTAATTTCTGAAATTTCTGCATTTCTTCTTCTTGTTGTCGTACTGTTGATTTGAATTTGTTGGTGGTTTTTTATCACAGTTGATGTTCTGTATGTGTGTGTGATGTGTTGGTGTTGTTGGGTTGATTTGTTGTTTGTCTTGGTAGAAATGGTATTGCAACAGTTGAAACACCTGATGTAATAGATGAAACATATGATGCAACAGATGAAAAATCTGATGCAACTATGAAAATCTGATGCAACAGGTGAACAATCTAACAGATCATTCATCTGTTGCAACAGACGACTCTTCTATTTGGAAGAAATCTAAACAATATTGATCCAACAAATAACTGATTAGTGATCTATTTTTATTCTTTCCAACGGTTTACTCTTTATTTTACAACAGATTAGGACTGTTTTTATTCTTTTCAATGGTTTACTCATCCTTTGCAACAGATAACATACCTAGTGCAACAGATTAGTTGTCTGTTGGAACTGTTATATTACTGTTATGCATTAATCAATTATAGTCTATTTTATGTTCCTGTTAATTTAAGATAACATGGCTCCCAAAAGAAAAGAAATCGAATCAAGTCCAAGTAAAGGAACAAGTGCAGCAGCTCAGCTACATCCACCACTCTATGAGCTTGCTTTAAAAACGTTATCTCAATCAGGAGCAGAAGATAATGAACACAGAGAGGAGGAATCTTTCAAAATAGATTATCCAAATGCTAATAGTCCTTCCACCGAAGAGTTGGTCAAAACCTTCAGCATTGATCGTTATCCTGTGAGAATGCAGTGCGATGGTGCCACAGATTTAACGGATGATCTCATGGTTAAGTCATTCATGAAAAAATCTTTCGATGCCTTCAGAAAAATACTTCGAGAACAAAAATTGGATTCTTATTTCAGGGAAAGCTGCTTTGGACAATATCTTGATTTGTCAGAGGACAACAATACTCGTTTGCAGATGAAAATAGTATATGATTTTCTCAAGCAGGTTTATGTAGGAAAACAAAGATAAGATGGATGAGGTGTGGATGAATTATTGTGGCATGCCTATTTATTTTGGTTGGGAGAAGTTTGCCATAGTTACCGGACTAAAATGTTATCCTCTTTCTCCTTCTCAAGTTATACCTACTCTGACCCAAAAAAAAGTACCTCGCACATCTAAAAAAGGAAAAGGCAAGTCGAGTGATTGTGATGACCTGGTATCCATTATTGGTCTAAGCTTCAAAAATAAAAATCTGATTAAAGCGTTGAAAGGTAAAGGACTTTCAAAGAAGCACAAACAATCATTGTGCTTGGTTTATTTGTACATAATGTTCTTTGGGCGAGAGACATTAACAACAACATATGCCTCGGTTTAATAAATCTCTCCAAAGATCTTGAGGCATTTAACAGCTATCCTTGGGGTTATGAAAGCTTCAAAATGACTGTCGAATATTTGTTGACTCTATTAACGCCAAAAACAATCAACTTATATGATTTTCCATGAGCCTTCATGGTAAATATTTCTTTTATCATGATATTATTCATCATTTTTTATTCAATAATGCTTTTGATTTATTAGCGTTATGTTATCGGCTTGGGCATTTGAAGTCATTCCTTATTTGAGACAACAAGTGAACTACCAGAAAGAAGTTTCCTGTCCAAGAATTCTGAGATGGTTGTCGGCCAAAATCGATAAAAATGCAAAATTTCTTGATCTTTTCAATACCCCCAAGGAAGCAGTAAGTCCAATTCTAATCAAGTTTTTATTTTAATTAATGATTAAATGATTTCATCATCATTCTTAATATATGTACCGATTTATTTTAGATTGTCCATCCGTGGCTTGTTCCGACCAACCGAGAGTTGAAGATGCCATTTTTCTTAGTTTACGGCCTGTGCAAATCTTATTGGACCCTAAGGTCGTTGATGGAATAAAAATGGAATTGTTTGGAGCAACAACCATCACAAGAAAAACAATTTTGGAGGGTGGGGCTAATGATGCTCCTCTTACAGTTTTTAAAACAACAAGCCATTATGATTATGATCATAATAGTCGTACAAATTTTTCTCCAGATTTTGCCGTATCTAGCTAATGTTCTTCATGCAAATGTCAAGACTACAAGGCAAAACACGATGGAGTGATTAATGCTATTAATGCACTAACTGCTTCTGCAAAGAAAATGACATCTAAGAGGGGTGTCATTCTATCAAAGAGGGCTTCATATCCAGACACTCTACTAGAGATCAAGACGACTAAGAGGAGAAGGAAAGACACTTCCAAGGCATCATCAATCATAAAAAAAAAAAGCAAGATTGCAATGCCTCTATCTTTGTCTTACACCGATGTTCAGTGTGCAAGGGCCATAGAAGAGCAGCATGAACTGAAAAAGGTGAATGTACATCATCTGTTCCAAAAAATAAATAGGCATATATCTGTTTCAACAGATGATACATCTGTTGAAAATTATCAAACAAATATATACATCTGTTGCAACTGTTGTCTAACCTGTTGCATCAGATTCATTATCTATTTCAACAGATGAGTCTTATATTATAACAGATGGGTCATCTATTCAAAATTATCGTACTGCTCTGATTTACCTGTTTGAAATTTGTCCCAACAGATAATCCACCTGATGCAACATAAGACTCATCTGTTGAAACAGATGGAAAATCTATTGTATATCTCTACTTAGCATTGACAATTCTGGCTTTCCAGGTGGATGTCACAGCTACTGTCGAAGAGCATAATATGATAGTTGATAATCCATCAACTGCTTCCAAAGATGAAGAAAAAATGGAGCCTATTAGTTTGGGAGAACGGAAGAATTACCCGTTTGAAGGGTTCAACATCTCAAACGAGGCTCCAAAAAACTAACACAGTTAATCAACGACTATTCAGAATGAATTACCGATGGGTTGTTAAAGCATCATGCCGGCAGGTACATAAATCAATTTTATGGATATTGGTTTATAAAATTCTTGTTGTAAGAACCTGACATTAACATATATAAATCATCATGTAGAAAATAAAATGATAAGCGCTACAAAGTAAATGAATCGAGTCTTGATTTTGATATATTCGACTTTGTTGTTGCACATCCCGGAATGAAGAATTGGTTCTATTTGATGTCACAGCCCCAAACTTGCTGGAATGATGAGGTTTAAATACCATACATATTACTATTAATTAACACTTTATTTATTTTTATCTGCATATTGATTTTTTCGTCACATAATCCAAAATATTTGATAATATATGCAGCACATCGATGTTATTTTTTACCACCTTCAAAAGAAGGCCAAGTTACAAACACAAGAACAATACAGATACACAACAGGCAATTGTTTGTACGAAGTTTACATCAATAATGCCTATGATAGGTATTGTCAACAGCAGCTGGAAGTTTCCCAAAACGAGGAATGCTTAATCAACATCATCAAAGGTTTTAGCATTCCGGTTGACATACCTAGGCATTTGATCAACGAAGTGTACATCCCAATCAATTATGGTGATGAATTCCATTGAGTGTTGGCTTTCGTCGTTCTAAAAGAGAGGCACATCCGAGTTTATGACTCGATGTCGCGAAGGAGACGTTCCGGTCCATCGTCTGAGATACAAAAACTGGTCAAAATATTATCTACTTACCTTGATATGAGTGACTTTTTAGATCAAAAGGTTCGTACTGATTGGTCGACGATTGAAGCATACCGGGATAAAATGGCTAATTCATTTGATGTACAATATGTTGACGAAATTGCTCAACAAACCATTGGTAGCCTGTAAGTTTAAGTGTCATGATTTAGTTTCATTTTACAAATTTCACAACGCTTGCATGAACTGCAAGATATTGATTATCTATTTTTTTATAACACAGGGATTGCATTCCTTTTGTTGCCGCCTATTCCGAGTATTTGAGTGATGGATTACAAGTACCAAATGATGGACTTGATGTCGGATTACTTTGCAAAAGATATGCTGCTCTTTTATGGAAATATGGAGAAGCAAAAGCTCAGAAGCCGTACGCAACCGACCTTAAAGATCTACGATGACCAAAGCCGAATTCCATAGCACTGGATGAAGAACAACTTGTCCATATTGATTAGATCTTTATAGCTTGAGTTTGTCAATGTAATAACCTATCCTCCTTGGTTTAACTTGTTGATTTATTTGTAGAATAGATCGTTTGTACCCATAATGATTTTTTTAAAATTTCATTTATTTGTTGAGTTATTTCATGTAATTTTCAAAGGCTTTAATTTATTTTATTCTATCTATGAATATAATTAATTTTGAGTTTTGAATATGTTAATTGAAATGGAGTACTAGATTCAAATATCGCAACAGATAATACATCTTCTGCAACGGACGATATATCTTATCAGACAAATTTAGACATATGTTGCAACATAAGATGCAACACATAGGTCATCTGCTGGAAATTATATAACAGGTATTCTAATTTTTTTATTTGCTCCAATAGATTACCGATCAGTTGCAATAGATAAGTTATATATTGCAATAGATCATAAATCTGTTACGACAGACAGACGGAGAATATCTACATAACGCAACAAATGTCCAACCTATTCCAACAGATAATCAATCTGTCACAACAAGTACTATATCTGTTACGATAGATATAAAATCTGTTGCATTATAAAAATTCAACTTTGTCAGACATAAAAATTACTACCCCTACATGTATAGTGAATTGGTTTGAAATAAAAATTTGTTATCGTGTTTGTCTCTGTCTTTGTACATGTTCTTTTTATATACAGGCTCTAACCATTTAGTTAGTACCCCATATGCCCAGACTCATTGCATCTTTCCCACAACGGTGTCGCACACAATGGTCATTAGTATGTCGGTCAGCAAACACTCGATGTATGCAAGCGAGTATGGCCCGCACGCTGTACCGGTTATATTTTTTGGGAGCTGAATGTTCTTATTTCGACCTTCAAAAACCCATAATTCCTTTGTCAAGACTTCAGCCGATAAATGATCCATCAGCTTACTCTGCGTCAACAACTTGGGCAACAACTTCAAGAGTGGTTGCATGTGGGTTAAAAACGTCTTCTCGCTGAATACAGGTAAGTTGCAGTCATAAACCTTAATTTTTCCCTCGTATAGTAGTATCTCAACAGTGAGAAAATGGGTGACATCCACGTTCAGGACTGCAAGGATTCTCTTTGCCTTGGTCCAGCTCTTGTCGTGTGGATATGGCCTCTTCCCTCTAACATATTTAATCGTTTCTTCATCTCATTGGAATGTAGAAACTAACTGATCAAATCCCAGGCCACCAGAATCAGCTATCTTACAGATTTTAGCATACCTATCCTTGAAATTATTGTAGAAGTTGAGATCCATTATTCTATCAGCAGCATCATAAGCATCCGGGTACGCTAATTGCCTGCCCCTTATGAGGCAGAGAATCTCATCAACATACTGTGGTATAAGAAGATAATTTTTAAATAGGTTAGTAATTGTAAAGAATAAAAACACAGTTGAAAGAATCCGATGCAGAGGGTTCTCTGAATCAGTTCACAGATTATCCAGCCAATGCAACTTATGCAATAGATGTGAATTATGTTGCAACAGAATACCAAGTTTTCGCAACAGATTACACATCTATTGCGTAGATTCTTCTTGATGGAGTAGATTGGAAGGGTAGGTTAGCAAAAGTAAACTTACCTTGTCCTCGTACCACACGCATATATTTGTCATATTCAAGAAGTCTTTGGCGGTAAATGAATGCATGGTGTATTCTTTTTGAACCTTCATCTTGATGAATTCTTCCAGTTCCTTCTTCTTCTCTTTGCCAAGCACCGCGAATATGTCCACCTTCTTTGGCGGCCCCTGAACTTCAACAAATATTGGAGCGGGGGGAGTTGCAATTTTTGCTGATTTCAGAACGGAGAGAATTTTTCTAATCTTTCTTCTCTTCTTCCTAACCTCCACTTTAGGAGTGCATGGCTCCCTCACCTCGTTTGATGGTATGATACCCCTCCTGTATTTTAACTCCTTGGCAGCTTTAGTAATAGCCTCTAGCTTGTCAAAGAGTTTATCCTCTCTGTCCTTGCACACTTTGCATTTACAATGAGAACATGAGGGTGAGGAGGGGTAAGAGGGACCACTGTAAGGGTAGGAGGGACCGATGTAGGGGTGAGAGGGAGGACCTATGCAAGGGGTGTTTTCAAACATATTTATTTTTTGCTGAGCACCAACATGCTCATAATCACGACTGGCAGCAGAAGCAGCAGCAGGATGGCTGCCACCATCATAAACAACTCCACCAGCAACACCCCCAGAAAAAGCACCCGGATCTGTTGCAGTTTGAGTTTGGTCGTGAAGAGCTTCAACATTAGACTGACCTTACCTAACTGCTCTTCTTATGGATGTTGCTCCATCCAATTCCTTCTTTATTAACTCCATCGTTGGGTCTTCTTTTGTATCAACAAAACCCAGAGTAAGAAAAAAAGTCATCCCTAGCTCATCAATGGTAGGCACGATCCAAGGATGCACAACCTATAAAAAATGACAGGAGGAATTTAAATCATATAATAGTAATTTACAGTCAGTTGGGTTATATGGGGCTCGAGTTATGTTAACACAACCAACTTATACAACAGACAATCTAGCTACCGCAATAACTGATCTTTACGTTGAAACAGATTGATAATACGTTGCATTAGAATACCCACCTATTGCATAATTTACAGTAGATGGGTAATCTATTGAGTAGGGTTCAGAGAACAGAGCAATATATGGTTAATCTGTTGCAAAATATGGATCGTCTGTTGCAACAAATTACTACCAGTTGCAGTTTACGGGTAATCTGTTCCATCTATTTCAATATATTTCTTTGAAGCAAATTATTTTAGTTGAAAGAAGACGTATTGCATCATCTAGAGGGTTAAAGAGATCAACCTCATTAATATTTTTTTTGCCGCTCTCTATGCAGCCAACCACCTAAGGATTCTTAGATGAAAAATCTTATCCTGGTAATCCGTGAAATGCTTTCGGGGGGAGGAATAGCTTCACATGTCCAAGCTAAAAATTATAAGCAGGAAGCAAGCAAAAAAAAAGTCACAAGTATATTCAATATAAATTAATAAATGAGTAAAAATAGTGATCAATTTTACCATGAAAGCCCAAGGAAAGCCGTATAATGTGGTCGTCTTTGGCTTTCGCTCTTTCAGTAAATATTTGACTGTCAAATAGTAGATGTCGTAGCCCTAGGGATAATCGTTGAATTTCCCAAAATCATCAGCAAGCGCCAACAAATCACGTTCTATGACTTTCTTGACGTCTCTTGCCAATAAAATGGAATGGACAAACCAAACTAAGCATAATTTCTCCCTGTAGTGCTTTGGTATGTCTTTATTCTTGAGATCCGCTATTAAATCCTTCACTTTGTAGCTAGGTCCAACAATGCCCAACAACCCACCTTTTTTTACCTTGTGTTTGTTAGACCCTTTGTGGGGTGTTTTCTTGATGGCAGGTTCTTCTGGACGATCGCATCTCAAGCCCATCACAATGGCAAACTCTTTCAATCCAAAACAAACCAGCATGCCACAATAGTTGATCCAAACTTCATCCATCTTATTTCCGCCCTCCTTCGGACCTCCATCATCCCCGCATACATGATCCTGTGCTTGAGAAGGCCATATACCATGATCATTGAAAAACGGAGAGGGCGGAGCCCATACAGCTCAAGAAAGTGTGCAAAGTAGCTCTTCTTAAAAAGTCCATCTATGTTTTCCTTCTTCATAATACTCCTAAGTTCGTCAAAAGGTTTCCCCAAATGACATTTAAGTACAAGATCACCAAAAACTGCATTAGGGTTATTCATCGGCATCGAAACTCAAAACTTGTCAATACTAATGGTTTTGACAACATTATGCTGGAATTTCGATATTATTTAATGCCCCATTGGTGAGGAGGAGTTATCACTTTCCTCGGTTTTATTTTGCCCTGACTGAGATTGTTCTGGAAGTTCCTCCAAATCTATCTGTACTCTAGCCTTTTTTGTTTGGTGATCGGAAGTTGATCCACTTTCTCCACTTTTAGTTTCTTTTCTTTTGGGAGACATCTTTTAACTACAAACAAAAAAAAAAACAAAAAATACATTTCATTTGATGTCTGCATAATTTTTTTAAAAAAAGTGAGATAAATTTTAATAAATTATTCTTACCACATAACAAAAAAAAATACTCCAACGGACAGCCCATCAGTTGAAACAGATGGGGAAACCGAATTTGTTTGAAAATCTATTTAATATCTCCCCACAGATATTCCACCTGTTGCAACAGTTGGAGAAATTTCAATAAATTATTCTATGCCACATTACAAGAAAATACTCCAACGGATAACCCATCAGTTGGAACAAATGGGGAATCTGTTTGAAGACCTATTTAATATATCCCAACAGATCTTTCACTCGTTGCAACAGATGGACCACCACCACCACAACCAATACCACAACCAATGCCACCAAGACCACCATCAATGCCACCAATACCAATACCAACACCAAGACCACCGCCAAAAAACACAAATACCAACACCACCAACAACAGCCACCAACAACACCACAAACATCATCCGACAATACCACGACAGTCAACAAAACACTAAGAGAAAAACTAGGGTTTTCTCGAGTGTTTCCTATTTTTTTAGCATCAAAACTCAAAATTGTTAACTCATTCTCAAAGATAATACAACTAAAAGTCTTCTTTTTTATCATTAACTAAAAAGCCCTATTTTTTAGAATAAAGAGCAAATGTAGAACTCTTATCGAACTCTGTTACATGCGAAGATAGAGAAAACAACGGATACAAGCGGGAATGAAGTAAAAAACAACAACTATATGTAGTCATAAATAGGAAGAAAATCGACCTGTTTTGAAGGGTTGAGCAATATGTTGAGTAGTTGTTGTTTGTATTATTGAGAGGGAAAGGACACCCCGAGAGAGAGAGAGAAGAGAGAGAACTTAATATTTGAAATGAAAAGTTTTTCGCACAAATGAATGATTTGTATGGGTTGATTTGTAATTTTGGAAAAGAATGACAAGTTTTGAAATTGCTAATTTGGTCCGAATTGATCTTAATTAATTTTAAAAATTTTAAAAGATATAGTTTTTAAAACATTGAGTTGATGAGAACTCATTTCAACTCAGAGTGATCGGTCGATGACTTGGGTCGGGATGAACGCAATACCAATGCCATGCAATTACAAAGACTCGATTGGTTTTGTAGTTGACCTTGCGAGCTCATTCATTCATCCCTAGTTCCATCTAAATCAACTTAGGTACTATCACTATCCTAACATTGAGTTGATGAGAACTCATTTCAACTCAGAGTGATCAATCGATGACTTAGGTCGGGATGAACGCAATACCAGTGTTATACAATTGTAAAGACTCGATTGGATTTGTAGTTGACCCTGCGAGCTCATTCATTCATCCCTAGTTCCACCTAAATCAACTTAGGTACTATCACTATCCTAACATTAAGTTGATGAGAACTCATTTCAACTCAGAGTGATCGATCGATGACTCGAGTTGGGATGGACGCAATACCAACGCCATGTAATGGCAAAGACTCGATTAGATTTATGGTTGAACCTGCGAGCTCAGTTATTCATCCTTAGTTCCACCTAAATCAACTTAGGTACTATAACTATCCTAACATTGAGTTGATGAGAACTCATTTCAACTTAGAGTGATCGATCGATGAATCGGGTCGGTATAAATGCAATACCAGTGCCATATAATTGCAAAGACTCGATTGGATTTGTAATTGACCCTGTGAGCTCATTCATTGATCTCTAGTTCCACCTAAATCAACTTAGGTACTATCACTATCCTAACATTGAGTTGATGAGAACTCACTTCAACTCAGAGTGACCGATCGATGACTCGGATCAGGATGAACACAATACCAACGCCATACAATTGCAAAGACTCAATTGAACTTGTAGTTGACCCTGTGAGCTCACTCATTCATCCCTAGTTCCACCTAAATCAATTGTAATAAAATCTATTGCAATAAACGACTAAGCTATTGTAAATTTTCAAACAGGTACATATATGTTGCAACAAATGACATATCTAATTTAATTATCAAATAGATATTTGCATCTGTTGTGACAGATGATTGAGCTATTGGAAATTTTCAAATAGATATTTATATCTGTTGTAACAGATGACATATTTGATTTTATTAATTATCAAATGAATATTTTCATCTGTTGTCACAGATGACTAAGCTGTTGGAATTTTTAAACAGATATTTATATCTGTTGTAACAGATGACTGAGTTGTTTGAATTTCTAAACAGATATTTATATATGTTGCAACAGATGACATATCTATTTAAAAATCTTTTTTTCTCTTTTAATTTTAAAGTAAGAAACTTCTGGTCCGAGTAGATAATATCAATTAGTAGTAATTACTACTAAAGGTGGTAAAAAATATTTCTTAGATATCTCAAAAGTGAGTTCATTGAGCAGTCTTGTCTTGTCTTTTCAATGTCAGTAGTCTTAGTCTTCCTCATGTCCCTCAAACTATTAATGAAATTAATGAATATTGAAAACCACCACGTCTACGTACACAATACATCTATAGAAATCATCTCATCTCTCCCTTCAGCTGCAATTTATTTTATTCAACTCTCATCTTTTTCTCTCTTCTCTTTAGGGTCACAACCTTTTTTTTCTCTTTTCTCTTCTCTTCTCATAAAGATCTTTTTTTAGATCTAAACCCATCCATACCTTTCCTCGACTTAAATTTCTGTTTTGATTCTCTTTTTGATATTAAGGTATTGTTCATTATTGCTCTTTTATTCTTGTCTTTTTCTTTGCAAGTTATTTACATCTGTTTTTTTATTTAATTACTATTTACCCATATCATATTTATTAATTTTTTTAAGGAACTTGTAAGTGTTGAATAAACAATTCGAGAATTTTTATTACAATATGAGAAAAAAGTCATCTGTTGGGAGAAGTTTAAAAGCCTTGTTGGCAGTATCATTTTTTTTGTATGTATTTTATTTATTTCATTATTGTTGATGCTGTTATTGATGTTGTTGGTGGGGTTGGTGTTATTGGAACTTACGGTGTGGTGTTGTTGATGGTTCTGAAACAAAGGATGTTACTTCTTTGTTGTTGATGATGTTGTTAGAACAAATGTTGTTATTTTTTGTTTGTTAACATTTATGTTATTGTTGATGTTGCAACAGATGGAGAAACTGTTGGAACAAATAAAACCACTAGAAAGGTTGATTTGATGTATTCCATCAGACTCCACATCTGTTGCAATAGATGGATAATGTTCTTTTTGTGACATTAACTTTTTCTTCTTCTTTGTAGATATAAGGAACTGACAGTTAATCAACTTTTAATAGACTATTGCAAGAGACTGCAGTAAAGATGGAATCGAAGGAACAAGCTGCTTGCAGATGGAACCACTTCATATGTGGGAGGTATGTATTACTAATAATGTTATGGTGGAAACACACACAAAGTGCACTGATTTTGTGAATAATGTTTGTACTGATTAGTCATAAATCATTCAAATAAGATGTCTGCAATTTTACAGTTAAGTTTCGTAGGTTCGAACTGATAAGGCTGAGGGACCATGAATATGGTTCTGATAGCTTGTAAGATTTAATGTCGGTTGTTGATCATATTTATTTGTCAAGCATTGTGAAAGAATCTAGTTTTTGTGTCATTGTAAAGAGATTCAATAGCGATTGGACTAACTTTTAGGGTGCATTAGACCCTTAAAGGGCCTTCGAAGCTTAGCATTGTATCTACCAAGAACGGAAAACCAATATAGTTATTGCTCTGGCCAAAATTTATATGGCTGGGTTGCTCGCCCTGGGTGATGATTATATGCCAGAATGTGCGGTAGGAGAATGCTTTCGAAGAAAAATAGGTGGTTGATGGAAGAATATATATCTGAGAGTTAATTGAAGAAGAAACATAGGGTAGATACAACTTCTAATGAGTCTGGCTGGTGGAATTATCTCAACAGATGTGAGATCTGAATTAAGTGCAAATATGAAAGTGTATCCGATAATGTAATTTCATCTGTTGTGTCTCTTAAAGAAAAACAATGCATCTGAACACTTTGCTAGGGAGCTGCGTGGTCGGGATTATCACTTAGATAGAAAATAGGAGAAGACCAACAAAGAAGCCTCACGGGCATCGAGGGCTGAAATGATGTACAGTAAGTCTAGAAAACTTATGCCAATAACAACTGCAATTAAAATAAGGAATCTAAGCGAAGGCGGCAAATTTCTGAATTTTAAATTTTATCCCATGCTTTTTTGTTTGTGTTTTCGATCAGGTCCACTGTCGTTGACCTGATCGGAACCACAACGAGATTTAAAGACAAATAGAGTATCATTGCTTCCTTAGCAATATAGTTATAATTGATTGTGTTTTCTTGCCTTGACATGCTTTCAACATTCCTTGGAGAAGATCAGATGCTTGCTATAGTATGTGAATCCCGATAATTTTCAAGCTTGCCTCTAGCTTGTTAATTCTGTATTCAAGCTGGTCTTTGCCGTCTTCAAAGTTGGTAAGGAGTTTCTCATCTCTTGTGAGCTCGATCAGGAACACTACCTTCAAAGTTGTGACATTCTAGAAGCCCTTAAGAACACTTTCTTCAGAAGCCTTAAAGGATACATGGAGGGTCGCTGTATTTGTTTTAGGTCAAAATGTGTTGATACATATTGAAGATGTGGTCCCAACAGTTCAACAACACACTTTTATCGAGCGTTGCTCCATGCATCTTGCTTAACCAATTTGATAAATTAGTAAGCATGGAGTTACGTAGCGTGTGATCTAAACTGGCTTTACCAAGCCTATCAAACGTTACGTAACTCTAAGCTCATTACTCTATCGAAAAATATGACCGAGTTAGTGCACAAATCGAACGAGCTTAATCTCTCAGCCTTTCTGATGATCGCTCTTCTCCAATATATCTATTGATGTCTTCTGAAGAATTATTCCCAGACAAGCATGTCTGGCGATGGTGTAGACTTTTGCATAATAGATATCTTGTCATCTATATTAGAGAAGAGTGATCGAAAGAAAGACTGACAGATTGGGTTTTTTTTATTTGTGCACTAACTCGGGCATATTGTTTTGATAGGGTAATGAACTCGGAGTTACATAACGTTTGATAGGCTTGGTAGAGCCGGTTTAAATCACATGCTACATAACTCCATGCTTACTAATTTATCAAATTGGTTGAGCAAGATGCATGGAGAAATGCTCGATAAAAGTGTGTTGTTCAACTGTTGGGACCACATCTTCAACGTGCATCAACATATTTTGACCTAAAACAAACACAGCGACCCTCCATGTATCCTTTAAGGCTTCTGAAGAAAATGTTATGAAGGGCTTCTAGAATGCCACAACTTTGAAGGTAGTGTTCCTGATCGAGCTCACAAGATACGAGGAACTCCTTACCAACTTCGAAGAAGGCAACGACCAGCTTGAATACAGAATCAACAAGCTGGAGGCAAGTTTGAAAATTATCGGGATTCACATACTACAACAAGCATCTGATCTTCTCCAAGGAATGTTGAAAGCATGCTAAGGCAAGAAACCATAATCAATTAATCCATATTGCTAAGGAAGTAATTATACTCTATTTGCCTTTCAATCTCATTTGTGGTTCCAATCAGGTCAACGGCAGTGGACCTGATCGGAAACACAAACAAGAAGGCATGAGATGAAATTAAAAATTCAGAAATTGCCACCTTCCCTTAGTTTCCTTATTTTAACTGCAGTTGTTATTGGCGTAAGTTTTCTAGACTTGCTGAATATCATTTTTACCCTCGATGCCCGTAAGGTTGCTTTGTTGGTCTTCTCCTATTTTCTACCTAGGTGATAATTCCGACCGGGCAGCTCCCTAGCAAAGTGTTCGGATGCATTATTTTTCTTTAAGAGACACAATAGATGAAATTACATTACCGGATACACTTTCATATTTACACTTGATTCAGATTTTGCATCTGTTAAGATAATTTCATCGGTCAGATTCGTTAGAAGTTACTTTCTACCCTATGTCTCTTCTTTAATTAGCTCTCAGATGATATAGTCTTCCACCAATCACCCATTTTCCCTCGAAAGCATTCTCCCACCACACCTTCTGGCATATAATCATCACCCCAAGCGAGCAACCCAACCATATAAATTTTGGCCAGGGCAATAACTATATTGGTTTTCCATTTTTGTTTGATGTAGGGTGAGGCTTCGATGGCCCTCTAAGGGTCCAATGCACACTTAAAGTTAAGTTCAATCGCTATTGGTTCTCTGCAGTGATGACAAATATTGATCCCTTCTCAAAACTTGACACACATAAACACGAGCACCAACCATCTGTAATTCGTAACAGGGTATCTGAACCATCTTTATGAGGTCCTCCGCCTTATCAATTTTGAACCCATCAAACTTAACGGTACAATGTAGGATCTTGTTTGAATGATCAATGCCTAATCAGTTAAAAACTGCATTCACAAAAACATTGTACTTTGTATGTGTTGTCCCGATAACCTTATCAGTAATACATACTTAACTCTCACACATATGATAGTGGATCCATCTGCACGCACCTTATTCTTCCTAGCCCTTCTATGGCTTAAATTGAATAAATAGATGACTAAATTATTGCAACAGATGACACATCTGTTTATATTGTCAAACAAATGGAGACATCTGTTATGACAGTTGATCAACCTGTTGTAGAAATCAAACAGATATATATATCTGTTGCAAAAGATTGTCAGTATGTTGTAAGTTATCTAACAGAAAGAATATATTTTGCAACAGATTACCCATCTATTAGATTTATTTTAAAGCAATTTTTTTTTCTTTCCGAGATACAATAATTTATAAATAGGTCCCTCCTTACAAATATGGATGATCCAGATTCGTACAAGAATATTCATATCGAGTCCTTGTGTGAACTTCAAAGGCAGTTTGATGAACTCCAGAGAGATTTGGCTGACTTCGGGGAAAGGCTACCTGATGAAAAATATCTTATTAACAATAATAATAGTAGTAGTAATAGTAATAATAATTAGGTAATGTTTTTTATTTTAGCGATTATTTTTCTCCTTTTGTATATCAAATCTACCCAAGGGATTCAAAAATCTATGAACATTCATTTCATTTTGTTGTCGATTTTGAATTTTTAATTATTATTTATTATTTAATAATAATCATTCTGTTTATTCCTTGTTCTCAACATGTCGACGGTTGGTGGTAGGGATTGAGCAGTAATTTGTGTCAACAGTTAGAGGTTAACCTGCTACGACAGATCGATCATATGTTGCACCTGGCGGTTATTAATAAAAAAGGGTTATTGTTATTAGAGGGTGAAAAGAAAAAGACATAACTTTTCGTTCCGATTATTCAGTATGAAAAATGTTTCGTAAATAAATAATAAGGAAATAAATGATAAACACAATTTATAACCACAATTTTAATAACCGATCGTGACTTTTCACCATTTTTGTTTTTGAATTTATTTTTTAAATTATTTATTATATAATAAAATGATTATTATTTTATTAAGGAATTTGAAAAGGTATTTTTTTATTTATAAAATAAAAAAGTAAGAAAATTTGGATTAATGATATGATGATAGTTATTTTTTAAAAAAAATGAGTAGATTATATGTTGCGACAATTAAATTATCTGATGCAACAGGTTCACTATGGTTGCAACAGATGATATATCTGTTGTCACAGATGATTTATCTTATGCAACCTATATCGAGTCACAACTCAATAAAAGCGGTTCTTGGAAAGAACTAATTAATAATAATAATTTGAAAAGTCATGACTTATCACAATATTTCTTAATTTAATTAATTCATTACTTTTCACATTAATAAAAATGTAATTAATAAACGGAGGTGAGCAATTAGATTATATGTTGCAACAGATATGTTATATGATGCAACATATTTTATATTTATTGCAACAGATTATACATCTGTTGTTACAGATGTGTTTCTGATGCAACAGATATAGAATCTGTTGCCACAACTCAGTGTGGGACGTTGTTTTTCTACAAGACGCTGTGAATGAACTTCGAAATCAAGTTTGTGATCTGTAATAGGAACTGGGAGGAGTTAGATCAAGAATGCTCTGCGAGATACACAGGCTGAGGAGGGTGTTGCTACTTCTGATTGAAGATTGGCCGGCTGCCAATGATGATGCTGATAATAATAATAATAATAATAATAATAATAATTAGACTATTATTTTTCTTTTAGTCTATTATATGTACTTTTATTTATTTTTGTTTAATAAATAAATTACGTTTGATCTTTAACGTTTTAATCTATATTTAATTTTCATTCTATCTATTAGCTTCTCAACAAACATGTCGACGAGTCGACGTAAAAAGGAATAATTTAGAATTCAGTAGCAATAGTAAGATTTATCTGTTAGGTTTGTGGCAGGGGTTGATGTGCTTTTCAAAACAGATTACTCATGTTGCAACAGATAAGAAGTTGATGCAACAGATAAATAGTCTGTTTCAACAGATGACTAGTTTGTTGCTTCGCTTGGCTCTGACGTTTTAATTCGTACTTCCTCCGTCTCAAATTATCCGTCCCAAATTGAGATGCCACATTGATTAAGAAAAATAATTAATAATATGTCTAGTTTACCATAACCCACTGATCAGTTGGTGGGACATTAGACGTGTTTGAAATAACCATTGTTTGCTATTCAATCAAAATTTCATAAGAGAAGAAAGCTTTTAACGTCGGTTGGCGTATAGTCCCCCTATTAAATGATGTTTTCATTTTAATTTGAAGAAAAAGTTTTTAATGCAAAGGGTAAAACTTGAATTTTTTTAATCTTTTCTTGATTAATGAAAAAGACAAGTAAAATGAGAAATCGAATTAGGAAATTTGGGATGGGTAATTGGACGTAAGAAATAATTTTGAATCCAGTAGCAATAGCAAGTGTTGAAAACATATTGGTTATCTATTGGGTTTGTGGCAGGGGTTGATTTGTGTTGTTTCAAACAAATTAATCATTCGTTGCAACAGATAATTAATCTAGTGCAAAAGATAAATATTCTGATGCAACAGATAATTAGTCTGGTGCAACAAATAAACATCCTGATACAACAAATAATACGTCTGATGCAATAGATAATCGATGATGCAACAGATAAACAGTCTGATGCAACAGATAAATCTTCTGATGCATCAGATGATTGATCTGTTTAAATTGTGGGCACTTATGCTGGATTCATAATCGGGGTTCTATCCATTGTTGAAAAAACAGAAGTGTACCCAGATGACAAATACGAATAAAAATCATAATTTTACTTACTAAAGTCACCTATGAAGTAATGCCAAAGTGGAAAGTGATGTAGTAAACAAAATTTGACCTAAGAAATTAGTCAGATCGCAGCAGTAGAGCTGTACCAACAACAACAACAAATGGTCGACAAGAAGAAGATGAAGATGATAATGAAGTAGAAGATGATGATAATGAAGCAGAAGATGATGAATAAAACAACAGAAACAGAAATAATTAACAACAAAAATCGCTAAGAGAGACAAAACAACAATGGATGAGAAGAGAGAGAAAGATGCCTTTTTTTCCTCCGTTTCCTGTTATTTTAGGTATACATTGGGATCAAAGTGTAAATTTAAAAACTTGTGGATTATTTTCAAACTTTCCCAACTTTCTTAATCCATAATAAAGTAATTGTCACCTCCAACTAATAATTAAGACTTGTGTCACCTACACCTAATTTTAAAACTCTTTTATCACCTGTGGCCCAAACCCCCAAGTAACTTGGAATGTATTATGGTTAATTTACATAATTTAACTAAGAAAAGACTAGTAACACTATATTGTTTGATTTGAATTTTCAATTTAAAAACAATAGTAAATAATAATTTTATTTATTATATAGTCTTTTAGTACTTGTTTGACACTATAATTTGTTTGTTATCACTACAAATCACAAATATATTTAAGTCAATGAATAGCTCTTCTAAATTGTGATAAGGAAATAATTTCACATATACTTCTTTTCTTTCAGTAGTTTTCTCTATGTAAGTATGTCTTCGAAAAAAAATATTAACTTGAACTATGCCTCAACAACATAAATAGTATTTATATGAATAAGAAATAAAATTTAGGAAAAACAATACATACCTTCAAATTCGCTCATAAATAGTTTGAAGTTTTGTTCAGACGCTTCACATAAAAGCTACTTTCACCTATACGAGAATATTAAAGAATCAATCACTTATGTACAAAAGCGAATGCATAAATTTAATACTATATAAAAAAATTACTACTTCCTAAAAGTTTACTTTTTGCTCTTAATTTTTTGTCTTGCTTTCATTTTTAGCTGAAAAAAAGTATTTTTAAAAATTTTGTTATTTTTAAAATTTTAACTTTCCACATGACATATTTTATCATTAGATTAAAGAGTATTTTAGTATATTTTATATATTTTTTAATTTAAAATTACACAACTAAAAATTTTATTTACTTTCTTAAATTTCGTATCAAGTTAAAATCAGGCAAACAAACTAAAATAGAAATAGAAGGAGTACTTATAGATAAATATAGTATGCCAAGTATACTCTTGTTTTTCATGTTCAAGTCACCATATATTAGTAGTAAATATAAATTTATTGTAATGGCTAATGTCTTTTTAAAATATATTTCAAAGTATGCACATCATATTGTTTCACATAACAAATTTTACTATAATAGCTAAAAATACTATACAAAGCAAAGTTTTGATGACTTTGTAAAATAATTTCTCGACAAAAACTCCCAAAGATATGAGGAAAAAAATCTAAATATACAACCTTAGATTGTTTATTGAAAGCTATAGCAATACTTCTATGATTGTTGTATATAACAATTTGTTAAAACAAAATTACAATTATTTTTTTTATCAAAATCAAAAACTACCCAGCGAAAAAGAAAAAATAAATTTAAAAATTAAAAAATTCAGCCTAAAAAAAAGACGACAATTAATAAATGGATACAAAACACATCCAAAAATCTCTCTAAAATAGTTACTTTTTTCCATTCTTAAACTGAATATGCATCTTCTTCTTCACAATTTAATCCTCCTTCTTAATCCTTCAACAAATCAAATGTGTGTGTATATATATTAGCAAAATTCTCCATACATAATCAAAGATTTCATTTTCTCAACAGAAATTTTTTTTGTACTTCTTTCACTATTATCGATTTAGATTTTATACATTCGTCGATATGACTTGTTAAGTTCTTTTTTTATTTATAAAAATTTTGAAAAAGGGACAGAGTTTTTTCTTTCTTTAGTATGAAAGTTGATACCGGTTATTCATTCTTGATTCAACATGAAAATAGATGGGATGAAATCTTGATTCAAATAGCCATGGACATGTATTGAATTAATAAGTATACAAATTGGTATCATTTAAAGCTTAAATATCACAATACATATACATCAGTTTATATATTTCATACACTAAAACAGTTAATAACATATAAAATTTGGTGAGCACCAGTTTTCGTATAATTTTCAATACATTTTATACAAGTACATCATATAAGAAACCACTTTGTAAATCAATTTCATTAAATATATCTCTTAAATTGAATATCGAAATTCATAGACAACAGTTTGTACACCATTTCATAAACTAAAACACTTAATCTAATATAAAATATAGTGAGCACCAATTTTTATACTAGTTTTTATAGTTGGGATACTCATTTTATACATGGAAAAACGTAACAATACCACTTTGTTTGCCCCCGATTTTATATAATGGATATAAATTCATTGAACATCATTTTTCATATAAATTCACACAATAAAAAAACTTATTTTATAACAGTTTTAATACCATTTACATAGATTGAGAATGGGGTAGGAAGTATTATTTAGAGAATGAAATGAATATATAAAGTGATTTCAACATAATTTCTTAAACTTAAAAAAAAAAAAAAAAAACCATAAATGTGGCACAACAAAGTTCAAACACTTTGATTGAGATGCATTGCTAGACAGTTAAGATGAAACGTATGAATTTGACGAAAAAATCCAATAAAGCTATTCTAGGAAAACGTGAGAGTTTATTTTTTTAAAAAGGTAAGAATATAATAAATGTAAATGTAATGTTTACCATATTTTACTCCTTTCATAATTATCAACACATTATTTATGAGATATTGATACTAATCCCTAAAAAAAAGTGTTAAATAATCTTTAAAAAATTATTTACCGATTTTTAAAAATAAAATAAATAAATAAATTTTTTAAAAAGTTGCTAAACTTGCAATTAAAATTTTAATACAATAATTATCTAAAATTATTGCTATAACCTGCAATAAACAATTTAATAAATGCATATGAGATAATTTTCACAAAAAATATTTATAGGTAGGAGTGACAATTGGGTGGGTTGAGTCAAATTTGAGCGGATCAAAACGATCAAGATCACAAACTGGTCGAGATGGGTCAAAACGGATTAGGTAATAGGTTATAACTCAATTCGTCAAATTCTTATTAAGTTTTAATTGCTTTATTTGTTTTGTTATAAACTTTTAGTACCAAATTATTTTTTTCTTTATTATGATTATACATAACATGTCAAATAATTAAAAAAAAAAATACTTTAACAAGACTTTTTAATTGGAAAGGAATTGAAGTGAAATCGTGAAGAAGAAGCTAAAAAAATTGGTATGAAAATTGTTGTTCGCTATATAAATGTGTAAAGAAAGTTAGTTCATATTGAATAGCAAAATTAAATTTTAGTTCATAGTGAATGACGAAATTAAATTTTGGACTATAAAGTGTAAAGTGTTATAAAACAAGAAAGAATTATGAAGAAGAGTAGAAAGAATAGAGAGAGTGATTCTTATTACTTCTCTTGAGAGATATCATAAGATTGTTAATACAATGAACAAAACCCCTCTATTTATAGGAGAAATTTACTCCTAGTCTGAGTAAAAGACAGATACTTCAAATCCTAATAGATATCAAAGTAGATCTTGATAGACATTCACTATAATGTAAATACATTTATAACACTCCCCCTTGAATGTCTAGATAGATAATGTGCCTCGTTAAAACCTTACTAGAAAAAATCCAGTAGAAAAAAAAATCTAGTGAAGGAAAAAGAGTACATATTTCTAACAATATGCATATCGGCTGCCTCATTAAAAACCTTACAAGGAAAATCCAGTGGGACAAAACCTCGTAAGGGAAAAAGAGTACAACGCGTATTAACTCCCCCTAATGAGAACATCCTTGAACCTTTGCATCTCGATCTTGTGCAGCATCTTCTTAAAAGTTGCAATTGAAGAAGATTTGGTGAATAAATCAGTCACATTGTCAGTTGAACAAATTTTTTGCACGTTAATATCATCATTCTTCTGTAGCTCGTGTATGTAGAAAATCTTTGACAAAATGTGCTTCGTTCTATCTCCATTTATGAATCCTCCCTTAAGATGTGCTATGTATACTGAATTATCTCTGTATAAAATTGTGGGTAGATTGTCATATTTCACACCACATTTTTCTCGAATGAGATGTATCATGGACCTCAATCATACACATTCTCAGCTTACTTCATGAATAGTTATTATCTCAGCATGATTTGATGAAGTGGCTACGATAGACTGCTTTGTATATCTCCAAGATATGGCAGTACCACCACATATGAACACATAGCCTATTTGAGACCGAGCTTTATGCGGGTCAGATAAGTACCCAACATCAGCATGACCAATAAGATTGGGACTGCAATCATTAGAATAAAATAAGCTCATGTGTTTTATCCCATTTCGATGTCTCATAGTAGGAGCAGAAATATACCTTGCTATCAAATTAACTGAAAAGGCTATAGGCCTTGTAGCATTTGCAAGGTACATGAGTTCATCAATTGCACTAAGATATGGTACTTCATAACCAATCCAATTCGATATATTTCGAATTTCAGCAAATAATATATTGCTTTGAAAACTCTCCAAGAGTTTCAATGATGTTCAAGCAATAAGCTTATATAATATAAGGATTATAAATAAGTTTCCCAGAAACTTTTATATGCTTCAAGCACTTTGAATCTTTAAAAGTTTTTCACATAAGTTTTGTCAAGTGACAATATTCAACATTTCATGAGTGACATCTTCAAATATCTGGATTGCAAATCAAATAAGTTTAATACTTACCAAGATGCATCATTTCATATCACTTGATAAATGTTTCTACGTTAGCATGCTTAAATTAACGTAGAATTAAGATCCTCATAATCTTTCACAATATTGCGCCAATATTGTGTCAAAGCTATTGATGATATATCATTTAGTATCGGTTCATAATGCGACATAACATTTTGAGATCTCATCACTTCATTATTTTCAGGTACATAAACCTCTTATAAGGTTTCATGAAGTGTTATGTCGTAGGCTCTTCAAGAGCTCATTGGCTTCTTATTATGATTATTTGCTCCTTATTTTTCAAGGACTATTTTATTTGGAACCGATTAGTCTATCACGCTTCACGCATGCATAGACTTTGTCCTTTGGGAACAGAAAATAAGAGCGCTTGCGCTTAATATGAGATGTTTTCGTCATTTGACTTGAATTATCTTTTGGATGAGGATCTGATGATGATTCCTAACATATTTCATAGCGCTTATAATCTCCCCGTTATGTTAGGAAAACTAACATACATCCTATACTTCTTTGAGGAATCCATCTTTGTGCATTATGGTATATTCATTAATCGTATACCACATATCAAAATTATTAGGTGGAATAATTGGTTTCCGACCTTGAACCAATTGAGAGGAAAGAAATAATCATAATTTATTGGTCTAATGCATACAAATGTTATTGCAATATATCATATTTTAGACCAATACATGAAGTTTTGTTCTCATTAATAATGATTTAGCTATTTATCGAAGGCATTCAATGCCAAACCATCATCATCGAGATAACTTTCTTGATTCACAATCTGAAAATTATGTTCTTAACTCAATTTTATTGAGCAAGAAACTTTATGAATGTCAAACTTTAGGTTGACAATAAATGTACATGTGATCATCTTATTGATGCATCTTTTCAACATATCACATGATAGATGAACGGACCCATATTCACCTTATATATTTTTCAGATTTAAGGAATTCAATCCCAACATTAGTTGGTCCAACCAACTTATCATGAGAACAAGCGACATAAACAATTCTCGAAGAACCTTATAGTTCTTCAATACATGTCTAATATTCAATATGCACATCTTCGAGATGTCACAATTGTTCATATCAATTTATGAACTTTTGTTCTAGTAAACTCCAAGTTTACCATGACATGTACTTTTTTCTTTAGTAAATTTCAGATTTACTATTACATGAATAAATTTCAGATTTACTACTTTAGAAGTAGATTTCGAAATAACTTTTCTCAGTTATTCTGCCTCATTTGGAGGTGAGTTGTGATACCATCACAATCAAGTGCACGTTTGCATTAATAAGCTTCTCATTTCCCAGGAATAAAATATAATCATCCCTTAAGCGTATCAAATTATGATAGCTACTACAAAAGCAAATTGAGACATACATATGATTTATTGCTACCACATTCAATTCAGGGAATAGAGCATATCAATGGGATATATTTCATGACTTTTCATCAAATACCCATTATTTTGCCTTAGCCATCATAATTTTATCAATACATGCATTGAGATCCAATCTCAACGTCTTATCCATATAAAGGCGTCTTAGGCATAAATTGATGGGACTTGAACCCAACATATTATCATCCCTTTTGATAATATTATTCTTGAGGAATAAATTTAAAACATAAATGGTTCCAAACCAATTATTTTTCCTCAATTAGTAGCAAAATATAAATAACATAAGAAATTACTAACCTTAAAATCCTTCAGATTTATAATCTCACCTTGTTTGATAGAGTCTCGTGCTGATAACACTATGATAGACCCTCAGTTTAAGGATTGATGGCTTACAAGTCCATGTCAAGGTGCACATTGGCCTTGACATGTACCAAATACAAGCAATGTGATAGACCAAGGTATGCTAGAGTGATGGCAAGGCTGCCTTGGACACTTGAGACAACGACAAGCGCATGGCACCTGCGAGGGCATGCATGCAGCAGTAATATGACATGGCACTAACAAGGCGCAGGTGATGGCATGGCACAGGCATGGAAGCAGACTTGGACACAGGCGTGATTGAGGCAGAGTCGCAGCATAGGCATTGGCGTGGCCTAAGCTGTGACATGGCAGAGACAGCTTCATGGAGCAAGCAATGGCATGGCGTAGGCACAGACGCAGACATGACATTGGTAAAACATGATGCTGGCAAGACGAAGCATGGTTGAGATGCTTGACAAGGCAAAGATGGAAGGACTAAGTGCTGAGAAGCTGAAAATGACCAAGTGTGTTAGCATTGGCAAAATTAACTGAGAGGGCAAAGCTGCCCATGTGCTAGGCATATGGGGTAGTTATTGTGTTTGAATTTTGAATGTTGTAACATGTGTATTTTCAGATAGTGTTTAGATCAGTTTTGCTATGTCATATGAGGAGCATGCAGCCTTGTCCAATGACAGGCTGCCATGTGTCCTAAGTTGTAACTGCTGTAACTGCTTATGCAGTATTTAAATATGCAGCAGGAAATTGTAAAGGCATCCAGAAAACAGTGTGTGTTGAGTGTATGCCTTTGATAATTTCATGTGACACTTCCTTTGTAATTCTGAGAGAAATATAAAGGTTTGGAATGCGGTTCCTGTAAACGATTGAGTGCTTTACATTTCTGCATTTGTGTCTAATTATTTAAACTGCACATTGTGTGTTGTGGCTGAAGTTGTGTTGTGTGTGTGCGCGACTGCCAAGCAGCGGTGTTGCAAAAAATAGAACGCCCCTGTCTCAACTGGTATCAGAGCCCGCGTTGCAGTACGAAGATGGTAACTGTCACTCAATTAAATGAAGATGTTGCACAAATTTGAAATTTCATTGGCATTACAGATGAACTCGAACAAACTGAAGTCATTGTTGATTTGATTACACTAATCTACACCTTGAGGGATGAACTGGTATAATTATGTAACCAGTATGATGAAAGTGCTGCAGAACTTCTGAGTTCACGCGATGCTTTGATGTCACTGGTACAAGATCAAGGCAAAGTGATAGCAGATTTGCATACGGAAACAATGGTTCTGCGACGTGCGGTGGCTGCCTCAGGACAGACCCAGGAAAGCAGTTCCAAAGTAAAAATTCCTGAACCTAAGCCTTTTGGTGGTGCTAGAAGTGCCAAGGAATTGGAGAATTTTCTATGGGATATTAAGCAATACTTCACTGTTACACGAGTTGCTGAGATGAACAAATTGAACATTACCACGATGTACTTGACTGGTGATGCAAAATTGTGGTGGCGTACTCGAAATGCGGAGGATGAAGGCGCTGAACGTCCCAAAATTAATACTTGGGATAAGTTGAAGAAGGAAATGAGGGACCAATTTCTTCCTAGCAATGCTTCATGGATTGCTAGAGACAAGTTGAAGAGGCTAAGGAAAATGGGAATAATTCGCGACTATATCAAAGAATTTACTTCTGTGATGTTAGACATCCAAAACATGTCTGACGAAGATAAGTTGCATAATTTCATCTCAGGGATGCGAGCATGGGCTCAAAATGAATTACGTAGGCAGAATGTGAAGGACTTGCCTAGCGCAATTGCTGCTGCTAATTCGTTAGTGGATTTTCGCTCAAAACGTTCAGATTCTGACATTTCCAATTCTTTGAAGTCAAAGAAAAAGACTGAGAAGAAAGGGGAATGGAAGAAGGATGGACGTAATGATAAGAATGACAAGGGCAAGGCACAAACAAATGCTGGGAATGCTAAGAACAAAGGAAAAGATAGTAATGCAAAAGGCTGCTGGACTTGTGGTGGACCGCATTTGGCCAAGAGTTGTCCTAATCGCGAAAGAGTAAATGCGATGCTTGCTGGGAAGGTAAATCAAAGTGAGGGTGATGATGTGGTTGCTGCGTTGGCAAATCCTTTGGGGTTGTTACTTAACCATATCAGTTTGTTGAATGTTGTAGGTGAATCCTCGAAGTCCTTCAACAACCCTCATGCTGTATTGATTCACATCGAGATGAAGATCGATGTAAATCGTGTGATGGCCATGGTTGATACCGGAGCCACTCACACTTTTGTGGATGCCAAAGTTGCTGCAAAACATGGACTTAAGTTGAAGAAAAGTCCATCCTTTATCCAGACGGTGAGTTCCAAAGCACAAGCCATTGTAGGCATGGCTTATGATGTGCAGATGGTGATTGGGAGTTGGATGGGGAAACATAACTTGATGGCTATGCCATTAGGTGATTTTGAAGTCATTCTAGGGATAGACTCCTTAGAAAATTTTATTTTGTTCCTTTTCCTCACTTAAACGGAGTGATGATCGGAGACGAAGCCAATCCAAGTTTCATCAAGGCTTCTAATCCTTATGGAGAAGTAAAGAAAGGGAAAAACAAGGGCCCTATCATTTCTGCTATTTCAGTCGAGAAAGGATTGAAGAAGGGTGCTGAAACTTTTCTTGCCGCCATGATAAAAGTGAAACCAGACGTGAAGGTGGAAATTCCAGATTGTGTTGCCAATTTACTAAAGCAATACGTTGATGTGATGCCCCCTGAATTGCCTAAAGAATTGCCGCCAAGGAGGGATATAGATCACAAGATAGAGTTGCTGCCTGGTTCAGTTTCTCCTGCACAAGCTCCTTATCGAATGGCTCCAAAAGAATTGGCTGAATTGCGGAAACAGTTGAATAAATTTCTGGACGCTGGATTAATTCAACCATTAAAAACTCCTTATGGTGCTCCTGTTTTATTCCAAAAGAAACGGGATGGTTCAATGAGGATGTGTGTAGATTATCGAACATTAAATAAAGTGACTGTGAAGAACAAATATCCTGTCCCGTTGGTGCAAGATCTCATGGACAGACTGACGAAGGCATGCTGGTTCACTAAACTTGATCTTCGATCAGGATATTGGCAGGTTCGAATAGTAGAGGGTGATGAGTCAAAAACCACGTGTGTGACGAGGTATGGCTCTTACGAGTTTCTAGTTATGCCATTTGGGTTAACGAATGCCCCAACAACTTTCTACAATTTGATGAATGATGTGTTGTATGATTACCTAGACGACTTTGTTGTGGTATATCTAGATGACATAGTCATTTATAGTTGTTCCCTTGATGAATATTTGGAACATTTGAAGTTAGTATTGTCTCGATTGCAGGAGTACAAACTTTATGTCAAAATGGAAAAGTGCGAATTTGCCAAATAGGAAGTGAAGTTCCTTGGGCATCTGGTTAGTCAAAACCAAGTAAGGATGGATCCAAAAAAGGTACAAGCAATTGCGGATTTGTCGGCACCTGGCGGGATTAAAGAATTGAGATCATTCTTGGGACTGGCTAACTATTATCGCAAATTCATTGCTGGTTACTCTAAGAAGGCTGCGGCGTTGACTGATTTGCTAAAAAAAGAAGTCAAGTGGGAATGGTCTGAGAAGTGCAATGTAGCATTTCAGATGTTGAAAGACGCTATTGCTTTAGAACCCATTTTGAAGCTGCCAGACTTTGAGTTACTATTTGAAGTTCACACTGATGCATCGGATAAAGCTGTTGGAGGCGTATTAGTGCAAGAAGGCCATACTGTGGCTTTCGAAAGTCGAAAGTTGAGTGATGCTGAGCAAATTTATTCGACACATGAAAAAGAAATGGTTTTAGTGGTGCATTGTTTGCAGACTTGGAGAGTGTATTTGCTGGGTACTTGGTTCGTGGTGCGGACGGATAATGTCGCAAACACTTTCTTCAAGACGCAAAACAAGCTGAGTCCAAAGCAAGCTCGTTGGCAGGAGTTTCTTGCTAAATATGAATTCATGTGGGAGCATAAACCAGGGAAACACAACAGGTTGCGGATGCACTAAGTCGAAAAGAGATATTTGCTGCAGTATACTCTATTGCTAGACTTGAATCTGATTTCTTTGAGAGAGTTAGATTTTGTGCTGCTAACGACCCACTCTATGTCAAGTGGATGGGTCAAGTTAAAGATGGGATCATTCGGAGGTATTGGATCGAGGACGATCTCCTTTACTTTAAAAGGGGGAGAATTATCGTACCTCAAGGTAGTGGCCTACGTAAAGACATGATGAAGGAGGCACATGACACTCCTTGGGCTGGTCATCCCGGTGTCAAAAGGATGCTAGCTCTACTGTCCCGTATTTATTTTTGGCCAAAAATGAAAGACGATATTGAGGCATACGTGAAGACTTGTGATGTGTGTCAAAGAAACAAGACGGAACGTATGAAAGAGGTGGGTTTGCTACAACTTTTGCCTATTCCTGAAAGGCCATGGATTTCTGTCTTAATGGACTTTATTTTTGGTTTTCCTAAAGTAGATGGCAATGCATCCATTATGGTGGTGGTTGACAGGTTCTCGAAATACGCTATTTTTATTGTTGCACCAATTATTTGCCCCTCAGAAGTTGCTGCAGAATTATTCTACAAGAACGTGGTAAAGCATTTTGGTTTGCCAAGTGATATCGTGAGTGATAGAGACGCACGTTTCACAGGTCGGTTCTGGCATGCATTATTTACTATGATGGGGACTGATCTGAAATTTTCTATGGCAAATCATCCACAAACTGATGGCCAAACTGAGCGGATAAACCACTTGCTAGAAGAGTATCTGAGGCATTAGTAACAGCAAGTCAACAAAATTGGGCAGATTTGTTGGACACTGCACAGTTTTGTTACAACCTGCACAGGTCATCGGTGACGGAAAAGAGTCCGTTTGAACTGGTTTTAGGTATGCAGCCTATGACACTATTAGAGGTAACGATGCTGAAGAAAAATTACCATTGCCCTGCTGCTTATCGATATGCAAAAGACAAGCATGAGATTCTTGTCGAGGCACAAGATAACTTGAGGAAAGTGCAGAAACGCATAAAGAAATATGCAGATCAGCATCGACGTGCGGTAGAGTTCAGCATTGGAGACAAAGTGCTTTTGAAACTCACTCCCCAAATCTAGAAACAGATTGTGAGTAAGCAAAGACATCGTGGACTGATTCCAAGATATGATGGCCCGTTCGATGTTATTGAAAAGGTTGGAGAAGTTGCTTATAGGTTGAAATTGCCGGAAAGGTTGAAAATTCACCCTACCTTTCATATTAGTTTTCTGAAGTGGTATAATGAGGATGTTGAAGACCCAGGGAGGAACAAAAACAAAAGAGCTCCTCCGTTGATCGTAAAAGAGTACAAGTCCAAAATGGAGAAGATACTTGATCACCGGATCGTGGGAAACAGCAAGAAAAGTACCAAAACAGAATTCTTAATTCAGTGGAAGGGTTCAAGCGAAGAAGACGCTGTTTGGGAGAAGGCTTAGAACCTATGGCAATTTGACAAGCAAATAGACGACTACATCAAAACAACCTCGACGGGGGCGTCGAGTTCTTTAAGTGGGGGTGGTCTGTTAGACCCTCAGTCTAAGGCTTGATGGCTTACAAGGCCATATCAAGGTGCACATTGGCCTTGACATGTACCAAAGACAAGCAATGTGATAGACCAAGGTATGCTAGAGTGATGGCAAGGCTGCCTTGGACACTTGAGACAACGACAGGCGCATGACATCTGCGAGGGCATGCGTGCAGCAGTAATATGGCATGGCACTGGCATGACATCGACACTGGCAAGGCACAGGTGATGGCGTGGCACAGGCATAGAAGCAGACTTGGACACAGACGTGATTGAGACAGAGTCGCAGTATAGGCATTGGCGTGGCCTAAGTTGTGACATGGCAGAGACAACTTCATGGAGCAAGCAATGGCATGGCGTAGGCACAGGCGCAGACATGACATTGGCAAGACGAGGCATGGTTGAGATGCTTTACAAGGCAAAGACGGAAGGACTAAGTGCTGAGAAGCTGAAAATGACCAAGTGTGTTAGCCTTGACAAAATTAACTAAGAGGGCAAAGCTGCCCATGTGCTAGGCACATGGGGTAGTTATTGTGTTTGAATTTTGAATGTTGTAACATGTGTATTTTCAGATAGTGTTTAGATTAGTTTTGCTATGTCATGTGAGGAGCATGCAGCCTTGTCCAATGACAGGCTGCCATGTTTCCTAAGTTGCAACTGCTGTAACTGCTTGTGCAGTATTTAAATGTGCTGCAGGAAATTGTAAAGGCATCCAGAAAACAGTGTGTGTTGAGTGTATGCCTTTGACAATTTCATGTGACACTTCCTTTGTAATTCTGAGAGAAATATAAAGGTTTGGAACGCGGTTCCTGTAAACGATTGAGTGCTTTACATTTCTGCATTTGTGTCTAATTGTTTAGACTGCACATTGTGTGTTGTGGCTGAAGTTGTGCTGTGTGTGTGCGCGACTGCCAAGCAGCGGTGTTGCGAAAAATAGAACGCCCCTGTCTCACACTCCTAGTCTGAGTAAAAGACAGATGCTTCAAATCCTAATAGATATCAAAGTAAATCTTGATAGACATTTACTATAATGTAAATACATTTATAACATAAAGTATATTTTTAAATACGAAAGTGTAAAATATATTTTCCAATTGTACTTTTGTGTAATTGTCCCATTAGTTATTGTGGGTAACAATATTTCATATTCCATAGACATATTTCATAAAATCAAAGTGTATTGTGTGTTTGGAAGGAGAAATCTACTGTAATTATTGAAATTTCATCGATTTTTGCTTCAAAATTTGTGAAGCAACTGTTGTATGTCGGCTGCTTAATAAAATATGTGGCTTAAAGTCAAAATTTAGAAAAGAGTTCTTACTTTTATTTAATAAGTTTCTTATATGTTTTATTCTCATTACTTCTAACATACATAATATTAATTATTATTTGATATATATATATGTATATATTTGCAATTGAACAATACAATATTTCTTGTAAGATAAAAACAAGCATATATAAATTTTTGTAAGTTACATAACACTACAAATATCTAAATCTTAGGGAAGCTCTTATTGAATATAATTTTCAAAACCCTTTTCAACTGAATCAACTATTACACAAAATATTAGAATTATACTAGAAGTAATAGAAATATTTTTACTTATGTAATACTAGCATTTGTCCCACACGATGCACACGGAAATTGTTCAAGAGAAAAAAATATAAATATTACTATCTTATTAGTTTGATCATATTATTGAATTTTTTATTATTTATCAATTGTTCAAGAGAAAAAAAATTATAAATATTATTATCTTATTAATTTAACAATATTATTGAATTTTTAAAATTATTTTATCAATTGTGAAATTTAAATTATATGATTCACGATCATTTATTAGTTGTTCATAAATAAGTACAAAAAATTTAGACTTTACGTTATTAAATAAAAATAAAAGCAAAAACGTACAAATTCTTGCTAAGTAACAATTTTGATTATCTATATCTGAACTCAACAAAAGATGAAGTCATGATGTGAATTTCAATCCACACCTTCTCAACATGTCAAACACCTTTTTAATACAACGTATAATGTAAATTTCAAATCATCTTATAAAATATCACGAATATGGATTAAAAAAAATTCAAACTTCATCATGAATTTTTTTTAACAAAAAAGGAAAAAAAAAAAGGAGAGTAGAATGAAACTGTTGTTGTTTAGGAATATACTGAAACTCTTGCTTTGTTTCTTTGTCTTCTGCCTTTATTGTTATAAGAATTAATAGTTGAAGCATGCAACAATTACATATTATCAACTGCTACACAAAATATCTATTGTCAACTTTTACATAAAATTAAAATTAATTGATTAGAAGATTAACAAAATAATATGCATATAATTTAAAATATTATACAACATGTTAAGTTGATTAGAAGTAAATAACCTGATATGAAAATTGTTATTTAAAGATAAAAACTATTATCCTTTAATTTAAAAAAAAAATAAATTAAATCAGCATATTCTTTCTATGGTATCCAAAATTACTTGCATAATTTCATGAGCACCTGCAAATTTCTATCAACAAAGTATGAAAAATTTTGTCTATCAAGACTTGTGTAAATAAGAAGAAATCAACTAATATTTTTTCTCCACTAAAATTAATTCAATCTTGATCATGTTTTCAACTTTCTAAATATCTGATGTTCTATTTTAGACGGGCTATACCAATCTCACGTGAAAAAGAACACTCAACTGCTTTTTACATCTATAAAAGAATTTTATCGGCACGATGGAATCTTACATCCTCTCTTGAGGTAATTTAATTTCTATTCACCTATGTCTATAAATTACTCTTTTTTTTCTTTTTCTTTTTTTTTTTTAAAAGGACTTCTTTATGGTCCTATAGTGCCCGTAACACGAATATCCCCGCGCGATGCGCAAAATATTAGAGAGAATTTTTTTTTAAAATTGTTGTTTTATTAGTTCAACCCATTAAATTTTTCTTTTACGTTATTGATTGTGAAATTTAAACTATCTGATTCATGATCATTTATTAGTTGATTTTAAATACGGATTTTTGACATATAAATGATATGAAGTTTTTTAATTAAGTTATTAAATAAAAATAATAGCAAAAAGTGTACACTCTTGATAATTAGTAAAGTAATAATTTTGAGTGTGAATTTTAAGTCATATCTTTTAAATATGTCAAACACCCTTTCATACCATGTATGGATAGAGTTTTTTTAGATTAAACAAAAGAAAATAAATGTAATATCAATTCATCTATGTGATAGAAATACAATATCAATTCAACTATTTAGTTGAGCATATTTGATTATATTATATTATATTGTATTTCAACTGTAATTTTATTTCTCAATCTAATATGCCCAATAATAAAAATTACTATTAATTTAAGGAAAATTAATTATATAGTCACTAAATAACTTTTTAAATTATTATATTATTTTAATTTATTTAACCACTATTTCAACTATTAGTATTTTACTTTGCTAGGATGATATTTTATTACTTTATCATCACTTGCTATAGTATCATTACATATTACTTCCTTTTTAATATAATTTAGACATTTTTTTCCTGAAATATGCTTTGATTTTTTAAAGAATTGCTCATAATTATTTAGTTTTATTTATTTTGTGTCTTGCTTTTTACTGAATAGCCAAAAGCTGATAAATGAAATTCTTGAATCCAATAATTTTTAAAGTAAATTTTATATTTGTCTTTATTATTTTTTAAAATAGAAACAACTTTCCTGCCCCTTATATATTGCAAAGTTTTTTTCTGCCTCTGTTTATATGTTATATTTTTGTGATTTTTTTTCTTATTTGATCGAATTAAAAAGAAACTTTGAGATTGTTGAACACATTTTTTTTTTTTTTTAAAAAAAACATATAATAAAGGAGTCATCATAGTGTTTCTAAACTCCTCTAAAAGGAAGAATGACAATTTGACGTATTTACCCATCAAAATGTGATAAAGTCTAATACAGGTTTAAACGTGTTTAATGAGTTCATGAATTGAACTAATTACGCAGTACAAATAAATATGAATTTCAATTTTCTTTTGGAGGCTTATCAAAAATTAGTTCTAAGTCGATCTTGTTGATAATGTAATATAATAGAACCTCTTTTGCAGGCTTGAATTCGAACATCTACTTTATTCTTTACTACATTTATGTGAATCAGATTGAAATAGTCCCTTATATTTATGTGAATCAGCTTGAAATTATCCATTATAATTCTATAGTTAATGCATTTTTTATTAGTATTAATGACGAAAGTTGTAATCATTTTAAAATTCGAAGTGTTTAACTGATTTGGATAAAGATAATTTTTCAAATAAAGTTAAACTAAGGAGCAAAAAATATAGGAGAAATTATAATTAGGATATTAAATAGAATTAATTCAAATTTAAATAAAAGTAAATTTTAGAATATAACTTCCACATCTAAGTCTACTTAGAAATTTCGTTTTTCATGGCCGGATTATTAGCAACAATAACCATGTTAAATTTTTTCACTAACTAATTCTATTATATTATTTATTATTTCTCTTGTCTTAATTTAATTATTTTTAAAAACATATTATTATTTCTAACATGAAAAACCTCTCACATAACATTAACTTATATCAATGTAAAGTTACGTAATTTATTACTTTGTTGATCATTAACATATTTTTAAAAATTATCTTTTTCTTTACGATTCGAATTTAAATTAATGAAATTGTTGATTGTCAATAACTTCTATTCATCAAAAGATAGGGTTATACTCTTATTTCAAATTTGCATATGGTTTGTAAATCTGTATCGAAATAGGTCATATTCAAATATATAATTTTAAAATTTATCAAACTTATCTTATTATATTACATATTTATTTTGTCTTAATTTAATTTAAGAAAAAAAATGCAAATTTGACATCAAGTTTATATTGAAAAAAATAGGTAAATTTGACATCAAATCAATTTCATATTGAGAAATAAACCAATGAGTCAAAGAAAATGTTGAATGGTGCCTGCAATATGATGCCTCTGTTACTTTAAGATGCAAGAATCTGCATGAGAATTATAAAGGTAAAAATCTAAAAATTTACTTAGGCAAATGGAATACCATAAACTTTACCGCCTTAAGAATTTAGTCATTTTCAAAATCTTAGATGAATTTGAATTATCTTCTGCCTTCATTTCCTTTCATTTCTCGTTCCAACACGCTTTAACATTTATGTTTAGTATGTTGATACTTTAGCAAATATCTTTGACATGGTTTTGTCTACAAAATGTATGTATAATTTGTAAGTTTTTAGAACGTGCATTATGAAAGAGAATCCAAGTATCTCCATTTTGTTTCAAAGGAGTTGAAATGTTATTTGCTTTCTCATATTGAAATCTTATCATTGAAAGCGAAGAGAAAGGAATCAGTGGAATTTAGTAGTACCTCTTTATCATTGTCAAGGGACACTGAATGAGCAAGCGACTTTCATTCTTGCCTTTTTGATGAATAAAAGAATATCAAAATTCAAGCTATCACAATATCACTGTTGCAAAACTAATTAGTAATCACGAATAATTTAAATTATTAAAAAATATAAAATACAGAATAATTAAAATAAATGAATAGATAGTATTAAAAATATTATTGACATAGAATCAACATTGTGTTCGCGAATGAAGTAGATCAGTAAGGAAAAAATGATCAATATGCTCTGCAACAAATTGTCTGAATGGTATTTACGTATAAATTCATAATCCATATATAGATAGAGAAATAAAGGGTGGAAACTGAAAGAAAAACTATCCGCAAATAATTGGAAAAAAAAAGGTCGTGAGGAAAAGAAATGGGGAAGTGGGAGTAGTGGTAGTCTCTAATACTACTACTTTAATTTTAGTTTAATACGTTGAATAAATAGATTTTGTCTGTTTCCAAACTCTTCTTCTGCTTTCATCTCCGAATTCTTCTTCTTCTTTTTTTTTTTCTTCTACTTCTTTCGAACTATTCTTCTTCTTCTTCTTGCTATCTCATATATTGATTTCAGAGTCGTTCGAAAGTTTGTTTCTAATTGTTGGCTAGCTTCTTATCAATCAAAAGAAAGTTAGAATTTTCTTTTTGATATCGAATTTATTTTCTCTTAGGAGCAATAGCATAGTATAGAAATTTCAGCCAAAACTTATATCAAAAGAGTAGCGATTGCGAAACGAACTTTCAAAAAAGTTAAAAAAAAATAGCATATCCGCCATAGCATAAATCAATAAAGAACTTTAAAACAAATAATTAAAAGAATAAATATTTTTAAAAAAACTGCATACCTTCTTATCTTGGACAATTAATGAAACAAAGAATAAAATGTGTGAATAATCGCGATATAATTATTGTACAACTCAAAATTTCAACCTGCATTGCATATAATCGATGAGTTCATCATATGTATGCAATCAACATTATGTAAAAATCATAACTTAAAATCATGAAGATTCAGGATCAAAAATAAAGAAATTATTATGAAAGAAATCCTGAAGAGTAGCATGAGGAGCAAAAGTGTTACCATGTTTAAGTGGTTGAAGAAAGATGAAGAGTAAGAGTTTGGAAAAAATAGTTCTTCAAGAAGATGTGTGTGATGATTAAGATAGTTTTATAGGGATAAGATTAGTTAAATATTTAAATTTTAAAAATATAAAAGGATTAAAATAGTGATTTGAAAAAGTACAGTGTTCGTGTATATGCGAGTTAGTTGGAAGGGGTGGGTGAGGGTAAGGTAATGTGGTATTGGACGTGCATGAATTAGTTTTGTTTAGTTTATTAGTCTTTTATAGAATAATATTTTGTTGTAGTATCTCTTTGTTTTCTTTAAAAATTTAAAAGGCATAAAGTCAAAAAATCTTTTTAGAATTAATGTATATTTATTTTTCAAATCAAATTCAACCAGTTTATATTATAATTCAAATACTTTTTTTAATTATCTTATTTTAAAAATTAAAAAATACTTTTATATAAGAAAATTAAAGTAACTTCTAGTTTTTGAAATATCTTTAAGAATATAAACAAAAAAATAATAACGACTAATTCATCTAAAAAAATGAAGTTAATAGTTTTAGCCAGATGTAACAAAATCTAATAACATGACAATTTCAATTCCAAAATTTTAATGAATTTTTTTGTAATTATTATTCTTTCTAAAAATAGCTAAAGAAAAATTTAACTATTATATTTTTATATTAAATGTGATTTTATTTTTAAAAATTATTTTACAAATCAAATTTTAAATCAACTTTTTTATATTTAATAATTAAGATATAAATAAAATTCAAATATGTTAATTCAATTAAAATTTATTTTAAGTTTAATAAATGATATAAGATCTGATAACTTCTAAATAATAAAAACAGGTTATATAAATTCCTTAAATAATGACTGCATGTTTTTCTTATATTGTAACTTTTCTTTTTTTTTTTTGAAATAGAAAATATTTAATTAATTCAAATTTTAAATTAAAAAGCAATAACTAATTTTACCTAACCTAACTAATTTGTCCTAAAAAGTAATACATGGCAGTCTTTTATACTGACACTTGGCAACAATCTATGCAAGACTTTCTTGCTATTTAGTATACTAGTCAAATATAGCACGTGTGTCTCGCGTAAATTAATAGTAAATTTTTTATATAAAAAGAAAATTATTATGTGTATGTTATAGTATTAAATAAATAACTTTTTAAAATAATAACGTAAAACTTTTAAAATAAAAATTGTACTTAAAGAAAAATATGATAACTCATCACCACATTTTTCTTATTCTTTATTCTTCAAGAGGTAATTTTTTTTTCTATAATTCCGCACTTAAATAAATAGTTAGCAACATATATTTAGGATTATATTATTTACCGTAAAAGTATACCAACTACATTCCCACATAGTGGTGTTTGAAAAGGTTAAGTGTACACAATTCATGTCTAACCTTCAACAAAAGGAAAAAAATACCAATTTTACTTCATGTAGAATCCTACTTCTTCCATGTCAGGTTACTGATTTCATTACATTAATATTATTACAGCGTGTCCTTTCCTTATGACTTGTATTATAATTATCATATATTTAGGAGTCTTCCTATTTTTCTTATAAAGATATTGATATAATAATTAGAGGAAAAAAAATGAAAAGACAAACTTTTATAAAGATCACACTTTTAATATAGTATAATAATATAGCTATAGATTACTTAAAACAGCAAGCTTCAAGGTCTTATTGCTTTGGTGAAGGATTTATTTTATAAAATAACTTGAATGGATTTGTTTTCCAAAGAAGTTGTCATTTTCTATTAGAAACTCCACAAATCATTACTTTCACAAATTTATGTCGGAGAACTATGTTTTAACAAGTATTATTAGAGTGATCATGAACTGATATAGTATTCATACTATCTATCGTATTAAATCATTCACAAGATTTATTAAATTGACAAATCTTATCTTATTCATAAGTTACAAGTTATGTCGGTACTGCAAATGACGTAAATATGAAAAATGGTAAAAAAATTGTGAATAGCTTAAATTCGCCTTCCTCCTAATATCACCTATTGAATCTCAATTACCGTTTAACATTAATTTTTGAATTAAAATTCTTTTTCTTTTCATGGACCTCAATTATTTTTTTACAGTTTAACTTTAAAGTTTAGACTTTAATTTATAGAGATAAATTAATTTAATCTAGACCTTTAGCTTTTAAATTTTGTCAAAATCACTTTAACCTAATTTTGTTTCTTGTCATATTGTTGTAAAAAGAAATGATTCTCAATTTATAAAAATTTAAATTCAAAATCATTTCCTTTAAAGAAAGTCACCCAACTATGAAATTTTTTATTTTTCCTTCATAAATTATTTAACATATTATTTCAAATAACCTAAATACTTAATTCTAAACTATTTATGTGACAAACTATTTTAAAGTAATTAACTAGAATACAACTTTAATTCATTCCATTTCATTTTTATCAATCTTACTATTTAAGACTTTCTACATGTTATTTTTTTTATTTGTGTGTTCTATTACAATTAACTTTACAATAGGTGTTATGAAGTTAGTAATACTTTTTTTTCGTCCACAAATAAATTATTAAAATAATAATTTTATTTTTTGAGCTAAAATTATTATTTTTCATATATTTCAGGATTCTTTAATATTAATCATAGATAAAATCATAAAGTCATAGTCTAACAATACAAAATTTATAGAAACTATAATTGGAAAATACTTGGATATAAACCTTTAAGAAACGACATATTCCTACAACACAAATAGAAAAAAAACATATATTATCAATAGAAAAATCGAGAAAGATGAAGAATAATACACATATTTATTCTTTAATTTTTATTTACATCATCAAAAAAACAAAAAAGTCTTAAACGACGATAAAAAGAGAAATTTATTCATCATATATTTTAAAATTTTTAAATTATTAATCATAAAAAAATCATAAAGTTGTAGCTTAACAATACAAAATTTATAGAAAATATAACTGAAATACATGGATATAAACTAATAAGTAACTGCATATTCCTACAATACAAATAGGAAAAAAGAAAAAAAAAACTGGCACACACTATCAATAAAAGAGGAGAGAAAGATACAGAATAATAAAAATATCTATTATTTAATTTATTTTTTTATATCATCAAGAAACAAAGAAATTTTGAACGGTGATAACAGAGAGAAATTATGAAAATATAATTTGTAATAAATTAAATCTACATATGACTGATATAAAGAAAACTGTAATATTGAGAGAATAATCTCTCTACGTCTATGTGAAAGGAATAGTAATCAATTTATAAGAATTTAAATTCTTTTCTTTTAAGAAAAGGTTTTTGAAATATGGAAAGGAGTTATTTTTATTTTGGAAAAAGTAATAAACAATTATGCTATTAAGTTATTTAAGGTATTATTCATATTTTTAATTAAACAAATTATTTAGGATAGTTTTTTTTTTTGTATTTAGATGAAACACGAAACGTGGAAAATATGACCGGGGGATGGAAGGGAATTACCATATTGTTTAGTAGTTTATAAATATTATATTTTATTTTATCATATATTTTAGGAATCCTTAGTTTTATATATTTTGGGAATTAATATGAAACAAAATAGTTATATAATAAATTAATGATGTGAAAAAGATAATTTTATCTATTGCGGAGACTTTTAGTGAAGGCCAAAAAGTTCAAATCACTTTTCTAAGGGTCTTCACACTTTTAATATATCATAGATTATAAATATAGATATAGATTATAGATTATAGATATAGATAGATAGATTACTTATTACTTTTACTTTTAGTTACACAAATAGGTCTAAATCATTAATATTGTAGTGATTGCTATGCTGTAGAAGACATTTAAAGTTAAAATATGTCATTTTAAATTTAATTATTCGATAATCTAATCAGTCTGAGCTTAAAATGTTAAGAAAACACTCAAAAAATTGACGACAATCTTATGAAGTCAATCTTAAAACACGATTGATTCAAATTGAAGTGAATTAATTAAAAAGTAGAACGTAGGGTGTTAAATGGAAGAATTGGTTGAAATCGGAGATATTAAATGAACAGAATTAATTGAGATATATTTTTGCCACAATAATTTTTTGGGAAAAAAAATCTAAATATACCTCCTTAGATTATAAATTGCAAGTCGCAAGACTTCTTAGATTGCAACTAATAACAAGTTTTAAAAAATAAATAATAAAAAATTTAAAACAAACAAAATTAAGAATAAAACGTTCTTTTATATGTTAATTAAAAAATTTCCATCTTAATAGGAGTTAGTTATTATGTGGGCTAAAATTATGGAACTTATTAATGTGCATGTTTTTTTTTTCTATTTCTTAAATTATATTTATATTTACTTTTTAAAAAGAAAAACAAATACTTCTTCTTTTTCCATAATTCATTCTTACTCAATCTTTATTTTAATTTCTAATTCATGAATTTTGAATTCATAATAGAATTGGTGATAGTAAATATTATGTGTTAATAATTTATTTTTAATTTGTGAATTGTATAAAACCTATTATTCATGTATTATTTTATATAATTAAGCTAAAATCAATTTATATAGAACAAAGTCATATTTTAAATGATTTTTT
>NC_061116.1:203817317-203859835 GCF_002878395.1 Capsicum annuum | reverse complement strand
GGGGGGGGGGGGGGGGCGAGGGGGTTCTCAATGTATGAAACTGACATTAAAATGTATTGATGAAGTTTCGTATATGTCACATTTGTATGAAATGGGTTTTATGAATGTGACAATTGATACGAAAAATGGTGTTGTATATTACATAACTTTTTTAGTGTATGTAATCGATATTTAATGAAAAACTGTCCCTGTCATATTGAAAATAAACTAACCGATAATTGTTTGGTATCAAATAACTTTTTGTTGCAATAAAAAAAGTAATCTCTATTAGCCATGGTTGATATTGGTGTTGATTCACTATATTAATTTTGCTTTCTGGTATCAGTATAGTTTAATAGTTATACAAAAATATAGTTACAACTTGCAATAAACGATCTAAAAAATACATATTAATATAATTTTCACATATAATAAAACTAAATTTATTAATTGGGTTGGGATTTTAATTGATAAAGTGTTACATTTCTTGACAATGTTGTATTTCCACATTTTTTATTTTTCCTATTGAATACTTTATTTGGCAAAGTTAATGCTCAAAATATGTGTCATATTTAAAAAAAGAAAAAGATCAGAAAAGATTTTTTTTAAAAAAAACTTTTTTAGCTTTATTTTATTACATATTATTTATTGAAAGTCATTGTCGTGATAAAAAGATGAAATCGATGAATAATGGAAGAAGAATTGAAGGAATAATGTGTATCAATGTAGAAATATTTTACTAAATTTTACTTCTTAATTTAAGAACAAATTTTGTTACTTTACTGATAAAGTTAAAAAAATATAAATAAAGATAATTATTGAAACCAAAATTTATTCTTAACGTAATTATCAATAGAGTTAATGAGGAGAGATGGAATATTAAAGACTAAAAAATAGGAGATAATAACAAACACTTATTTTTTAAAAAAAAATATTATTTTTTAAAGAATTGCTATAACTTGCAATTAAATCTTTAATTCAATAATTATGTAAAAGTATTGCTATAATTTGCAATAAACAATCTAATAACTATATACAAGATAATTTTTACTAATTTTTTCAAGAAAATAAAAAAATACAATGTGCAGAATTATATTGGGCTCCGGTTATAACCACTATTGGGCCTAAGTAATTGGGCCTTCGTTAACACTTAGTGGCAAATGTCATAAAACGAAGGGAAAATGACATGCGCTGGCTATTTTTTAAAACAATGATCACAATTTGAAAAGGTGGACAACTGTAGCCAGATGGCTATTTTAATTTCTTTTTTTAGCCATTTGGTCCAATTGGGCACATGCAGTTCCTATACCCAATTGATACTCTTTTATACCACATTAATACATTTTTATACTACATTGATACACTTGCAGTGTTCATATACTCAATTGATACTCTCTTATACTAGATTGATACATTTTTAGAATGCACGTAGAAACTATATATAGTCGTATAAAATATGTATCTAAATAATAATTGTATTTAAAAATTATATAGAATGTGTATAAAAATGCTATAATTATTTATAGAATATGTATAGATATAGAAACTGTATCATTATTATAAATATATATCTTTAACAATTGTATTATATTAAAAGTATATGGTATTGTATTTTATTGTATAAATAATTAAAACTAAACTAAACAAATAGTACGTTATTTTAATAATGTTGGTGAATGCAAAATAATCTGAAAAAAAAAAAATTACTCAATTGTTTAAAAAGAATAAAAATAAGTAGAATCTCCAAAGCATTAATACAAGTGCTCACATAAAAACAAAAGAAAAGTGGAATTCTCTCTTGATAAAAAAAAACAAAAGAAAACAAATTTCAATATGGAATCCTTAAAAAATAAATACACAACATATATTGTGAAGTACCAAAACAATGGCCATTCGGTTGGAATTAGTTTCTCGAATGGTTGTTTAGGGGGGTTTAGAATTTAGGTGCTAGTTTTTTGGAATTATTTTAGTTTTAGGTGTTTTTTTTGTCCTTTCCTCTAAAACGAAGAAGGGAGATCGAAAGAGAGAGAGAAAATGAGTAGAGTTTTGCTAATGTCATCGTGCAACCTCTTGTAATAATAAGAAGGAGAAAGAAAAAGAGTAAGGGATCGTTTGGTAGAGTGTATAAGAATAATGCAAAATATAGTGTGTTATTAATATTTGTGTTAGCTATACTTGTATTAGTTATGCTTGTATTTTTCTTATGCAGTGTTTGGTTTGATGTATTAAAAATAACATGAATTAAATAATTTCTTTTAATTTTTTTTTCTTTCTACAAAAATATCTTTCATATATATGTTAGAAAAGATGTGAACTTTTTTTTAGGGATAATAGTGTCTTTAATCATGTTAATGCATGTATTGGATCCATTGCATTACTAATACCATGAATTTTGAGGTATTAGTAATACACAATAGAGTGTACAACTAATGCAAGCATTAGCTATACATAGAGTGCAAAAGTCTACTAAATAAGGTATTAGTTTTTCAATACACTACCAAACGAACCCTAACGGTGGGGGAGATCATAGCAAGATGATGCTTTCAACTAAAAGTTACAATAGATTTTGACTTATTTTTAAATTTTATATTACTTTTATTCAGAACAACATTACATATTCTTTTATTACTTGATCATATTTTATTTTAGTACTTATTATGAAATGATATTTTCTCAAGTATTTTGCTTGTTTATCCGGTTCAAATGATCATATTACTATGTATTAGCTAAAATACAAAAATTCGCCATACACATCAAGTTCTCTTTGAAATTGAAATCTCATGTACATTATAGTTTCTTTTATTATTATAATAGCTAATCAAACTATACAAACAAATGATATTGTGGCATGTTTGATTGTGTAATGGATTTGAAGGTCAAACATAAACTACCTAAATTATGCCTAAGCCAATCGATAAGTTTGAAGTTCAAATACTAAGTGTTTATTGGAAAAAATTAGTTAAGTTTGAATGAGATCAAGGACATACGTCTTGGTTTAATTCATTTGATAGATTATTAGCAATTGAATATCGTGAAATTTATATGTGAAACAAACAAGAGAATAAATAATACGAAGCTCCGGGCTACAATGTCGTTGACAAAACTGAATTCAAAGATGTTGGTCCTAACTTCGATGACATCTGTACACTATCAGAAATTTGCTATTTTCCGACTGCAATTTCCGACTGCAATAAAGTAGTCACAAATTTCCGACTACTTCGGTCGAAAATTTTATTTTATTTAATTTTTACAAAATATTATTCCGACACTATTTGTGACTATAACCGTCAGAATGTTTGGCGGAAAATTACGGGAAATGTATATTCCGACTACTGTAATCGGAACTAAAAATAAGTAAATAAGTATATTACTAAATATATAATCTGACCCTTATACGGATATTAAATAATTATTTAAATAAATTATTAAATATATATTTTCGACAACAGTAGTCGGAAACGTAAATAATTAAATAAATATTAAATATATAATCAAATCCTTATACAAAAATTAAATAATTATTTAAATAAATTATAGCATATTGACATCCGACCACTGTGGTCGGAAATCTAAATAATGAATAAATATATTATTTAATATATAATCAGTCCCTTATACAAAAATTAAATAATTATTAAAATAAATTATAACATATTTACTTCCGACCACTATAGTCGGCAATCTAAATAATTAAATAAATATATTACTAAATATATAATATTACCCTCATACGGATATTAAATAATTATTTAATTAAATTATTAAATATGTCTTACCGACCATTGGAGTCGAAAATATAAATATTTAAATAACTAAATATATAACTTGTTCTTACACGAAAATAAAATAATTTTTTAAATAAATTATTAAATATGTAATTTCGACCACTGTAGTCGAAAAATTAAATAATTAAATAAATATATTACTAAATATATAACTTATTCTTATACGAAATTAAATAATTATTTAAATAAATTATTAAATATTTATTTTCGACCACCTTAGTCGGAAATCTAAATAATTAAATAAATATATTACTTTATATATAATTTAAATATATTATTTATATATAATATTTGTTAATACTCATTAATTCTAATTGTAAGAAATTGAGCTGATTTTGTTTCATATTGATAAGGGCATTAATATCTCTGGTTACTGGCTGAGTAACAAAAGGATAAGAAATTTGTTTATCATTGTACGTAGCCTTAAAACCATTTGCATCAATATGAGTATAAGGATAAATAGCATTTATAAAAGGTGTTCCTAAAATAATAGGAGGATAAAGCTGATTTTTTACTAAAAAGAAAAAATGTGGAATGCAAACTTTGTCTCGGCAGATATGAGTATTTGGTAATTTATAATTAATATCAAGAGCATGACCAGATGCAGATTTTATTATATGAGTGGTTTTTTCAAAATATCTAGTTGGGATTAATCCTTCTTGAATACAACTAACATCAGCACCACTATCAATCATAGCTATATTAGTAACCGAAAATTCTTTATTTATCAAAATAGTGCAGTTTATATACCACTTATGAGCCGTAATAATTTGCATCATTCCCAAGAAATAATCTTTTTTCAAATCTTCCGCTGGACTGAATTTAACAACTTCAGAATTTTCAGAGTTTTCAAAATCTTTTTCTTTTCCTTTTGAAACGAAAGATACTTCGGGAACATCAATAATCTTTTCTTCAATTTTTAAAATTCTATGATCTGAAATCATCTGGTTTTGCTTTAGAGAAATAATTTCCCTTTTCAATTGCTCAACTTCGATTTTTAAATCATGAAAGGTGGTATCTCTAGCAGGGATTTTATTCAAAGCAAGACGTCTATTTACTTCAGCTAAGGAATAAGATAAGGGATGATTTTCAAAAGAGTTATCTTTTGAAGTACTAGGATTAGCAGAAGTTTTTTGAGTAGCAAACTTGAGGATTTTTTCACGCAGTTTGTCATCAGTGATTTCCTTTAATAATTCAAGGACATTTTCAGCAGTAAGAGTTTGAATATTTAAATCAATATCTTTGAATTGCGCTTGCAATTTATACATTGTTTCATCACAATTGCAAACATCATTATCACAATCATTACATTTATCATCCTGATCGAGCTCACTTTCGGAATTAGGTAATTCAAAATCATTTTCAGAAGTAGAATCAGATTCGGAAGCAGAGGAGTATAATAAATTGTAGACTTGGTCATGAACTTCTTCAGAAAGTCCTAAGGACTTGAGTTTTTGTAATTTGCAATTTGGAGCAATATGACCATACTGGTTACACTTATAGCATTTAATTTTTGCTAAATCTCGTTTGGATCGGTTTTTGGTGAATCTAGTGGACTTACGGAAGGATTTTCTAGTCTCACGTTCTTCCTTGCTTCTATGCCTGGAACGTTTATTTCTATAGGGTTTAGAAGTCTTAGAGTATTTTTGGGGTTTTCGTACAAAGGTTTTATCCATACCAAATTGCTCGCAAAAGTCTCCTAATTGGGATTTTTCTCTGAGTTTATCAAGCTTAATCTGTCTAGCTAATTTCAACTCATTACAGAGGGCTAGGCCTTCTTGAGTACAAGCTACAATAAGCTGACCATAAGTTTTTTCTGAATACTGGACTTCTCCATAAGATCCTCGAAGGATTTTTCTAACTCTTTCAGCAAATAAGGGTGGAAGGCCATCAATGAATTTAGCTTTCCAATGGTCATACTTACTTTCGGGTAAATCCATAACCCTACTAAGAAAGGTGTCTTTATACCATCTAAATTCTCCTAAGTGTCGACATTTTAAACCATTAAGCAGAGTTCGAATATTTTCGTATTGATTGGTAAATCTTCCGCCAAAATGTTCAATAATCGTCAGCATAAGAGTATAAATAGCATCCGAACGTCCTGCCCGAAGGGGTCGTCCGAGATTGTCTTTGCCGGGTTGATCATTGGTGGCGTTAAAAATAGCCTCGCGTTTAGTATCATCAAGGAAATTATCCCACCAGCCCCGAAGTTGGCCAGTAAAGCCCGCAACAATCATTTTACAGATTGTTTGGTCAGTACGAGTGGTTTTATGTTCTGGTGAAGTGGTGGCTGTGGCAATAGTAGCATACATAGACATTCGATGAATAAGAATGGAGATTTGTCGGTCAGATAATCCGTCAATGTTCCATTCATAAATGGCTTCTCCACTATAAGAAGTATTTGTCTGATTCCATTCCCTTTCCTCTATTAAAACATCTTGAGGAGTTGGGCGTGGATAATAAGCAGTAGACATACGGGGAATATCAGCGTACTTCTTGCCAGGTTATTTTTTAATCATTCCTTTGAGCTTATTAAGCTCGGAAGAGGTTATAATGCCAGGAGTTTCAGCAAAATCAATATGCTCAGCAAAATTAGACTCAAGATTTTGTACCAAATTATCAGAAATATTTAGGGGTTGGATTTTCAAAAGATTATGAATGATATTTTTAACCCCTATATGGACTTTATCATTGTCTATATTGATGATATCTTAGTATTTTCAAAAACCCTCGAATCTTATTTTAAACATTTACAGACGTTTAAACAAATAATTATTCAAAACGGTTTAGTTATCTCTAAACCTAAGATAAGTTTATTTCAAACAAACATTAGATTTTTAGGACATAATATTTCTCAAGGTTCTATTGAACCTATACAACGAGTTCTAGAATTTGCTAAAAAATTCCCTGATGTTATTACTGATAAAAAACAGCTTCAAAGATTCCTCGGTAGTCTTAACTATATTTCTCCTTTTTACAAGAATTTGTCTAGAGACTTAGCCCCTTTATATGATAGACTAAAAAAGGATCATAAGACTCCTTGGACTCAAGCACACACTGATTTAGTAAAATTAATAAAAAATAGAGTTCAAACCCTTCTTTGTACTTCTCTTGCAAACCCTAACTGGTTAAAAATTGTTGAAACTGACGCTTCAAATATCGGCTATGGCGGAGTACTTAAACAAGTTAATCCCCATACAAAGACGGAATGTTTGATTCGATTTTATTCTGGTAAATGGACAGACAGTCAGAAAAAATACGCCACGGTAGCTCATGAAATGCTAACTATTGTTAAATGTGTTTTAAAATTCCAGGATGATTTGTATAACCAAAAATTTATAATTCGTACTGATGCTCAATCAGTTAAATTTATGTTTAATAAAGACTTCAAACATGATGCTTCTAAATTAATATTTGCACGGTGGCAAGCTCAATTAGCCCCGTTTGATTATGAAATACAGTATAAAAGGGGTAGTGAAAATTCTCTGCCTGATTTTTTATCTAGAGAATATCTTTTATGAGTTTTTACACATATTTCCTCTCTGAAAAAATTATAATAACTATTATCAAATGCATTCCTTTGAATGAAGATATTCATTTTCTGATCTTAGAAACTCTAATTCATTGTTTAATAGCAGAAGAATTTGAAAATCACAATGAATTCATTGACAACGAAATCTATTGGTTTGACATTGACTTAAGTGATTAATGTTTACAGATATCATGAAACTCTTTCTACACTTCTTCTCTGAAAAGTTCTTACTCACCTTTATAAAGGCAGTTCCTCTGAATATGGATTTACACATGCTCATATTACGGAAAGTTATTGACGATCTTATTACAAAAGATACATTTTATGAAGATCTCGTCGAATATATGTCATGGTATGCTGATCCAACTCCTGATCCAATTTTTGAAATAATGCAGTATGGATCCTCCTTGGCAAATCGCCAAAGGTAGAGGTCGAGGTGGAAGGAATCAACATTCTTCATATCGAGGTGGAAGAACAAACCCTTCATATTTTGACCGACAAAATTCTGCATATAGCTCTGCAAGTTCTAATTTTCCCATTTTACAACAAGGGAATAGAACTTTGATCAATTCAAAAATTCATGGAGATGTATCATCTTCATCAAAAACTCTGAATATTGGCTCTTCTGTTCATTTAGAAGACATTCCTGAAAATCATCCATTATACAAACAACAGCAATCCTATTTATCAGATCAACAAAAAACTGCAGATTTTTTTGCCTCCATAGTTCAAGAAAATTCTGAAGATAAGCCCTCATATGAAAAACTGGATGCCAGAGAACTTATATTATATCTTGAAAATCAGCATATTCCCGGGCAAGAAAATTCTGAAGAAGCATGGCGACTACTCAAAAATTACCTTACTGCCAATGTATATTTTACTGGTGAATCCTACAAAACACGGACTTATTATGAACACATATTAGTCTAAACTTTCAGTGCAACTTTTGATCACAGTCCCCTAGGGGAAACTACTCCCGGAGTTCATGGATACTCCAAAATGGTAATTAAAAAACTTATTCCTATTGAAGAATGGGGGATTTCATCAATGACTCAACGTTCTATGCCAATGGGGCCAATGGGCCAAACCCTTGTCAATTTTACTTATTGGGATTATATTAAAGCCTTTTCTCATGTTTTATATTATAATAATTATAAGCACAAACACACTTGGTTCATAAAAATTTGTGCTAAAGTATTCGAAAAACCCATCCCAAATTGGTTCATCCAATGGTGGTCTCAGCATGGACCTACGATCAAAATATTACCTCCGAAATATTCTTCTTTATATTCCTCATGGAAAAAGTCCTCTCCTTTCTTAACAGAATTATATCTTTCAGAACATATTTGTAAAATCGATACTATCGATCAAATGTATTTCTATATAGAATTCTCTATTCCTTGGATCCATCGTTGGTCCATCGAAATAGGTTATGATGCTCAACAAATTCCTGCTTTATACCGAACATTTTATTGTAATTTTTGGGACAAATTACTTCGGAAAGATCCAGAAACTAAACTCCCCTATGGTCATGATCAACGGGAGGAAATAGTCAAGAAAATTGCTGAATATGAAAAAGCTCCCAAAAAATCAATTTTGATCGAAGAAAAAAGTCTTAACTATGTTTCTCGAAGACTATCTGCACATGGCGGCAATAAAATGCAAATGATCGAGGAATATTTATCCGAGGTCAGGGATAAATTGCTGCAAACTGTTGAGCAAAATTCAGATATATCAATGAATAGTACCGAAACAAATACTGAAGATATTACTGATGCACAACCTCCAGAAATTCTATTAGAAGAAGAAGAACTTGTAAAAGCTGAAGAATTTATCAAGAAATGGAAAGGCAAAGACAATATTTGACTGATAGACATGATATGATAAAATCTTATCTGTAATAGTAAAAACACTGTGCACAGGGACCCATCTATTACTGTGCAAGATTCTTTTTTTTTAGTATATATAGATGCCTCATCCTTGAAGGAAGGCAAGAGTTTAGAAACTCTCTTTGAATTTTCAGAAATTCTCTCTCTCTCTCTGTAATATATTCAAGAAATAAATAAGGAAGCAGTTACTTGTTTGCTATTATTTCCGTTGGGTTCCCAGCAAATCAGGTACCTATCTTTTTATTTATTATAGTTATTCAAACAAAACTTCTACCATAATCTGGCCGTGACTATGTCCGGCTGAACAGTATCTTATATCTATGCTGAAGATCTAACTTCGCTGACATGTTAACTATGAAAGCTCCAGACTCTATCAAAATATGAAAGAATCTTTTTAATTTCTTGACTTGGTTCCAAAATGGAGGTACAGTCGAGTTCAATAGACTTATGTTAATCTTGTCTCTGTGACACCGTCTAGTAAGTTGTGCTTCTCTAGCCCGTATTGATGATGAGAAAAGGGCAAATTTCCGCACAATTAGAACTTCTAGACACAAAGGTTCAACATAAGGTTATTAAATCTCTGACAGGCCCCATGTTTGGGTAAAAGAATCGTCCATACAGTCATAAAATTACTTTAGATTCTTTCCTATTTCGGTTGGTGCTTTGGTTCGGTCTTCCGACTTTGGCTTAATCCGATATTATTATATGGTCTGGTAGGCTGAGTGGCATACCCCAGCCTAATAGATCCTGTAAATGCTTTTACTTAATATATAACTTATTCTTACATGAAAATTAAATAATTATTTAAATAAATTATTAAATATGTATTTCCGACTACAGTAGTCGGAAAATTAGATAATTAAATAAATATGTTACTAAATATATAATAAGACCCTTATATAAAAATTAAATAATTATTAAATTAATTATTAAATATATATTTTCGACGTCTGTAGTAGAAAATTTAAATAAATAATTAAATATATTACTAAATAAATAATTCTATCCTCATATAGAAAATTAATAGTAATTAATTAAAAATATTATTAAATATATATCCGACCATTGTAGTCAAAAATGAAAATAATTAATTAAATATATATAATCAGACCCTTATATAGAAAAAATAAATATTATTCTAATATATTAGTAAATACGATTCCTACTATCGTAGTCGGAAACCTTTAAATTATATTACCAACAAAAACAAATACATTACAGAAACATTGCAGAATCAAATACTGAAAGATTTCTCTCTCTCTCTATACACTAGGGTTCACAAAAACAGTGTCGTGAAGACAATACCGCGACAGTGAAGACAATACCACGACGACGATGACCACGGTGAAGACAGTACCACGATGGTGAATTTTTCTGACGATTTGCAATTGAGAATTTGAGGTCGAATTTCTTTCGTGACACCAAAAGTAATTTTGATTAGTTTTTACTTAAAATTTTTAGTTTGAGGTTTACGTTATTGCTGTTCTGGAGTAACTAATTTTTGATTTTTGTGTAAATCAGTTTCTAGGGTTTGAGATTTTGTGCAATTTGTTTGATTGTAGCTAATGTTTTTGAATTTGAGGTCAAATTAGCGACTTTTTGTTTAAATTGATAACTGGAGTTTGGAATTCCTTTTTATCTGAAGTTTAAATTGATAGTATCTGCTCTCACTTGACACTTCAACTACGTTTTATCTTCTCTCTAGCATTTAGGTTTATGGGTTCTGGATTCTAGAAAAGACAGCCCACTAGCATCTGGATAAGTTATTTTATACCTATTAAGTGAATTTTCAAACACAAATACCTATAGACAGGCTTGCAGTTCTGCCCCTCCTTTGCCACCCATGAATGTGAATTATTCAGTCTATTTTCGTTTAATGCTAGTTTCAGCTTAAGACATGTAAATATATTTCTGTTTTTTCTTCTGTTTTATATATAACCTCAAGTGCTTATCATATAACCTCTAGTGCTTTATGTTTTTATTTTTATGTAATATCGACTGAGATAAACTTAAAGGAAACGACATGATCCATGAACATTCATTTAATTAGTTGATACAAACATGCATGTAACATTACTACAACAATAACAATGTGCCTCGTGTATATACCTGTTGAAGAAGTTTTACAGCAACAACTACTTTTAGATTTCTTTTAAACTTTGTTTTCTGTGGCTAATAATGATGATGCTTTCTTGCATCTCACTCTTGTGAATAAATATACCTGTTGTTTGTTGGTAATGAGTACTCTTCTGAGTCTACAACAGGTAGTTATGTTGTTTGCTTTGAGATGGAAGTGTCATGCCTTTTAAGTATCATGTAAGAGCTACTTTGTTAGTGTCGAAATCTAAAGGAATAAGTGTACCCTTTATGCTGTTGACTGACTTGTATGACGAGGTTTTATGAGGAGCATTAGTACATAAATTCAACTTTTAAGCACCCTCTCCTCCTCTTTTGAGACTTCCTAAACTTCATTTATTTGAATCTTGAATGATGGTTTGCCTTCGCTGTTGAGATATTTGTATTGATTGAATTGGCGTTGTTGCTTTTGGGGTTTATTTCGCAATCTTTGTTCTGATAAAATTTAGAGTTATTACTAAATTTGATCTAATATTAAACGTTTGCCTTACTGATAGAGTTAAATTTGTAGCCTTTGGGGTTTATAATTTTCTCTGTTATTATTGTTTGACGTTTTTGTGTAGATGGAAAATACATATCGTACATGGATGCTTAATAGAACTTATCCTAACCGTGTGAGATTGAGGGCAGAATATAAAACTAGGGTAGCTGGATTTATTGCTAAAGCAATGACACTTGATGATTTTCTTACTGAAAGGAAAATTAGGTGTCCTTGTTGGAATTGCAAGGGTTGCAAGTTATTGAGTGCAAATGATGTTACATTACATCTTTATAAGAAGGGTTTTATGGTGAATTATACTGTGTAGACAGCTCACGGAGAAAGTAGTGATGCTAATGATTTTGCTTTTCAGAATTATGTTGAAAGTCCAATAAGAGAGAATAATGTTGAAAGTTCACGATATAGTAAGATGGTCAGGGATGCTTTTGGGACACATTCAGGGGAACAAAATGAACCAAATGGTGAGGCTAAACATTTTTATGAACAGTTGGAGGAAGCTAGTCATCCATTGTATGAAGGATCAACGCATTCCAAGTTATCTGTTGCCGTTCGGTTACTGAGTATTAAGTCAGATTATTCTATTTCTCAAGAGGGCATTCTATCATTGAACTTATGAATGAACTTAACCCAAATGAACTTGACTTACCCAAAGATTTCTACACAGCAAAGAAGTTGGTTTCTAAGTTAGGACTTTCATCAGAGAGGATTCACTATTGCGAGAAAGGTTGCATGTTATTCTATAAGGAATATGCAAATTTAGAACATTTCAAATTTTGTAACCAGCCTCGCTATAAGGAAGTCAAGCATGCCAAAGGGAAGAAGGTTCCTGTGAAGTCGCTGCATTACTTACCCCTTATACCACGGTTAAAAAGGCTGTATGCATCAATGAGCTCTGCCCCTCACATGAGATGGCATTATGAAAATAAAAGACTACCTGGTGTTTTATGTCACCCGTCAGATGAAGAAGCATGGAAGCATTTTGATAGTGTGTATCCAGATTTTGCTAGTGAACCAAGAAACATTAGGTTGGGATTATCTACCGATGGATTCACTCCATCTCTGTCTCAGCTATACCATATTCATGTTGGCCAGTGTTTGTAACTCCTTATAATCTCCCACCTGAACTGTGTATGACAAGTTCGTATATATTTCTGACTTGCATTATTTCGGGTCCTCGTAATCCAAAAGTTTCTATTGATGTATATCTGCAACCATTGATCGATGAATTGAACTTATTGTGGCATGAAGGTGTGGAAGCATATGATGTATCAATGAAACAAAACTTTAGATTGCGCGCTACTTTGATGTGGACTATAAATGACTTTCCTGCTTATGGAATGTTGTCTGGGTGGTCGACTGCGGGCAAGTTAGCTTGCCCTTATTGTATGGAAGACACAAAAGCATTCACTTTGAAACTGTCACGCCCCAAAATCCCATCGGGCCGGACTGGCACCCGAAGCCGAGAAGGCCCGGGAGAACCCGTTCAAATACCTGTACTTTCACTTATATGTCACCAAAAATTTGGACAACACTTCGTTGCATATAGAAGGGTCTAATTACCTGTATCAGCACAACACGCACAAATATATATATATATATATATATATATATATATATTACGTAGCCGTCGGGGCCACCACATATACAAATATAACATCACTATATAAACTTCCATGACTTTATCTTTCCTTATGTCTACAAAGCCTCTAGGATATACATGACATAACTAGGGTCGGGACAAACCCCCGCCCACACATGACTCATGTACAATAACAAAACATAAGGAACCGACTCGGAAAGCTCCGAAGCAAACTGGAGCTCACCAACAATAGCTGTATGACCTGGCTCCTACTTGTGCGGTGTATGAGCTGAGGTACCTGTGCCTGCAGCATGAAATGCAGGTCCCCCGTGAGGGACGTCAGTACGAAATATGTACTGAGTATGTAAAGCTGTAAATAATCACATATGATATAGGAGCTCAATAGAAATCAGAAACAAGTGAATAAGTCGTAATAGGAGTGGACCACACTTACTAGAACTTGTGACAACCTGTACATTGTATTTATTCAATCACTTTACCTTCGTTCTTATCGTCTTTGTAATCATTACTGTACTGTACTGTGACCATTAGGCTGCCTCCAGTACATATCAACTGGGATTGACCCATGCTAGGCTTATGCCCCTGGGATACCACCCATAAACACATAAATAGGGATCGACCCATGCTAGGCTTATGCCCTTGGGATACCACCCGATAAGAGAGAACTCCCATCACTTAGTTCAATTAATCTTTGAGATTGTTATTTCGGTCGCCACCACATTTTTTATACTTTGAAACAATGATACATCAATAGGAACCAAGTAATAGACCTTCTATACAATAACGATGTAATAAACACTCATTGGTACATCAACAATGTGTTTCAGAATCATCAATATCACAACAATGAAATAAGAGCCTTTTGGTATATCAATGAACATCTTGACACTTTATAGGATGGAAACAACTTCGTTGGTAACGTAGAACAATACATGTTTTAGGACAACCTCGGAATCTTACTTGATGGAACATTGGTGTTGTCATGCCAAAGAACATTGTTAGAGTATGCTTTACATACCTGGTTGTAGATTCGGATACCAATTCAACACAACTTCCCGCCTTTACAAATCACTTATCTACAATGAAATGTTTGGCATCTAGTATTAGTAACCCAACACCACAATTCTCTTCCATAATTCCATACTACCAATATTTGCAAAACATTCCAAAAATCAACTTGAACAATAGGTTTATGTGTATATATATATATAATCATCATTTCAATACCACATCATCACACCAAATTCCTTCACCATTCAACATAATCCAACATCATTTCCCAATCATCTTTCAACAACAATCAAATAACATACTTCTTATGCTCACATGCATATATATATACATATCCATATAAATAACACCAACATAATTTACATCCTTACCATAAAATGGCCCTTTTGATTTCGAAGTCCTGTTGGCACAAATAAGGGGTGCTTCTCGAAGCCCTTGAGATGGTGAACACAACTACAGAATCAATTTGGATTTTCTACGGTTGAATCACAAGATATTTGGAGTTGAAATTAGGCTAGGGTTTCTTATTTTCAATAATTTGATGATAATTGATGGATATGAGACTAATTATATGTATATAATGACCAATTTTCGTCCATGAGGTGATGGAAAATGACCATATTGCCCTTAAAAATTTAAGTAAATCCGAATCTGTCCATGGTGGACTGTTTTGATAGGCTAAAGTAAATCGGCCATAACTCTTTGCTCCGATATCGGATTTGGGTGAAATTGGTATCGTTAGAAAGATAATTCAAAGGGCTTTCATTTAATATAAAGTAGGCCACCCAGTTCGTCCTGTACAAGGAGTTATGATCGTTTGAAGTTGACCCTAAAAATCTGTTTTGAGAGGCTGAAGTAAAACGAGTATAAATCCTTACTTAGATGTTGGATTTGGATGAAACCAATTGAATTGGAAATAAGACTCAAAGATCTTTCTTTTGATATGTGGTAGCTCTCCCAGTTCATTATATTGAGGGAGTTATGATCGTTCAAAGTTGACCCAAAAAACTGGCAGGCCTCAGTAGTTTGTGTGCAGGAAATTTTCCTGCACATTTACTGTTCACAACATCCCGGCCGCCGTTTTATAGTTTCGAACGTGCTCGATTATATCCGAAACTTATCCGTTTTTGGAAATCTTTATATCGTTGGAAAGCTTATTCAATAACCTTCGTATGGAACCATCGACGGGAAAATTCCGGTATAAATAAGGTCGATTCCTATACACATATAATCAAACTATACACTTGAAACCATCTCAAAATAATCAATACTCATACTTAAACTCATATATACCTAACTTAGGATCAATACATATACTCCAACACATATAACAATGGCTAATGCACGTAATTAAGTACGGGGTGTTACAGAAACATGGGAAAAAACTCATGGTTTGACTGTCACCGTCGATTTTTGCCAATGCAACATGAGTTTAGGAGGAATACTAGTGACTTTATGAAGAATAAGTCTGATTTTGAGGAGCCACCGCCAATCTTGTCGAGAGAAGAAATTTGGAATAGAGTGAGGAATCTGCCCAAGGTAACAGAGTTTCCACCATCCAGGATACCTGGTTATGGTGTTACACATAACTAGACGAAATGAAACATATTCTGGGAGTTAGATTACTGGAAGGACAATTCTCTGCCTCATAATCTTGATGCCATGCATATTGGGAAAAACTTCTTTGACAACTTGTTTAATACTGTGATGGATGTAAGTAACAAAATAAAAGATAACTTGAAGGCCAGGATGGACTTAAAGGAGTATTGTCGGCGCAGTGAGTTATACCTGACATACTTAAAGAATAAGATTCAGAAGCCCAAGACCAGTTACACATTCACTTTAGATGATAGAAGAGTGATTTGTGATTGGGTTAAGAATTTGAGAATGCCAGATGGATATGCGTCAAATTTATCCAGGTGCGTTGACATGAAGGAAGGGAAGTTGACCTCTATGAAGAGCCATGACTGCCATATTTTGTATGGAGTCACTGATGCTAATTGCATTCAGTGCATTGCCCGATAGAATATGGAAGTCCATAATAGAATTTTTCAAAGATTTATGTTCTAATACATTAAAGGAGGAGAATTTATCTTTGATAGATATCAACATTCGCTTAACCTTAAACAAGTTGGAAAAAATTTTTCCTCCTTGTTTTTTTGATGTTATGGAGCATCTTCCAATTCACCTTGTGCGTGAGGCACGACTTGGAGGGCTTGTTCAGTGTAGAAGGATGTATTCCTTTAAAAGGTATTGACTTTTAACTTTTACTTCCATGTGTTATAATTGAACATTATTTCATCTAAAAGATCATACTATGCAGGACTATTGACAAATGTAAGCGGACCATAAAAAACAGATCTCGAATTGAGGGATCAATATGTGAGACTTATTTGGCTAAAGAGACCTCTTATTTTTTTCATATTATTTTAAACATGATATACCATGTCTGAGAAACCGACCTAATAGGCATGATGATGGAGACAATACAGATCTTTCAGCACTACCATTTTCAATATTCAATCAGCCAGGTAGAAGAAGTCCGAAAGTTGGTCCACTTCGATATTTGAATGAAGTGGAGTTTAAGTCAGCTAAAACACATGTATTATTAATTGTCCCGAGGTACTGCCTTTTTATAAGTGAGTATATTTATATTAAGAACAATCATTCAAGGTCTATCTAAACTTTAACTAATGAAAGTCATAACTTTGTCGTACAGCTACTTCGTGGCTTTACACGGGGATGATGCTGTTTATGCTATGTTTTCAGTGTGGTTTAGAGAATATGTAAGTGTAACTTAAATATTTAACACCATTTACACTTTTGTTCAGTGATATGTATATTTAAATTTTAACTTTTCTTCAACTTTTTATAGGTTCACAATCCACTTAATTATAACCCAAATGGCCAATTTTTACGTGATATAGCTTGGGGACCTAATGCTCAAGTCAAAAAGTTTTCTAAGTACTCTGTCAATGGGTACAGATTTCATACAAAAGAATTCTCTAAGGGCAAGAAAACTAACAACAGTGGGGTTTGGGTGAAAGGTGATGGCAGTGTTGATTATTATGGTGTGCTTCACGAGATTTTAGAACTCGATTATCATATTGGTTGGCAAAAAAAAATTGGTTCTCTTTCGGTATAAGTGGTATGATCCTACACCTAGGTTAGGTACAAGAGTCCACCCTCAGTACAAGATAGTCGAAACTAAGCGTACACGAGAGTATGGACTCTATGATCCATTTGTCATTGCATAAAACGTGAAACAAGTGTATTACGCTCCTTATCCTTTGTGTAAGAATAAATCTGCATGGCGGGTAGTTATAAAAACAAAGCCCGTGGGTAGAGTTGAAGTAGAGGATACATTGGATGTAGCGTATCAGAATGATATTTCAAGTGTTGAAGAAAGGGTAGATGATGAATTAGCAGGTGAGTTACAACATAGCGAAGGCCTATACGAAGAGTTTGATCCTTCTAAACTTAGATTGATTGTTAATGATTATGGAGAAGGAACATCCGGGGCAAATGACGAGGAAGATCCAATTGATGAAAATGAAATAAGCGAGGAAGAGTTACTTGATGAAAATGAAACAAGTGATGAGGAAAAATTGATGAATGACTATGAAACAAGCGATGAGGATTGAGTTGTTATTAATAGTAGTGTGTAGTAGGTCTTGAATTGTATTTTAGCTGTTGCTTGTTGTTATTTTACTTGAATATATGTGCTATTTTCTGAACTACTTTATTAGCTACATTTACTTTGACTTTATGCTTTATACCTGCAATAATACTAACTTTATTGTCCTTCCCCAATAATCGAAACTCCCTCTACTTGTGAAGTTTATTTATTCCTCTTTGTATTTCAAGTGATCAAATTCATTTAATCAAACTACTAGCATTTTCTTCAATGCCCTTCATCAGCACCTATAGACTAGTTTCCTGGCCTGGTATATCTTGATCATCATCAACCAAATATTCAAAACCATTAGTTACTTTTGTTGTACATCTAAGCTTTTAGCTGCCGATTTAGTTATAACCTACTGCCATGTATCCTCCTTTCTACCTGTGATTTCCCTATATCTGTAGCTTCTGGTGCAGGCCTTTGTTTTGATGTGCTATTTCCATAAACAGGTTTCTCCTACAACTTTTGATGAGGTATAACAGTTTTGAGGTGCAGGCCTTTGTTTTGTAATATTGATGTACTTGTGTTGCTTCTTATCCTTTGTAGTCTTCATTGGAGCTTGATTATAATTTGCATACCAGATAAAGAAGACCAACTGGGGCTAGTTTTACTTCACTTGGATTCAATAAGGCTCCACTGCAGCAAGACCCTTTTTGCTATCGTAAGAAAGTAAGGTAAACTCTATTTTTTTACTACAGATAAAGATGTGGTGCTTGTTGTCATTTGCATAACTATGTTACAAAAAATCTAGAACTGGCCCAAAGTGATCGTTTTTATCTAAAACCCAGCCGTTGACTCGACTTAGAAAGTAAATGTGATGTCTGATATATAGGTTCATTTGTTGGTTAACTGGTGCTTCAGCTAACTGCTGTCACTGTAGATTATACATTATGAATACAAGTGTAGCGTTTGATTAAATTATATACTAGCTGCACATCTGCTCCAATGTTCTTTTTCCCCTCTATTTCTTCTTTCCCCTTAAACTGGCTCCGTTATCGGTCTTATGTGTTATAAGGTGGTGGTGACATGTTCAAAAGTGGATCCAAAAATTTGAGTATATGGGTTCTATATTCTAGAAAAGAGAACTTACTGGGTTTTGGATGAATTATTTATACATATTGACTGGTCAGGGATACTGCAGTAAGTTTGGTCAGTGCTAAGGTTGGATTGATTGGTTCTCCAAAAAATGATTTTTATCAGATCGATCAGGTTCATATGACAATGCTCCTGGCCACTATTTTCTTAGCTATAATCTTTGGCTGTAGCTACTATTGAGTCACTGATTTTCTCCCTTTCCATTAATGATGTCACTGATTTTCAACAAGGAGCTTCTTTTGTTATTATAATAAACTGGTTGTTCCTTTTTTTTTTTTTTTTTTTCAGGTGGCTAGTAAAGAAAATCAATGGCATCAAAAGGGAATGTTAATGGACGACGTAATAAGAGTAAGAAAGGAATTGATAATGTTGCTACAGGTCAATATACCGTACCACCACCACTGCCTCCACCACCACCTGTTACCACAACTCTTCAACCAACTACTACAAATATTCCTCCCCTTCTTACATGCACTATTTTACTACCAAATGTCTTTTTCATGCCTCCACTGTCTGACCAGTTTCACACCTTTTCATCCCAAAATAGTCTACATAGTAGCTCTTCATTTGTGCCTTTGACATCATCCGCACCAAGCCTTTCTGGATTGAGAGTTGGAGGTCCTAACACATCAACATCGCCATCCATGGACAGTGCCACAACACCTAGTGCTACATCAGTTGCTTCTCAGAATTTGCAATTCAAAGGTGTATTAGAATATGACAATGTTGGGAGGCTACGAATCATCCCTTATCGTGATGGGTAAGTAACACTTAAGTTTTCCTTAATTTTTAAAAGCTAAGATGATGGTTTAACATAATTTTATTGCAGGTTCATTCCTCAATACACTGACGCGCATATGGTTATAGAAATAATTAAACCATTTTTCAATGAGCCGTGGAATAGTTGGTTAGAGATTCCATACAAAACTAGAATTGTTGTGTGGAAACAGTTTGTGGTATAAGCATTTTATAAGCTATGAATCTCATTTCCTAGAGATAGTTTTTTCATTGTATCCATCGACTCATTTTTTTATTTTATATTAAATTATTTTGCAAATAAAGTGTACATGGAGTGATTGTCATGATAATGAAGTAGACCGCATTTTTCGGTTGAAAGCAGCTCTACGGATCAAAGAACACTTGTATGAGGCCCGGAATAAATTGGTAAAACCTAGTTGGTTGAATGATGAAGTGTGGTCTAAGTTCTTGATATTATGGGATACTCCTGAATATAACGCGAAGAGGGAACAGGGAAAGGCAAATCGAGCCTCTGAAACGGGTGGCTCGCTGCACACCGGAGGTTCGATGAGTTTCGCTACCCACCAAAGAAGACTGGTACTATTCTTGTCTAACCTCCTTTTATCCACCTGATTAACTTTTTGCTTCCATCATTTTTATTTTCAAATTTCTTATGTAGAGTCTGTTGAAAAAATTGAAAATAGATCTTCTTTTTCAATATATCAATAAAATGCCTATGATGCATATAATATTTATAATCAGATTATGTGAAGAGCTTGCAAAGTGGTTGATGATTTAAGAAAATCTGAAAAGGGTAAAGAAAAAACAAGAGACAGAGCACTCATGACATTGGAATTGGAATAAGCAGGAACTAACACAAGGAACATGCCATTCTACGTGTTATCCGCACAATACCTGTATGATCAGCAATTACTTTCTAGGATACCAACTAAAGAACATGATAAATCATGATTTCGTCCTCCCAGCCTTTAACACCATTATAGTTTTATCTTTGTTTTACCGAAAAGCAGAAAAGGAAGTATGAAGACAAGATTCTTAAATGCTAGCTCATATTCCTTACATTAGGTAAAATTATTCATTGCATCTTGGAACTACATAAATTCTGTGGTCCCACAATTTTGTTAACTTTACTCATTAATTCTTCCTAACTTATCATCTTAACTTTTTCTGCACTCATAGATAATGGCCCTTCTCCATATGTCCAAACACATTAATAGATTACATCGAGCATAAGAAAACTAAAAATAATAGTGATAGCATGACTCAGGTCAGAATGCCCGTAGATTCAATTTTAACAATCACCCGGCTCGATTTTCACAGAAGGCTGCATTTAGACTATTACTTTGAACTAGTAGATACGAAAACTTGCTGTGATCATTCATTTAATTAGTCATATTCACCAAAGATTAGTTGAGATGTTAGCTAGAGTTTACTCTGTATCTGAAGATGTTGCTTCCACTGCTCTCTTAGAACTCTCCTCAACAACTTATTTGAAGCTGTTTGAGGGAACGTGGGAACTATCTTTACCGCGCTTACCTATTAATCATACAAAAAGAAAGAAATTTCTCAGGTCTGTTTTCTTGATGACAACAAGTGATTGTTTGTATATAACAAACTTGAAGAGGTGCAAACCTTGAATAAAGGATTAAGATTGCTTTGAATGACTTTTTAGAATCTTTTCTTCAGTGTGTGGTGAAATATTCATCCCCTCCTCTTTGAGAACCACAAATATAGCTAACTGTTCTGGACCACCATTTGGTGGTGCAACACTGACTGCAGTAGTTTCCACGACACACTCATCAGCACGATCACAAACACGCTCAATATCTATTGAACTTGTCTGCAGGTAGAAAATAAGATTTTATTTTAGCAAATGAAGTTGTGTTGATTTGATCTGCACTCCATAAAGCTACACATGAACATGATTATAAAGTTGTGTTGTGTTCTGGCCTTCGAGTCATAACTAGTGCTGTCTATTAGCAACCATGACAGTAAGAGCAACTTGGTTGAACATCTATGAGAGAAAAGGAATTTCAGTAGCATATAAGCGCGCAAACTAGCAAACCTGGATTGATAGCAGTACCTTTATACCTCCTAGATATAACTCCGTTTGCTTCAATTCCTTGATTTGGAAAAAATGAAATTACATTATGTATGTTTCTTGATGATGTAATATTTCTTTCTTTGCTTTGTTGGTTTTTGTTTTCTTCATTCAAGTCAACCTCCAAAATGGAGAAATCTTGAGCAGTACTTTATTGAATGATGCAGAAGAACAAGTTCATATTTGCTTTCAGTATTCAATTATATACCTCAATTATATATGGCTTCTTTTACAGTAGCATTGATATTGTATATGGGTAAAATTTTACAGAAATTCTTAAACGGGGGAGTATATGTACCTCTTCTACGGCCTTCGCAGAGACACATATGAAGAAAAATCAGACGGTACAAAAGCAGAGTGGGTCAAACCGCGTGCTAAGGATGCATTTGTAAGATAATAAATTTTATATATATTATTTTCTTATTATTCAACTTAGCTTGTTTACTTAATGAAAATTATTTTTCTTTCAGGAGGGATTTCAAAAAAAGCATTGAAGATTGACGTTAAACTCAACTTGCTTCAGAGGATGGTACCATGGTCCAACCATCGCCTGCTGATATGACTAGAATATGGACAACTGTGGTAGATGGTCCAAAGAAGGGTAAAACCTACGGGATTGGAGTTAACCAATCCTCGAGTAGTTCTTCCCCAATGTTACCCAACTCCGCTTATATTTCACAAAATGCAGAAGAAACGGAAGCGATGAGAACAAAAATTGAAGAGTTGACGTAACACTGTGCAAAATTTGCCAAGTTTGAGGCGTTAGTTAAGAAACATATGCCCCAAGTATTTGAGAATGGGGAAGATAGTGAATGAAGTGATTAGATTACATTGTAGTGGTTGGTTCTTGTTTATGATAGTGATATTTAGACTTAAACTATTACAATTGGTGTTTGTTTTGGATTGTGACGTTTAGACTTGTCTTGAAATGAGTATACTGTTTGATTGTGCTATTTGTTTTGGATGTTTCAAAGTGGTTGAATTTTTAAGTTTCAGTTTTATTTGTAATTTTTAAATTCTAGTTGAACAGGAATGATTGGAAATAATTTATTTATTAAATAATTTTTAATAAATATTTCGACTACATTTTTCGAAAAATTTTAATTTATTAAATAATTATTTATTAAATTTTCGACCACCTTAGTCGGAAAGGTTTTATTTATTAAATAATTTTTAATTAATATTCCGACCACAATAGTCGAAAATTTTTTATTTATTAAATAATTTATAATTAATATTCTGACTAAAGTAGTCGAAAAATTATTATTTTATTAAATAATTATTTATTAATATTCCGATTATAGTAGTCGGAAAAGTTTTATTTATTAAATATTTTTTTGAAATATTCCGACTACTTTGATCAGAATATTTTTATTTATTAAATAATTATTTTTAATTATTAATTTCATGTTCCCGACAGTAGCAGTTGAAAATTTTCGACAGATGTGGTCGGATAGCTCAGTGGTTCTATATATAATTTAGTTGTGGCTAAAGTGAACAAGAAGACCGCATAGCGCAGTGGATTAGCGCGTTTGACTTCGGATCAAAAGGTCGTGGGTTCGACTCCCACTGTGGTCGGATGTTTTTTCAAGCTTCAACTTTTGAACTTTGCATTGGCACTACATATCCAACACTCTTTTACCATTTTATTGGCACCTATCTACAATTTTAAATTTTAAATACAACAACAAACTAGTATATTTCCACACATTATAATAAATTTTGGGGTAAATGTTGTTATGAATGGGCTTAGACTTTATATTTAAAACCCATGCTGGTAAATAGACTTGGGGAAGCAAAATTAGTTATGCATATTGTTTAGTCAAAAGTACATCTCCTCACCCCCCCTTTCCTGAGTGTTTAGATCCCTCCAATCTCTCCTTTTATTGTCTTATTGAATGTTCTATTTCCTATGATATGCTTGAGTTAGTGAAATCCAATCTGTATATATATTACAAATTACAAATAAAGAACAGAACTATTGAACACTGACATTCCTGAGTTGACACATAAGCTCCATCATAAACCAATACAATAACCAAAAATACAAATGTCAAAGTTCCTGATACCCAATACATTAATATAATTCTTGCTAAAAGAGACTAACATGAGTACTAAGTGAGCAAATTAATTTAGTAAAAAAATTTTTTTTGGGAAAGCAATCAAACTTCTCTCTAAAAAAATCCTGTGAAATAACAGGATGTTAAGGAGCCATACTAGGAATAATAATAATATCACTTAGACTGACCATTCAACAATGCGGATGGCCTATCTCACTAGGAAACTTCAAACGATAAGACGTAAATGCCAAAAGTGATGGCATAAAGCACTTTATTATTTGGCCTCAGATTTGTCTGTCTCCATTGGCTCGGCAGTAGTTGGTGGAATTTCACCACCCTCAGTCTCTATTTTTTTCAAGAGCTTAAAAGATTCAATTTGAGCTACTATTTTAACCGGAGACTTAGAGTAATTATAAAGTTGGCTTTCATGTGATCTAGATATTATGATTTCAAGCCTTTGGAAACAGCCTCCGATAAAAATGCGTATAATCCCTTGTGACCGAACCCTTTCCCGATCCTGCGCATAGCAGGCACTTTAGTGCACGGACTGCCTTTTTTTTTTTTTTGGTGTGTGTTACTATTTGACAAAACTTTGAAGAATTATGATAATTAAAAGTAACCCTCCGTTCTGTTTTCAGTATTAAGCCACATAAATAACAACAATTTTCATAATCAATTTCAACGTAAGTCCACATTAATTAATCACAATTATAAGTCCACATATATTGTGACGCAATGTTACAAATTCAAGCATATAGTGTTTGTGCATGTAGCAGTATGAATTTAGCACTTGTTATTGTTCAACGTAACCCTTGTGCAATACCAAAGGTATAATTCATTGCCTCATAAACGGCCCTTCCTGTTCAGCAAAGATTGGTGTTCTTTAAATTCTCTTTAAGTCCCCATTACTCTAAAATGAAAGTACGTACATCGGAATAAATCTTATCCTTTTCAACATGATACATTGTATATTGACAAATGATTAAAACAAAGTCTCTTCGACATCAAACAACAACAATGATATACAATAGTAAAATACCCCCTGGCCCATGAATCATCGTGTCTTATCCCTTCATGAATTGCTATGGTTTTAATATCGACAGACAATTGTAAGTTTTCTTGATATTGGATTTGGATATGATATATCAAAGGCTCTATTGAGTCAACTTTGTCCCATTCCCAATTTTTTTTCCTTTATATATTATGTCAATAGTCATACAATAATCAATAGAAAAGATTCTGCCGCTTCTCTTTAAATAAGAAGCAGAATGCTCCATCACCTACATTTCTTTCCTTTGTTGGAAGTGCCACAAAAATATGAAAACATGCGACATCGTCATATGCTCCATTTTTATTGTTCTAGTTTTGCCCTGGATTATTTTTATGGTCGATTTGTCACCCACCTACTTAAACAACCTAATTGATTTTTAACATCTCATATTAAGCAACCAAATCATAGAGTGGGGTGCCGGAGGCCAGGAGCATCCCTGTTATGAGCTAATTGTCCCACATTGAAAAATTAGAGAAATGCTAAGGGGATTATAAGCCAAATAGGTTCTTCCACCTATTAAACTAATTTTTTGGATTGGACTCTCCCGTTTGGTTTATAACAATGCCACACCATGATACATTCGTAAATTGGTACTACTAGTAGCTAACATTATCACGTAAAACTTAATTAACATTCAAGTATAAATAAATAATTTATATAGCTTCTTGATAAAAATCAACGGAGTTTTTTACTTAAAAATCATTAACATTCACCTTTATCCTTTTAGTTTTCACATTTTTAAACTGTTATTACCTTAATTAGTTAGTTATATAACTAAATGAAAGAGGAATAGTCATTACAGCTAGACATTATTGCTACATGTTAGAAAATGATTTGACATTCATCCTTTCTCCAAGCTGATGCATGAAGTCATTCGTTTTTTCTTTTTTAGTTTTCCAATTTATATTTGATATTCGTTTTGGAGCTCCCATTAATTCAAATTCAATAGTGTTAGAGCTCAAATATGAGAACTCTTATTAAGGAACGGTTTATTCCCTTAATTATTGCATGAGTAGACGTGGTTATCAATAATGGCTAAAACCATATTTAAAGTTCGCAAAAGAGTTTAAAATAACCTTTTAAAATGTAATCTTGCTCATTTTAATTAAATTTATAAAAATTTTAATTGCTTTCACTCACCTGTTTTTTCAATCACTCTTTAGAAACTTTCACCCTTTTTGCTTTTTTGATGCGAATCGAAGATGAGATTACTTATCAGTCACTTCGTTGGGACGAATCTTTATAGGTAGAAAGCGAATGGTATTAAATACTAGTAACAATTGGGCATTGTACAAGAAGCTAATTTGTCAACGATGACAGCAAGACTCAGTCTGCCTCACAGGCTCACATAATGCAACTTTAATTAATTAATTTGGGCTCTACCTTCTGAAATTGGTGCCCACCCCATCCCCCAAAATTTAAAGAAAAAACATGAAAAATTCGTTCTGAAATTTAATATGAATTCAGCGCATTTGACTCGTGAAGAAATAATTGAATCATCTAATCTAATTCGACGTAACTTAACATAAGAAAGAATTCATCGTTAATTTACAATGGCTAGCTAATAATTTATTGCGTATTAGAGGTATTTGGATCATCATAGTGTACTTTCACATATTCACTACATCGTTTTTGTAAGTTGTTGATATACACATACATTCAGATGATCGATGAAAAAAAATATCAAAATATTCCATATTTTTGCTCCCATCGGCTGGGACTATTGGATATATTCGTGTTAGTTTGTATTGATTTGTACATAAATGCAAGAGTTATGAATAATGCTAAAAAAATTATAGATCACTTAAAAGTTTTGTTCTCCATAGGAATAATCAACTAACCTCAAATATATATACCAATTAAGTGTAGAATTTCATAAAGCACAACAATTGGTTAAATAAATTGAAACGGAAAAAAGAAGCTTATGAAGATTCTCATCGCCGTTATTGGTTAGTATTTCTTCCGTTGATGCATGTTCTCAAAGTCAAATTGCATGAATTTTGACCTAACATATTAAAATATATTTTTCTTCATATTGATATGTTGATATGAGAAAGATTGCAACCTATTATTATTTTTGTATAGTTTTGAATATCTAAACTTAATATTTAAATTATTAAAATAATTTAATTCAACTTAGTTTCAAAAATTAATTAAATCCACTGCCACAGGTAAAAGTGAAGGGAATGAATACCTTAAACATCAATTGAGAGAAAAGTTAGGATAATGTAAAGTTTAATCCGTAAAAAAAGCATCTAGCTTTGCTTGTGAATGAAAAAGTTAACTTCGCACATGATGAACAAGAAACAGAACATCTAACGGCCAAAACATATCTGAATTCACATCATGAAATCCAGATGAAGAACTAAAGCTTAAGAACAAACTTAAAATGACACGATAACAATGACATCAAGGACAGTCCGGGGAGCGCACACACACCTTTTGTATCATGATCAGTCTAGCAACGGTTGATTCAGTCTAAATATATCACCATATATATGTGACATGTATGCACATGGACATCAACACGAAGAGCCATTATCTTTGAATACACATTATTAATTCATCCTGGATAAGAATCCTGGAGGGAACAGCAAATCGAGCTGAGAAGGAACGAGAAGGTTCATCATCGTCATCATCATCTCTCAAAATGGAACCTTGATCGAAATTCTTGGAATAAGAATGTGGATCATACGAAAATCGCATTGAATTTGAACAATCGAAAATCTTTTTCTTCTCTTTCTTTATTTTCTTCCATATAAGTCTCCAGATAGATGCTGTGCATGATTTGTTCGCTGGCAATTTATAAGATCCCAAACGGTTATATTCTCTGCCGGAGTAACACCGATGAAAGCAGACATTTTCGTATTCGGAATCGCGCCATTCTCCGGCGTCCATGAGAGTGAAAGAACAGCGTGTGTGTGTGTGTGTTTGTTTATAATTTGGAAGTTTGAGTTACGTGAGACAGTTTTGGAGGGTAGAGTGTAAATGTGTGAGGAAAACAGAGTGGAGGCATACATATATATATATATATACTAGACATTGGCCCAATATATGTTTTTTTTTTTTTTTTTAGGAAAAATTATCCTTTATAGTATTATTAGATCTAAAATAATAAATTTTAGCAACACTTTTAATAACTACAGTAATAGCAACTTACTTACAAGTTATAGCAACTTATTAAAAGAGATAATTTTTTAAAGTATATTTTCATAAATCGCCTTTAATTATTAAATTTAAAATTAGTTCCTTATTTTAAGGATTGTAATCAATATTTTTCTTAAATTGTGTATTGATAATTATGGTAAATATATGTTACTTATTTTTTATTTAAAATATTACACACTCTTGCTTATCAGATAAATTTATTATTGAAAGAAGATAAATATATTGGAAGATTACGTGTTTCAATCTATTGGAAAAAGATAATTATTACGTGTTCTCTTTCTCCATTCTCTAATACTCTCCCTTTGTTCATTATAACATTCAACCTTTCAAAACTTTCTTGAAACTTGTGTCTTTATATAATATGCATATTTTCTTCTTGAAAATACAAGATTGTAATAAAGGGTTTCATATTGGCATCTCTTTGATATTATATTCATCTTCTTAGTTGAAAAATCTGGGTTTCATAGTTAACATTCATCTTCTATTACAAAAAATACGAAACTGATATATTTGTTTTCTGCATTCTCTATTGTGTATTATGTCTAAACCAAAATTCGATTCTACTCCTTCACGTAGAAGTCCTAGAATAATTGAAAATAGTAGTCCCATTCAACTTTCTAGACCTTCGTTTAATTTAGGTTGTTCCACTCCTTCTCCTCTATCAAATTGTAAAAAAAAGTTGTTGAAAGTGGTCTTACAACAAGAATCAAAATCAGTGTTTGCCTGACAAAATTGAAGTCCCCTTTATTCATGAACCATCGAAGAAGCTAAATTTGAACAAAAAGGTTGTTATTCCTCAAGATAAGAGGAATTATAAGAGAAAGAATTTGGATAGTGAACAAGTGTTGGACTCCGATTTTGAGGATGAGATTTCATTACTCAAACCCAAAAAATTCAAGTGTGAAAGAGAAGCACCTTCTCGAGTAACAAGGGCTAGGGCTAAAGAAAAAAAATGCAAAAAATGTGTCCAACAAGAATTCTCGAAAAGTTTGCAAGGTATGATTTTTATTTTGTATAATTTTTTATTTTTTTAAAATTTTTTTGTATGAAGTGTTTTATTAAAACTATAGTATTTTTTGTTCTTATAATCCCGATTGCTGATTTTAAAAAGTGATATGATTTTCATGTTGTTTTTACAGATTATTTATACAATTTTTGTTTCATAATAATAGTAAGTTAATTCTTGTGTGTATAACAAATGTTTGATTGTTGCTTTATTTAGTTCAAAATTTGTATAAATTATTTATATAAATTTTATGTTTTTTTTTATTTGAGTTTCTTTCCAAAAGATTTGAAGATTTCCTTGATACATTATGTTGTATTTTTACGTTCTTATTTTTGTATTTATAAATGTATGTAGGAGCGAAAAACATACAGTCATTGGGCATCGTACATCAAGGTTGATGTTTTCGATGATCTTATGTTAAGATGGAAAAAGAAGCACTTTGAAAGGTTTGAAAATTCTCCCTTCTGGCACTTTTTGAAGATTCAATAGCTTAAAGTCCAGCCCCAACTTCTTCGGAATTTGTTGCAAGTTGAGACGGAGAATAACAAAGATGATTTGTTCATCTTTAGGTTGAATGGCTATTAGTTGCATTTTGGTAAGAGAAAATTTTGTGTTGTAACTGATTTAAGGTTTGACAAAAAAAGTGATTTTTATTCAAATTCCAAAGCTCCGAACAAGCTTATGTCTAAGTATTATCCTGGTATTAAAAAGGTGAAGAGAAGTAATTTCTATACTGATTTTGCTGTGACTGAGAATTTTTTTAAAGAAGCTGATCTGTATGAAATTGGTATGGTTTATTTCATAATCAGGTTCTTAGTTCCTGATTTGTCAAGGAATTACATACCAAAATTATATTTTGATCTAGTTGAATTTGGTGAGTACTTGAATTATGATTGGGGCAGTGAGTGCTTTAGAATGTTGTATAAATCTAATAGTCATGGTTTGAAGACGAATCCCTCATCATTTACCTTTGATGGATTTCATTTGGCTCTTCAAATATGATTTTATGAATGTTGTTTGAACATGAACAAAGTTGTCGCTATTCGAAGTGAATCAATTATGAGTCCTATAATTCTAAATTGAAGGTCATCGGAGGATCTCATTTTTAATAAGTATTTGAAGACAACAATGTTTAAGCGTGATAGCAACGAGGTAATCTCAACTACACTACTATATATTAGCTTTAATTCTAAATCAATATCTATTTCATTCTCATTTTACACTTGTTATCTATTTAAACTAACTCATTTTTTTTTATACTAGTATCAATTCAAAGATATTGTCTTTACCGATGAGGAAATGGTAAAGTACAATCTTCTTGCCATACATCAAGATAGTTTTCATCAAGAGCAAGACAACTTTGTTCATCCAGATGTCGATGGTACAAAAAATTCGTCATCAAATGTGAAAGATGAACAAATCTTCAATATGAAGAACGAATTGACAAATGTAAAATATAAATATTGTAATTACTTATTCAATTAATATTTTAAATTTGATTATGAATTTACTAACTGTGTATACTATATATATATATCATGTATGTTCTAGGTTCGATCTGAAATGTTGAAATTTCAGGAAAAGGTTGTTTCCTTTTGGTATTATATTTATATGAGTATGAATGTTCAGGTCATACGGATGTTGTTATTAAATTTATATGTTTATGTATGTACAGGTTCTTGATGAAATGTCTAATAATCAGAAAAATGTCAGTAATAAAGTTTAATTAGTTTAATTGATTTTTACCTTATACAGAATATATTATTTCACATGAAATTATTACATGCATTATTGTGTTATGAGTAGGTTGATAAGCAGCTTATGAAGGTAAAACAATATGTTGCTGAGCCTGTCAAGACTATTTTGAATGAATTAAGATCTGCAGGAATCAAGTCTGATGAATCCAATGAAGATCGGGTATGCACATGTAAAATTTTTGATAGTTTTATTTGGATTTATTTTCAAAAGTTAATTTTATTTTTTATAATTATTAGAAGAATGATTCATGGTCTGTAGATGGTTTATTGCAAACACCACATGGAAGGAAGACATGTGAAGAAATTCCTAATGAACCTATCAACGTGAAGGATGAATTGTCTCGTGATATGGCTTTTGAAATGGATGGTAATGTTACATTAACTTGATATGAATTTGTTAATCCCTAATACATAGAATTCTATTTTATAAATGTAACAAACTGATCTCTACATGACCTTTTTGAATGCATTTATATGTATAGTGTGTGGTGACATTGGTGGTGCAAAATCAAGCGATAATCTTTCTCTGTATAGTGTATGGTGACATTGGTGATTGCACTAGAACCTACATTTAGGAAGCTTGAAACATCGAAATTCAAATCCCAAACTTTATCACCGATCATCTTTGATAAATCTCAAGTGATAATGCACCAGCATTATGGTTCTACCCATTAAAAATTCATCATTTACTTCAACAAAAAACATTCATTTGAAGACTGTGTTGAATTTGAGGTTCCAGATATATTGGTTGACCTATTTACAAATTGGTGTTATGCGAAGAAAGTGCGTGAAAGATAACAATTTATTTTTTACCTTAATGTACTAATTCATACATTCAAGAGTTTAGTATATAATATCATATATAAATATTATGTTTTATTAAATAATCATAGGGATACAAAAAACAATGCTCATCATAAATCTTGAATTTGAGCTCGATGGATTGAAAATTGATAAGAAGGGTTGGTTTCTTACAATGATTCACACTGGTCATCCATGGAATGATGAGGTATCTTTCAAATCTAATTTAATACAAACTCCATATAGTATATATTGTGTATGTGTATGGCTAACATCTGGATCAAAAATTTAGATTTGAAGTTAATTTTTTAAATATCACAAAAAGGAATTGTATAATTATCTTAATGTTCTGTAAGTGTCATTATAAAAGTGTATGTTTGTTTGTTTATAATATGATATATGAAACAAAAATTAATTTTGAAGGAATTTTCTGTCATAGTTTTTATATGCAGTGGATTCAAATATTACAAAAAGTCAATGATTGCAGTAATATTTAATGAATAATAAAAGGAGACTAGCATATTATAGTACAGATGAACAACTCATTATCTAATGAAATAACATGACAATATTATCATGCAAGCAAATCCTAGTCCTAACAATAATAGTAGTTGCTAATTGACAAACCAAGTTAACAGTTATATACAACATGTCTAGAACAAACAGAGCATTTGTATTTGGGCTCTATAACATACCTCAACAACATAGTATTGTTGAACTTTACACCTCAACAAGATAGTCAAAAAAGTAGGTAATAATTTTTTAAGTTAGAAATCACCATCTTCAGGTAAAAAGCATCAAATTTTGCGAAAAATACATTGTTAGATAGATGTATTGTGTCTGTGTGTCTGTTTCTGTTTGTGTTTTTTTTTGTATGAGTGCGAGTGTAGATTCATAAATGTATCCTATGAATAATAGCTATATTCATTCACAAAACTTTGATTGTATGTGCATGCTCTTTTCAACTGTTGTGTAATTATTTGTAAGAAATATGTATTCTTTAAAAGGAATTTCTGCTCATCACTATTATGTCCCTCTTTAAAACAGCATGTAGATGTTATCATGTACTATTTGCGAAAAAAGTAAAGTATAGTATGATAAAGTCGATAACATACACCACAACTGATGTTTGGTTCATTAAGTGGGTTTGTTCAATTGAGCAACAGTGGTTGGGTGCGAAGAAGGATATGCGATCCATCTCTCTTGAACACTATGTTGGTCAGTATATTAGGGGGTTTAAGATGCTTGCGAATGTATATTGGGATACTGTGGACAACATCATTATTCCAGTTAATGTTAGTGAATCATTTCATGGGATTATGATTTTGTTTCGCATTAGACACAAGTGTCTATATGTATATGATTCATTTATTGGAGGTGCTCTGAACACCAAAAATGTTCATCAACATGTCCAATCACTTTCTATCATTAGACCGTTATTTTTGTTTGCCACTGACTTCTATGGTAAACGAGCTGATATTTGTTGGGATAGAGAGCCTACATACATTGACAAGTTCATGACCGATCCACTTAAGTATGTTATTGTAAGAAACATTCCTCAACAGGCTTCACAGTCTAAGTACGTATATTTATATTACTAAATATTTTTTATTATTGTTTTTACAATGATTGCGGTATGTATGTGTGTGCATTTGCAGAGTTTATCAGTCATGGATTGTTTGATATTTCAACCAACATGTTTAATGCTACCAACCATCGTATAAGATATGGTGCGTTACTTTGAGATTATGCTAGAAAAAAGCAAAACGATGGTGCTATAAACGAAAGTGAGGTGACAGACAATGTTACAAGTAGACTAGGTGGTCCGAAGATATTGAGAGATGTTGTTAGTCCAGTTGTCACTACAAAAATCAGAAATAGATAGGCATTTGTTGTTGGAGATTGTTAGTGTCGTCTTTTCTAACTTGTTGGTATGAACAAAGTTTAATTTTGATTTTTATGTATGATGTTTTGATACTTTTAACAGTTATTTCATATTTGAACTCGTTGAATGAAATCGATATCATTTTGTTTTATTTCATCATACATCGATATCATTTTGTTTTGATTTTTATGTATGATGTTCTGATACTTTTAACTGTTATTTCGTATTTGAACTCGCTCAATGAAATCGATATCATTTTGTTAAATTTCATCATATAGAATTTCTGCTAATACACATATACATTAATTTTTTAGTTCTTAACTATTTTTGATGATCATTACTGTTTTCTGAATTACCATTGTTGATATTTGACTTTTTTATTTTATTTTTAAGCACTTCATTTATACAATTATATAATGTTACTATAGTTTTACACTGATTTGAATTTTTGATGCTCGTTACTGTTGTATTAGTATAATCGTTGGTATAAAAAAAATCTTCTCATTTTTAATCAATATACACTTATATAATGTTAACACTTCTTTTGTATTTCACCTCTTTCAACATATTTGATATCAACTCGTTTCATTTTTTTTTATTCACAACATATATATTTTTATAAAACACAAATATAAAGTCGAAAATGAGCACCAAAATATTATACATAAAGATAAGTTGCATTATTTATTAAAAATATTCAAAAAACATAACAAAATCATACTTGAAAAATACTCTAAAAAAAAATTCTTAAACGGGAGGATCATATTTATGGCATGTTTTCCTGTTGTGTCCTTCTCTATGGCAGTTACTACATGTAACCTTGGCTCTTTTGCACTTATCTTCATTTGGTGCTTTTCACCTCTCATAAAATGGACGTCCAGGTGATATTTTAGAATCAGGCGGTAATACAATTTCATCCAAGACTTCTTGAGGTATATTCCATGTACTCTCACAAGGAAGAGGCTCAACCGGTATAGCATAAGCATCCTTAAAATTTTTATTGCTGTAGTATGCAGAGCAATAATCTTCTCCATGTTGGTTACGATATGTAATAACCGCCATTGCATGTGAGCAAGGTATCTCATCTAATTGAAATCGACCACAAATACATTTTCTACTTCGCAGGCATACAACAAACCTTTTAGCTCCAGCGGTAACGATATGCAAAAATTTATTTGAAGCTCTTACCTACAAGGAATGTTATTGGTTAGAACATGTTTGCAGTTCAAAACATTATCAATCAAATAAAATAAACAAATCAAAGAACAACAAAGTCTTTTAAGAAATTTATTCAAGATTGTAATATAATTTAAATATAAACATACCGTCCTATTATGCGATTCTTGCTTGTTATCATTAAGAATATCATTATCTTTTTGTTAGAACTGTCAATGTATTTTTTCCTTGCTCGTTATTTTTTGCATTCCACGATTCAACAGTTAACCTCATGAAATCCAACACAAAAATAATAGGTAACCTTCTTGCTTTCCTGTTTGTATTATTTATAGATTCAACAATATTTGATGTTAGAGTCCAAGTATGTTTTACTGTAGAATGAATTCTTGCCCATTTATGATAGCCAATTTCATACAAATATACCCTCACTCTGCTGTCAATTTGGTTGACTCTCCCTATTAACTTTTCAAATTTTTGAAGTGTATATGCCTTTGACATTGCAAAAAATAACTTATGTAGTTCATCAACTTTCTTACGAAAATTCATCTTAATATTCTCCATAGATGCCAAATACAAGCATAGTGCGACAGATTCGGATAGACTGTTGATGTTGCTTTCCAGATGCTGTCATTTCTGTCTAACACGATACACATGCCATTTCTTTCTCCAAAAGCTTCTCTAAATTTCTCGAAAAATCATGTCCAAGATGCTATATTTTCAAAATCAACCAATGCATAAGTAAGGGGTAATATATGACCTGCATACACAATCATTAACAACATCTGTGTTAATTGAATTTATTTCATATTGTAAAACCATTCATAATATTATTAACATACCGATTTCATATTATAAAAAAAATAAACACACTATTTCTAAAAAAAATAAATTATGCTTGGAAATTAATAAGTAAAATAGTACTTTGTTACCTCCTGGATCTAACGTGCTTGCAATTAGAATTGTCCCACCATAAAGAGATTTTAGCCCAACACCATCAACAACAACTATAGGTCTGCAATACTCCCATCCACGTATTGAAGCATCCAATGCAATAAAAGCATACAAGAATGATTTTCTTCTGTTTTTTCCCAACTAATAATTGATTCAGGATACTGTTTTCCCAAAATGTACAAATAACTTTGAAGTTTTTGATATAATTCGGTTGGATCATCACGCAACATCTTAACTGCTAGTTCCTTTGCACGCCATACTTGAGTATAGTTTAATCACACACCATATTGTCTTAACATATCAATGACAACATCATTTGGTGTATATATTTTATTAGTGTTTATCAAATTAGGCAACACTAAACCAACAATAATCTTTGTCATTCCTTGGCGTCTTGCATAAATTTGATCTCGTGCCGAACATGTATGTATTTCACAGTACTTCCTTATTTTGAAAACTTTTGTATTATTTGTACTTGAAGCTCTTAGAAATCATGTACATTCTTCCACATGACAAACTAGGTAGTAGTTGTTTAAGATGTTTAGAATCAAACAAAGAAATATAGAACATACAAACAACATACCAAAGAAATATACTCTTTTAAGAATTTAAGTTGTAAGTTGGAATAGTTCGTACCTCTTTGCATTAGGCCTCTCAGTTCTAAATGTAAACTGATGCAGGAAAGCGTACAAATTCATAACTTGTAAAAGTGTTTCTTTATCGATGTAACTTTGGTTTACTTAAATTACCGGATTGGTAACTTCTTCGATTATTTCAACTCTATCTTCATCCATGATTTCATCATCTGGAGTTAATCCAATCAATCGAACTGAATTTCTAGAGTATAAATTCTGCCGATCTAGATTTGATTTGGTATTCATGTTGTTACCAACACAAATATCAGACTGTTCAGAATTTTCGTTAACAACCATTGACATATCAGTTGTTGTCACATACAATGGATAACTAGCAAAAAATTTCGCATTACTTCTTTTCTGATCTAGATACACCATTACTCCAGTGTCATTATGTATGAGCATCGGTGGATATCTATCATTTATTAAAAATTTAATCTCAATTTTTGTAGAATTAATATCAATCTTCAATTGTTTTGTTATTGTAGCAACCAATCCTTTATACTTTGTATCTACAACATACATTATCCCATCTTTAATAAAGTCTCTAGGTCTACCTATAAGCACAATATAAATTTCATTATTAATAATCAATTGACATATTTTCAACAATACTTTCATAATTTCGACATTCCAAATAAATACACAAACTTTCTTATGTTATTGGATACAATTTCAGTAATTTCTATGTTTCAAAATTCAATAATTTACAACAAAATGCTTTTATACATTCAACATATTCAACCTAAACACCAGATGTTGCATACGTTATCATAATAATTTTGAAAGCACAATCTTATTTCTGAAACACGAGCAACATAACAAATCATAACAAAATGATTTTGATAAAACTTTAAGAACAACATCATACCATCAACATTTTAAAAAAATTCACAAACCACTATCTGTAACTGCCATGAAAGGTTCACAATTACTTTTTTACAAAGTTCATAGATTACAACAAAATACTATCAAATATTCAACATGTATATACAAAAAAAAAAAATCACTAACCAATTACAACAATTAACTGACGCCAATCGGATTGTTAACATTCAGTGAATGAATAAGAATATCATTCAAAGCATCAACCAAATGCACCATACGACATCACAATCAGATTGAAACCGCTATCTTATTTCTGCAAAACGAGCAACACAACTAATCATAATAAACTACTGAATCAAATAACAATTAAAGGCTATCGTCCTTCTGTATGAATCTGGTGCAAACTCTATCATGGCTTCATGGATCTATGACTAAAAAAGCAATAACTTCGGCAAAGCCACAAAAAGATCAAGTGGGCTCTCCAACATACGGTTACTATCCCATCTTCCTCCATACATAACAAGAAGCGAATTTACCCTTTCACCTTTCATTAATTTGATCACTTCCAAACATAAAACTAGAATTGTGTAACAAGAATAAACGAAGGATTAAAAGAAACTGAATTTTTCAGATTTTGAGAAGAGAATCCTTTGAATTATACGTTTAAGATCTTTATTAATTATATGGAAATCATTTAATGAGATATTTAAGGTGATGTAGATATCTGACAATAACTGACATCCTTTTTTTGGGGTAGAAGAATCTTTTTTTTTCATATAGATAATTGGTATTTTTTTTATTTATTAAAAGGGAAAAATGCTTCTTTTTTTTTTTTTTATATAAGATTTGCTATAACTTGATAGAAAGAAAGTTTTGCTATAAGTTGTGGTTTCCTATCTAAGGAATGCTATATACGTTTTTTCCCCATTTTTTTAATCTCAATTTATGTAACACAAATGTAATTTAGATAATTAATTATTAAAATAATTTTAATTTTTAATTATTGTGATTTATAATAGTATTTCTTCTATTTTAATTTAAGTGACACTGATATAATTTCAAAAGTTAACTTATGCGGCAGTAATATAAGTTCGATAGTCAATCAAATGTTTTATGTTGACATATCATTTTTTGTGTTTATTTTATGAAATATTATTAATTTTCTAATGTGATCATAATAATTAATTAGGGGTGATATAATAAAATCACGATTGAAGCAGCGAAGAACTCATGTCTTAAATGACTTATAATAACTAATTAGAAATGATATAATAAAATTACTATAAAAATACTTGTGAAAAAAACATAAATACGCATCATATAACACATCAAGTTAATTTAAAATATCAAAAGTTAATTTATTATTTTTTGTCAATTTTATATTTTTTATTAAATATGGAGTATAAATTTTTTAATACTTAAATAACTTATAGTAATTAATTTGGGGTAATATAATAAAATTACGATTAAAACAGCTGAAGTAGGCAACACAGTCTGCATGTCGATTATTTTATATTTTTATTTAATATTGCAATTTTTTTAATACTTAAATAACTTATAGTAATTAATTAGAGATAATATAGTAAAATTACGGTTGAAGCAGCTGAAGCAAGCAGCACAAGCACGCATGTCGAAGACGTGCTTGGGGTAATATAGTAAAATTATGATTGAAGCAGCTGAAGCAGGCAACACAAGTAGGCATGTCGATTATTTTATAGTTTTATTTAATATTACAATTTTTTTAATACTTAAATAACTTATAGTAATTAATTAGGGGTAATATAGTAAAATTACAGTTGAAGCAGCTGAAACAAGCAGCAAGCCTGCTTATTGCCACTTATATAGTATATATATATATATATATATATATATATATATATACACATACACTCTAGTTTAGGTGTACGTGCTTCGCGCGTGTACCTCACTTACACTATATAGAAAAATTGCTTAAACAATAAAGACAAATACAATAATTAAATTCAACATATTTTGAATATGTAAAGATGGAGAATTTATTTAATTAAACATAACCTTCACCAAAAATAATTCTCAAAGCCGATCGACATTCATCTAGCTACCACCTGTAAACTGCAGTAAAACAATACGATAATAGAGACATTAAATGATACAACTAAATCTAACTTTTACACTAAAATTTTCTCAAACGTCTTACATTCATCTACCACCTGTTAACTATAACAAAATAATATGATAATAGAGATATCAAAATAATATAACTATACCTAATCTTTACACAAAAAAATTTCTCAAATCAGAGATATCAAAGCAATACCATTAAAGTTAACTCTTACCTAAAAAAATTCTTCAAAGTCGACCAACATTTATGCCACCTGCAAACTACAACGAAACAATACGATACAAGAGATATGAAAATAATATAATTAAATTTAAACTTTACACACAAAAATTTCTTAAAGTCGATCGATATCCATCTACGACTTGTAAACTACCACAAAATAATAAACTAATAGAGATATTAAGACAATACAATTAAACTTAATCTTTACCTAAAAAAAAATTCTCAAAGCTAACCGACATTCATCTACCACTTGTAAGTTAAAATAAAATAATACGATAATAAAGACATCAAAACAATATAATTAAACCTAACATTTATATAAGAAATCCCTCAAAGTCGACCGACATTCATATATGACCTGTAAACTACAACAAAATAATATAGTAGTGATCACAAAGCTTCAATTTTGATGAAAATAATTCTTGTCTAAGCGAAAATTTTGACTCTAAAGAATGACTTGACTGAAAACAAAGAATATATATATATATATATATACACACACGTTAAATTTTATTATGTTGACAAAAAATAGTGATGTATAATTAAGAAAAAAATTATGAAGGAGGGGATTGTTGAGGGTCAATCGAACAATGAAAAGTTTGTAGTAACTTTTAAATATGTTAAATCACAAGAAGTTATTATTTGTAGTAATTTTGATCTAAGTTTTAATTATGGAAGAATAATTAAGAAATGAATATGTAGATTAAATCCCACTTTTTTTTTGACGAAAGACTAAGAAATAATGAAACTGCAACGTGTATGTAGAACTCTTAATAGAATCTTATTGGCTATATAGAAATATTTTCTTAATTGAGTTCTATTTTATGAGTATTTTTCTAGTTGATAAATATAAAAAAAAATATTAATTGATTCTCCTTCCATGTATTTTAGGAGTCTCATATATTTTAGGAGTCTAATTAATATAATAAAAAATTATTAAATAATAAATTGAATAAAATAGTGAAAAGACAAATTTGTCTAAAAGAGAGTCTTATAATGAAGGAAAAAAAGTTCAAATCACTTTTATAAGAGGCTTCACACTTTTAATATATTATAAATTATAGATATAGATTATATATAAGGCAATGATGTGTACACACCGGTTGAAGGAATTTTCTTATCATAACTTAAGAATAATATATTGGTTTTGAAAGACTACACGAATAAGCCACCAAATTAGGGATCTGGTCCCAATTCAGCGTACGTAGTAATGAACAAGAATAAAATAAAAAATCAGCTTAAAGAAACAATGCATGCACACACAAAATTTACGTGAAAACTTGCTTGCTTAAGAGAGTACAACCACTACCTACCACACAAGATTTTCAACCACTTTATTATCTTTAAGCTAAGTTGAATACAGATTTCATAGTTCAAGGATTAAACCTCCCCAGCAACTTACAATATCTCTATTACAAGACTCCTAAGCAAGAACTCTATTGCTAACTCTGAAACAACTAACTCTAACTGAATCAATCACTGGTAACTCTAGCCTCAATTGTCATTTAACTCTAGCTGACTCAACACACATGAAGAGAACAAACAATTGAGACACCTACAATTTATGGACTAGAGCAGTAGGCTTAGCGTTTACAAACTACTAAACAAAAACTCAAATACAATAGGAGCTTAAGACACAAATAACGACTAAGCAGATCTCTATTGCAAGTGAGACTTTGATTGAAAAATTTGTTTCAAGAGAGATTTGATGTTCTTTGCATGTGGAAGCTTAGGATTTCTTTTTATAACATGTTGCATATATATGAGACAAGATAACCTAGGACTCTTTTGATTGGCTGGAGCAAAAAGGTGTTACGATTTTGCCATCAACTTTCTGCCAACAATACTATATTCAATTTTAATGCCGACTTGGTGCAGAAGACATAGACATGGTGAACATGATCTCTGAGATTGGAAGGGTTGCGAGTGATTCTACCTGAATCAGGTCTAAAGATTGGTTTGTCAATTATCAAAACTAAAGACTTAACAAGTTTGATTGACCATAAAGTTTTACAAATATAAATAGAGATTATTGATTCATAGTATTTTGTTTCAATTTACGCAGACTTAAATTAATTAATATTCGGTATGAAATTGGACATAAAACCTAATAGAAGCTACCTAAAAGTATTATATGTTATAATAATCAACGGTTAAAAATATTTATAGAGAATATGGTAAAAAAATATCATTTGACCGGCTAAATAGTACTTACTAAGATAGTTAAATTGAAACAATGAGAGTATCATTTGAAATTCTAGATGTGTAATGTATCAAATACTAATTAAATCTTGTGATTATAGATATGTGACACAAGATCTTGTAATTAAGGAGTTACGAAGTATAAAAAGAGAAATATTTTAGAAACAAACCAAAAAGTACTAACATTTTTTGTTGAAACGGGGAGTACTGTTAAAATTTACTAGTCCCACCACACGTATTAGGAATCTGATTTCGAGGATCGCAGTAAACAAAGAACAGTAAAATAAAGTGCAACATAAATTGTATCATGAAAAATATGATGCTCAAGAGAGTGAAAAATCACGACCTGCACTGTGAAAGATTTCACCACAAATCTCTACGAACATTAAAAGAAGTTCGTTCAAGACTACTATCCTCTAATCCTAGAACCTAACTCTTAACTCACAACTCAACAGTTTGCTACAACTATTCAATCCACTACACGAGCACTCCAAGAAGTCAAACCCGCTTCTTGTTATACCACCTCACAAACAAGAAGTCAAACCGACTTCTTGTTACAACACCCCATAATTAAGAAGTCAAATCCGTTTCTTGTTTCACACTCACA